>NW_024412433.1:4814168-4843105 GCF_014898765.1 Herpailurus yagouaroundi
GCCTGTTTTCCAGCGTAACGATGAGGAAGAAGCTGACGTTCGCAGAGACACCTGTTCAAGGTCCCGAGATGGTGAAGGTGGGACTCAAGTTAGTGTTTCTGCCTCCCCGGGCCCGACCGCTGGCCATTACATTGTCCTGTTGTCTACTTCAATGTCAGAGGAACTTAAGGACCTGATAGGAGTCTGCATTCCATCATCGGTGGATACCATTCTACCACACCAGCCTGGCCAATAACTCAGGCCGGAAAACAGTTCCAGACACCTGACGGTCTTCTCTGGAAGCATATCTGCAATTACAATTGGGTGGATTCTCAAAAATGTGGCCTGGGATTAGAACGGCCAAGTGGGTTCCAAGCCAAAGCAATGGAAAAGACGGATGACGCCACAGACATCCTGCGTGAGTGACCTTGGAGGAGGGGGAGGGTTCCCTGGGGAGGGGGAGACTTAACCAGGCCTGAATAAGTATCTTCTGGATTCTTCTTTTTCTTCTTCCTCCACTTCTTTTTTGCTGGAGTAGATGCTTAAGCAGATTTTTCAAAAAGTCACTTGGCTTCTGTATTCCTATATGTCATCTAAAACAATTCTTTTCTATCTTCATACTTGATTGATAGTAGTTTGGCCCTGCATATAGACTTCTAGGTTCAAAATGATTGGCCCTTAGTGTTTTAATTGCTTTAAGTTTATTCTTATTTAATTTTGAGAGAGAGCAAGTGGGGGAGAGGCAGAGACAGAGGGAGACAGAATCCCAAGCAGGCTCCCTGTTGTCAGTGCAGAACCCGATGCGGGGCTTGAACCCACAAACCGCAAGATCGTGACTTGAGCTGAGATCAAGAGTCGGACGCTTAGCCAACTGAGCCACCCAGCCACCCCTAAGTGATTGGTCCTTAGAAAGGAATTCTTCCGTTACTTTTTAGCACGTGGTGTTTGCGCTGAGAAGGCAACAGGTCAGAAGAGTTCTGTCTCTTGGCAGGTAACCTCGCTCTCTCCTCCTACCTGGGATGCTTTCTGGGACTTTCTCTGAGCTTTCAGAGCCTCCTGTTCCCTCCAGCTTCATACCAGGCTCTTCGGACAAGAAGACGCCAACATATGTCTTCTTCTGCACACCTACGTCGCCAACGGTATCCTTGGCCATGTTCTTTATAGTATTTAACCTATCTATGGAATTTTTGATTTTTGTCATCTTTTTCCTTTAATTTGCAAGAAGTCTTTCCCCCCAGGTTTTTCATATAATCTTTAGTTTGTTGCATTTTATGAAAACAGTAATTAATCTCTTCCTTCCTTCTCCCTATCACTCCCTTTATTCTAGGATCACTAGTCCATTTGTTTCTCTCGGTCCCTGTTTGCTTTTACTGCTGGATTCCACAGACCTCTTGGTTGTCTGTACTCGTATTTATGAGTCAGAGCCTGAGGGTCCATCAGGCCGATGCAGGGGTTTCCCTGCGGCCTCTGGACACGGGTGTGGCACACGCTGACGGGTAGGTTCAGTTCAGATCCACAGCACAGGGTTCACGGGCAGGATGGTGCCCTTCAGTTATGTCCCTCACGGTCAGAGCGGACATTCCTTGCCACTTATTTACATTTCTCCGTGACTGTGCAGAGCTCTGAGTTTCCCAAGCTGCTCCCTTCTCTTTCAAGCATCAGCATCCACATCAGGTTGGAGGCGGGGATGCCCAGGGTCGGCTCTTCCGGAATGCGTCCCTGGGCCCGCCATGCCTGCATTCCACAGCTGCCCGACAGGAGCGTGGGGCCACCCCACCTTCATGAAGGCTCATTTACTCTGCTCAACTGGTGAGCTCAGTTATTAGTACGCAAGGGAGCTGCTTCGACGTGTTTCTCTCCTCTTTCCCGAGCCCAGGGCAAAACCTTACATCAAGATCGTCACGTTTCCAGCATTCTCGTGTATGAAATGCGGTCAACATTCCAAGACTGGCAAAGCATTTCCCAACACCAGGAATAACATAGGACCTCCCGGGGGGGCGGGGCCCGGGGGCTTCTAGCCCCTTGCCTCCTTTGTCCTTTGAGCATGGATCGCCAACTTCAATGGCCTTATCTGTTTCTGGAGTATAAGGCCCCTGGAGGGAAGGCGTTGTACTGCCCCCAAGTCTCCAGACCACTCATCAGGACTGGGCATACACACGGCAGACCCAACAACGATGTAAGATGAAGCGTACAGGAAACAGGAAGCGAAGCAGTAAAGTACCCAAATCATGACATTGGATGTAAAGGCTAAAAACCAAACTGACGTACAATGAGGCACTGTGATACTTGAAATGCGAGATGCATTATGACCGTATACTACAAAATGAAGACAGACATCTGAATAAACACTCCAACTAACAAGAGTTCAGGAAGACGGCTGGAGATAAAAAGTATAAGGACTAGGAACTTTCTTATTTCTTGCCAAGTAGGTGACAGAATAGACAGCCCCCTTCACTCTCCTCCCCCACCCCCCAAAAAGATCAGCTTCACACGTCACCAAAAATGAACAGAACGGATCCGCACGATACATCTAAACGAAGTCCTGGAACTTTACTGAGGGATGTATATTAAGTTTGAGTAAGTTGGGCGAGACCTGTGTTCCACGACAAGAAACGCAAACATAGTCGTCAGTTGCTCCAGTTAACTGATAGGTTAGAAGCAATGCCAGTTAGAGCCACCGTGGGATTCTTTTTTGGGGGGAAGGGGAAGGTCTCAAGTTACTCTGAAGTTTACTGGAAAAAATAAACGAGAAACTGTGGTAAACGAGAAACTGTGGTAAACCCATACATGATAACATCATGTGGAGACAGGAGGTCAACTGAATAGAGTCTCAAGGCCAGAAACACGGTGAGTTTGATTAAATTAGTTGTACAATAAAGGTGATGCATACAGTTATAAGAAAACAATTCAACACAGAAAGGACAATTAGTTATCAATTTGAATAAAAAGTTTGATTAGATTTATTCTTGCACATAATTGACCCGAACAGATTAAAGATGGATTAAAGGCTAAATATTTTTCAAAAACAGGCAATAAAATTGTGAAACTCAGAAATACGTATGTGAATTGTTAACTGTTTTCAGGATTTCAAGAGGCCTTCTAAATATCTCAAGTAGAAACCACAGAAGTAAAGGACTTCTGATTTGATTCTGCGTATGTATTTTGATCATATATTAAAAACGGGGAAAACCTCTACCTGCAGATAAGACCATAAAATTAGAAAAAAAGCAAATAATAAACTGGGGAACTATCTGCAGAATGTATTATAAAGCGCTAATATCCTCAATATATAAAGAGTTCTTACAGATCAATAAAAAAGACAAACACCTAGTACAAAAGAGGGAAAAGACGACATCTAAACAATTCAATATAAGAAATACCTGTGACAATAAACGTGAGATGGCCAACCTTAGTCCTAACTGAAGAAATCCAAATAAAGCAGGAGATATTTTTATTGCTTATCAGATTACTACAGATTCTAAAAACGATAATAGCAATGCCACAAGTGTGTGTGGGTGAAATGGGAACTCACTTTATAGATGGTAGCGTATTTGTACAACAAAACCTTTCCAGAAATTAATTTGGAATGTATATCAAGAATCTCATGAGTGTTTATATTCACTGGCTGAATCGCTTCACTTATGGACCTTTATTCTAAGACCAGAAGTGTTAGGCACAAGGATTTAGGGACACGCGAGTGTCACGTCTGTGCAAAATGAAAAAGTTACTAGAAGGGAAGGCGCACAAGACACTTATCTACTCCAACAGCACTGAGGTAAGAAAACAAATAAAAAGGAACAGCATAAAAAGAAGCAACCATGACCAGTTAACTCGGAGCTCTAGAACAAAACAGCAAAACTCAAAGGAGTTGTAAAGAAGGATACTGTTAAGCACATGGGAGGTTCTTTGGCAAAGAGCTCTAAAACAGTTACAATAAAACCTATTTTTAGCCAGTGGTCCACCCCGTAAGTGTAACGCCAATTCACTGCCAGGTAAATTTGCTGTGTTCAGGTGAGAGAGCACCTGGGAAGCAGGGAATGGAGGGCCGCCCGCCGATGACGTCACCTTGTCTCAGCGTGCCATGACCACGAGACCCTTTCTTCCCCCAAAGGGGCACTGTGATCCTGCAGATGTCACACCCCCACTTCCTCGTCCCCACTTGTGATGCAAAGGAGAGGAAAAACCAAGCAGGCTCCCTTTAAGAAAGCTTAATTTAGCGGGGCGCCTGGGTGGCTCAGTCCGTTAAGTGTCCGACTCTTGATTTTGGCTCAGGTCATGATCTCGTGGTTTGTGAGTCTGAGCCTCACTTCGGGCTCTGTGCTGACTGTGGAGGCTGCTTGGGATTCTCTCTCTCCCTATCTCTGTCCTCCCTGACTCATGTGCTTTCTCCCCTTCCTGCTCTAGACAAATAAATAAACATTAAGAAAATTAAAAAAAAAAAAAAAAAAAAAGAGGAATTAACTTGGCTTAGGGCTGAAAGAATGCGCTGTAACCAACTGGGCTTGTGAGCGTGGAAAAGGGGTTTCGGCATTTCCCCGCGTCCTCCCGTCCACCCAAGGCAGGGGCGTTAAAAAGAAATGGGGGCACTGAAAAACACTCCTTTAACCCAGGCCCAGGCCATACATAACCTACTGCATGGGACAGGACATGGTTAAATGGCATTCTGTACTTTCTGTTTACCAAATGTCACATTTTTCCTTAGGAAAATGAGCAGTGGCACCATGGGATGCAAGTCTCAAGATTAAGGAATTTAAACAGCAAACCTTACGTATCCACACTTCTCCACCTCGGAGGCTCCTCTCCCACCCTGATGCCTGGCAAATTCCCTTCCTTTGTTTACACTCAGCACAGGTGGTGCCCCAGCCCTGAGGCCTTGCCCCGTCTCCTAGGGTAGCGCGGAACACATCACCCCTGGGCCTGCAGGCCCCCGTACGTACTCCTGCCGTGGCCTGCTATGTGGCACTGCGTTTACTTGTCTGCTCGTCTGTCTTCCCCACCAGAGGGTGAGATTCTGGAGAGGAGAGATGACGTCTTAACCTTCTGCGTCCCCAGGGCCCAGGACCAGGCCTGGCATACGTCAGAAATGCCATACACGTTTGTTGACTTGAAGAAATAAACGCGTGGATCTGACACGATGGCTTACAAGGGGAAGTGGAAAATTAGCTGGTTTGAAGAGGCCCGCCTCTTGCAGAAGTTCTGCGGATCAGGGACCCTGTATCCACAGCACACACCGTTCCTGGCACAGAACAGGTGGTCAGTAAATATGTCTTGAGTAAATTAATAAATACAAAGTGGTGAAGACGTTAGCTTTTCATTCAATACTGAATTTTTGTTTTCCCTTGGGTGGTTCTTTTCTCTCTTCTAATCCCAGCATTAGCACACCACCCTGAAGAGGGAAACTTCATATATGTCTCAGAAGGAAGGTCAGCAGGTCCTGAGAGACCTTGTCACCACTCTGGAATGAACTGATGTCTCCTTTGATGGCAAGCCCAGCCCAGTTTTGTTTTGACTGGTGATAACGGCTGCTGCTTGTATCGTACTTTATGAGTTTCCCAAAACTGTCCTATGTGTTATCTTACCTGCCATCACATCTCTGTGAGGTAGGCAGGCCAGGCAAGATCGACCTGATGTGGTGGTAAAACCTGGCTGAGTGAGCTGTCCAACACCACTTGGCATCCTGAAGTAAAGCCCAAGCTATGGCCCCCAATTCTGGCCCCTTTCTCCTACCCTGCTTTCACCAACCAGTGCCATATTTATGCCACAGAACCGTGGGGTTAGCATCATCCCTCTTTAAAAGCACTTAACATCTCAGAAAGGGGAAAATGCAGCGTTTTTAAGAAGCAAAGACATATGCTGGAAAGTGCCGCATAACCATAATTTATTTGGAGAAGACTGGATGTAGGTTAGAGAGGAGGAAGGGACTTTTTGCTGGGGAAAACAAATCCATGTGTTGAAGCGTGTCAGAAGGAGGACTCCAGCCTTTTCTCTGATAATAATCACCAGAAGGTTAAAGCCGGGGGCAGTCATTTGCAAAGATTCTGAAACAAAAGCGACCCATGACATTTTGAACGGCTTGCAATTGCACACAAAGGCCAGGAATCTCTAAACACGTCTAAATTTGAGAAAACACGCTCTCTGATCCCGAATTAAAAAGCAAACGCTTTTTAAGAGAACAGGAAAGAAAGAGAACAGGAAAAATTAGAGTTGTGTTAAAGAATGACCCGGCAGTTACCATACAAAACCGAGAGAACGGAAATCTTAGATAGGTCCAACAGTTTCCTTGAAATCTTGCTCCAAATAGCTCTCCTTCTTTTATCCACTTGGGTCGCCACAAATGAATACCAACCCTTGATATCCGCACGATTAATTTACGTGTTTTACAAGGCCCCCGAATCCTCGATCATATGTGAGCCTCGACTTTCAACTACACAACTAGGGGACGACCTCGTGGTTTGGTCTGGGCGGCCATGACTCAAAATGGCACCACGTGCTGGCTGGCAGTCACAGAACCACCCACAGAAAGCGAAGAGGTTTCTAAGCCTTAACGTACAATGTTAATGGTTAAAATCTCACTTGACCGCAAGGGCTCCGCACTCTCCTGCAACCAGCGACATCTACTGCCGTCGTCACGCTGGATTCTTCAGCACGTCCGCTGCGAGCTTACCTGAATTTGGGGAGATGTGTAAACTGCTCATGTCCTTGGACAGGCCATTGGTTTTAGGGCTGGAGATGGGCGCACAGGCCGACGTGGCTCGGGGTGGCCTCTTCCCTGGGACTTTCACAGTGGTTCTCAGAAGATCAATCTCTTTACCATGAACATTCTGCATGTAATCCTGTTCAAAATGTTAAACATCCAAGAGATATTAAAAAGAAGACCTTTCACAATCTAGGACACAAGGTTCTATCAGATACCACGAGTTGTAATCCTATGACCCTTCCACCGTGGCAAGCACTTTAAAAATAATGAGGTTTTGATCTACTATGGTGGCATCATCGTTATATTGAAACCACAGTCTCTTTGTCCTGAACTAACCCAGGTCCCTCAAATCCAAGCAGACACAGGAAATGCTTCCATCAGGGGGATTAGAAACCAGCTGGAGAAAACAAGTGTCCACGTGAAATCGTATTTTATAAACTGCTGCTTATAGAAGGTGCACTAGGACCCTGGGGTCTTCCTGTAAGTTTCAGGTAAAGTTCCAGGGAGTAGGGAGCTATTTTATAACAACTCTTCTGCCTTGGATGGCAACACCACGAAGCCTCTAGATAAGAATGAAGCGGCCTGTTGGGAACTCAGGTAAGAAACTCCTGAAATAAAAGGCCAAGCATTTTACTAATAAGGACCAGGAAAATGTCTGAGGGCGTTGGTGGTACGGTGTTGAGAAAACGTGGAGCTCGCGGATGGGTATGTAATGTCCGGATGTGATGTGGAAAAAGAAAGAACGTTCTTTGGTACTCAAACATTGTGTTTCTCCGAGCGGCTCACCGTGCCCAGAGAAAGCATCTTTGTGTTCTCTTCATGCTGGAGGTGGATGACCCAGTTAACAGGGAGCCACAGGGATGTCTAGGTAGACAGGGATGGTATCTGTGGGGGTCGCTGGACAATTCCGTGCAGAGTAAAACATTATCTAAGAGTTGGTTGTCGAGTCGGGGGAGAGAAGCAGCTGAGAGTCAGGGTGAGGGGCCGACTGGTGAGTTAGGAATTACTGACCCTTCAAAATGCATTTTTTTTGGCAAAGTGCCCCCTGGCCAAACATGTAGACATGTTAAATCGACCTCACACATTAAGAAAGGGCATATTCTAAAACATTCTTGGGCAAATAGCACGTCAAGTGTTTTAAGGCTAAGCATAAAATGCAACAAATGCATTCCTTCCTTGGCAGAATCTTGGTAGAATTCCTTTCAGAATATAAAGGGGAAGAGCCAATAAATCTGTAGTTAGGATGAACAATGAAGTTCTTGTCAATGTAATTTCAGAAGAACCGCCAAATAAACCAGGGTGTGGGCCGCCAGGGACCCAGGGAGGCTGGAAAAGTGAGTTGTAATTGCTAACCTGTAGGGTCAAGCGACGCAGAGAGAACCAGATAAAGGCCTAGAAGCACGGCACAAGGGACAGAGGCCCAGGCTGTGGGATGAGGCAAGTCAGCCGAAGTCTATCAAGGGAGGCAAAGGGGGCATGGAGAGCAGCAGGGAAGCCGAGGCAAGGATCCCCGGCTTCTGGAAAGCAGGCTGCGGAGCCTTTAAGTTCACGTGCCAGCAGGCGAAGGGGCTGAGAAGCAGTCACTGGGTCATCAAACAGCAGGACGGTTGCGGACAGAAGCAACGACACAAAAAAGGGACCAGAAGCACAAGATGCCAACACGGGGGAAGGGAACCCACACGCGGCTCCTCAGGACAGACAGCACGAGAAGCGGCATCGTCCCTCCGCAGTCTGCTGGAGGGAGGGTCGGCCTCGAGTGTCAAAAGCAGAGACCTCACCCCACAACACAAGCACTTACGGGGCACCTGGGTGGCTTAGTCGGTTCAGTATCTGACTCTTGATTTCGGCTCAGGTCATGATCTCATGGTTCGTGAGATCGAGCCCCACGTCGGGCTCTGTGCTTAGCAGCACAGGGTCTGCTTGGGATTCTCTCTCTCTGCTCCTCCCCTGCGCTCTCTCAAAGTAAATAAAGAAACTTAGAAAAAAGGTGGGGAGGAGGGGCACCTGGGTGGCTCAGTTGGTTGAGTGTCCGACTTTGGCTCAGGTCATGCTCTCACGGTTTGTGGGTTCAAGCCCCACACCACCGGGCTTGCTGGTGTCAGTCCACCAGCATGGAGCCCACTTCAGATCCTCTGTCCCCCCTCTCTGCCGCTCGCTCACTTGCACTCTCTCAAAAATAAACATTAAAATAAGACAAAATAAACAAAAACCCCTATTCTGCCACGCTTAAAAAAAAATGAGAATTGTTTAAAAAAAAAGAGAGAGAGAGAGAGAGAGAGAGAGAGAGCACTTAGAGGGGGGCACGCGGGAGCCGACCCAGACTCAGGAAAGAGGGCGTGGGAATTCTCAGCAGAGGAGGAAGGGCAGGAAGAAAAAGCCCAGAATGGGAAGGCCTGGCCACGGTGGGGGGAGACGTTCTGATGGAGCAAACACAGAACTCTAGAAGGTTTGAAAAGCACCAACCCAGGAGGAAAAGATGCCACAGGGTCCCTAATGACTTCCTAAGGATACAACTCAAACGGCCAACTCTTGGTGGCAAACACACCCTCACAAGGCCAAGCAAGGCCAGAGCCAGGAGGGATCTGGGACTGAAGACGGCCAGAGAAAGGATCGGAGCTGCACCAAAGTGGGGCAGATACAGACCAGCTCTTCAGAGGCAGTGGGGAGGCTGGGCCTTCATCAGCATTTATAAAATCAACCATCCGGAGAGCGGCAGTGGCATCCACAAGCCTCCCGTGAGCCATGGAGGCCAGGAGCAGAGGTCCCGAGGCATGCTGACCCCGCAGGACGCGCTGCCTGGAGTCAGTCTCCGCCCTCGCAACAAGACTGAAGACTCCACGTGGAAGTCAAGACGCTTGGGCAACACCCCAAAATATAATGAACCGTGAAAGAGCTGTGGTTTTGGAAGGATATGGACCAAAGACAGAAAGACGGTGGTTACGAAATCAGAGTGAAGGAGCAAACAGATCCAGACGGGAAGGAATACGGGAAGACTCATGACTGAGCTCAAGGTTCTGGGGATGTGAACAAAAAGCACCAAGGAAGCCATCCTTGCTTAGTGGAGGGCAAAGTGTCCAGGTCATTAAAGAAAAAACAAAGGTCGTTCTTAGACATCTTCAACGTACTTCCATTAATATCCAAAGAAAATGGGCAAACCCAAGCTTCAGAACCAAAGTCAAGGCTTGTACAGAATGACTTCATTCTCCCACACTTGCTCTTTCAAAAATATCAACTTGCTATAACTTTCTTCTTTAATGCCAATTCTTAACAAATTAAAATACAATAACAGGAGTGTAATTGAGCATTTATTGCTTATGGGCTCTAAAATGAGGCTAATCAGATAGTGACTAAGCCTCAGCATGGGCTCTTTTAATAGGCATGTTTTAACATACAATAACCAGGATATTTTATTTAAAATTATTATAGAAATGTACCAAGAGTCTGCTCTTTGGATGTGAACGCGGCAAGGGAACACATTTATCTTTGGCTCAGCATGGGCCAGGGAATCTGTTTCCTCGCTTGAGTTAGGCGTCGAAACTTCAGAGGAACTAGATCTAAAAAAAAAAAAAAAAAAAAAAAAAAAAAAAAAACCCCAAAATTTAAAATTTCAAATTTTTGGTTTCAACCCCCTGGGGGTTTTTTTTTTTTTTTTTTTTTTTTTTTTTTAACAGACCTTACAAGATGCATTTCCTAATCCACGAAAAGCCCTTGGAGGTGGTGCTTCAGAAACAGTGGAAGCCAAGGAGGCCTGAGTATGTGGCTTCTGGGTTCCCCCAAGAGAAACGATGCTGAGTTTCCCGTGTTTGAAAGAATCCATCCCTTTTCATGTCTCCCCAGCTTGGCAGTTGAGGAATTAAAGCCACAACCGGCATACGACGACGTGGCCTCCTCAGAAGCGGGACTTGCGGCCTGCGGGGGCCCGAGGGAGGGACCTCGCCGGGTAAAATAAAGCCAGCAAGCTTGATTTTGATATGCAAATGCTACAGATACCACCCTTCTTATGCTCCTCGTAGAAAATGCTGATCGATGATAAAAGGGGGAAAAACCCTTTAACGAGGCATGAGGGTAATTCAAAGCCAAGTACTTTTAAACAGCACGTAACAAGTCCCCGGGGCCCACTCAAGAGCCAGGCCCCTCTGAGGCGCCATCTCCCGCCCCACAACAGCTTGAAAAAGTAGTAATTGCCAACCTATTTGCATTTTTCTTCTCAAGTTGTCCGCGCGCTCGTCGCGAGGATTCTTTTTTCCAAGCAGGCGCGGGAGCACAGGGACCCGTTCCTGAACGTGTCGATAGCCTTGGTGACTGTGCGCCGGGTCCCCCCGCAACCCGGCTCCCACACCTCTGCCAACCCTTGTTTTTTACCTCTCGCTCCTAATTATGTTGCATCTATTGCCGTACACTTAATTAGCTGCATTAATGTGATTTCTTTTCACATAGTCAAGCAATTAAGAGCTATGATTGAGTTTCATTCAATTAGCCTCAACAAACATGCTAATTGATGTCCCAGATGCAAATGAGGTGCAATGAGAGAAACCTGCGAGCGACTGCTTTCAGCCTGCTGACGGAAGCACAGCTTAACACGGCTCCCACCTTCTGGGGGGCCGCCTTCAGGGAGGGCCGCGGAGTCATTAGCGCCGCGGTGCCTCCGACCGCTCCCGGTCCGCAGGGTTCATTTGATCTGCCGCCATACGATCCTGTCCTGAAAGCTCACAGCTACGCGTTACCAGGACCTGGAGGTCATCAGCTCGGTGACGCTGTGCTTCTGCAAGGAGAGTGAACCCTCACCCAAACGCCACGAGAGGCTGCTAGAATGATCCAGGGGTTCTCCCCCAGACTGCACGGGGCGGGGAAGAAGGTGCGTCTTGTCTTGGTGACCTCAGAGCCCTCTGGGTGCACGACGGCCCCACGGTTCTCAGCAAATGGTGAGTTCATCTTACTCAGCTCTGGGGCATCTGGCACTCGAAGTTAAGCTCAAAATACAGCAATCCATCAAGAGTCCCTAAAAATACCCTTACTGTATTGATTCTCCCTGCCTCCCATCCCGACGTCACCTTTGGCTGTCTGCTGAAAGATGGGTTTGCCCTGTGTGTTCACGGGGGTACCAAAAGCAGTTAACAAGATCTGAAAGCTAACCCAAAATGCAGAAACGGTATGATTGGCATCTCAGAATGAGAGCATCTGAATAAAAACCCATGGCTTTGGAACCGTACTCTCTTTGCAGAGATGATGCAATCGACACCACTCTGCTTTTACACACTGGGTTGTTTGTTTGTTTTTTTTTTTTAAAGTATGGAGACTCCTCATTCCCATAATTAAGTGATGCAAAAAGAATCACAGAAATTTTTGTTCCAATTAGGTTTTCCCAATAAGTTCTGGTTTCTAACTACACACAAATGCTCAGAGATTTAATATTTTATGTTAACATGTAATACTTTCTCTAGAGTAGATAATTGTTAGGACAGACTGATGACTGGCCACGGTCATTGGATCAGATTTTTCCTCTCTGGATAAGCTAGCTTGTTAGTCCTCAAAGCGTGGTCCCTGATACCCGATCAAGGGGTTCACAGGTTCAGTACTGTTTTCAAAACGTTCCAAGGCACTTTTTGCCTCTTTCACTGTGTTGGAATTTGCTTTAATGGTGGCTAAAAGTGCTGGCCCAGAGCACAAACCAAGGCTGGGGCACCAAATTGTATTAGTCCCTGTTGCTGTTATAAGATTCATTGCCATGCTCTCTGAATAAAAACAAAAAAAAGTTGCACTTAAGAATGCTCTTAATAAACCAACCAACCAACCCCCAAAAAACAAGAAGCAAAAAAACCAAACCAACCAAAAAGCTACAGATTCATCAATATTTCAACCCTGAGTACACACGTCTTTTTAATTTTCTGCGTAAGGACACGGAAAGTACATGTGAGTGTCTGTGCCACACACACAAGCTGGACAGTGTCCTGCAGAAACGCACTTCTGCGATTGCTTGGAGTTGGCAAGCTGAAGTGGCCAGTTTTTTGGCTGGGACACACTTTTACTTGCAAGAATGACCATGTCACACATGAACCAGGCTTATTCGGTCTTGGGTCTTTGGCAGGTATTTTCTTGAAAATGAACAATGCAAGAAAAATAGCACACAGGGGCGCCTGGGGGGCGCTGTCGGTTGAGCGTCCGGCTTCAGCTGGGTCACGATCTCGCGGTCCGTGGGTTCGAGCCCCACGTCGGGCTCTGTGTCGACAGCTCGGGGCCTGGAGCCCGCTTCGGATTCTGTGTCTCCCTCTCTCTCTGCCCCTTCCCTGCTCATGCTCTGTCTCTCTTTCTCTCTCAAAAATAAATAAACATTGGGGCGCCTGGGTGGCACAGTCGGTTAAGCGTCCGACTTCAGCCAGGTCACGATCTCACGGTTCGTGAGTTCGAGCCCCGCGTCAGGCTCTGGGCTGATGGCTCAGAGCCTGGAGCCTGTTTCCGATTCTGTGTCTCCCTCTCTCTCTGCCCCTCCCCCGTTCATGCTCTGTCTCTCTCTGTCCCAAAAATAAATAAACGTTGAAAAAAAATTAAAAAAAGAAAAATAGCACACAGTATCCGCATCCAGCGTGTAAAATATAATTTGAGCTTCCAGTGAGCATGAGAACCTTGGAGACTTGTATCTCTCACCATGTGCCTGATACTTTCCAAATACTTAAGGCCTTTGCTGGTAAGATGGGCAGTGATATAAATGAATGCAGCTTCTGGAGATCATCGGATGAAAAGTGTCACCATTTGGAAAGCTGCATACCTCAGTTAAACAATATTTTTGAAATGACACATGCACGGTGTCACATGTGAGGCTGAATGAATTTTAAGGGAGCAGAGAGGAAAGATTTAGTGGTAACTGTTCAGATTCTGTGCCGCGTTCCTAAGTTTTGACAAACTGTCACGTTGCATTTTGGTGTAGTAACCAAACAGAACACCCACAATGATCAGAAATGTCTACTGGAATACTCTTCCCTTTTCCAGCAAAATGTCTGTACCAGGTGAGGGTCCTTACGCACCAAAATGACATAACATAGCGAACTGATGGCAGATGACGGTATGACAACCCAGCTCTCTCTTATTAAGCCAGACATCAATGAGTTTCGGGAAGAAAACAATCTTCTCTCGTCAAGATTTTCTTTCATTTTGGAAAAGGCGTGTTTCATAAAAATGTGATTTATGTAATCGTATTACAAAAGGGCAATTTATTATTATTTTTTTAAATGTTCCTTTATTTTTGAGAGAGAGAGGCAGAGAGACAGGGAGACCGAGAACCCCAAGCAGGCTCTGCCTGCCAGTGCAGAGCCCATTGTGGGGCTTGAACTCAAGAACCACGAGATCATGGCCTGAGCTGAAATCCAGAGTCAGATGCTTAACTGACTGAGCCATCCAGGCGCTCCAGGTGGTTTATGATTTTAAATGAGTTATGTGAATATTTACAAATTTCCTTAGTTTTGACTTGTAATGTGCTAAGTATCAATTAGATACAACCTAAAGCACTTTTGGATTCCTCAGTTATTTTTTAAGAAGGCAAAGGGGTCCTGAGGCCGCAAGGCTCAAGAACCACTCGTCCAGTTCAATGTTTGCAAAATGGCCAACGGCTACACACACGTGACTTTATGCGCACAGCATAGATCTACGCAGAGACATTAGAGATGTTCCTCAGGTTGTTTGTCTTTTCCTGGAGGAAAGGATTGACTCATTCTCCCGATTTTCACTGCACTTCATGAATGTCCAGGTTCAAAGAGGAACTGTAGTTTGTGTAAGTTCTATTTTTAAAAATCCTTACTTCTGCGCTCAAAAAAAAAAAAGTATGTAAGAGAGCCCATTGTTAGATGCACTGCTATTCCCAACTCCATTTAATACTCTTTTCAAAGGAAACTAATCTATAAAGACACACATAATACCGTCCATTCAAAGAGACTAAGCAAATGTTCAAGTCCAACATTTCTGAATAATAAACAATAGCCTCATCTATAGTCATGGGCACAGAGGAAACCGACACCCTAAAAATACTATGGAAATATCGTAAAACTATGAGAAATCTTCTGGCCGTGTCCTTTCAGATCACATAACTCAAAGAAGACAATTTCTCCTTCTCTCCAAAGGACCAGTCACAATAGCGAGGTAGGAGGCAGCTTCAAAGCGAAACACCCTATGAGCAATGATTTTTGTTTCCCCAGACAGCCAACAGAATTGCAGGGTTTCGCTTTCGGAACTGCCTTTGTGAAGACCACTCGACCAAAGCTTGTGAGCGCACGTCAACGTGACGTGTGGCCACCACAGAAAGAAGGTACCTGGTGAAGTGGATGTCTACCGGTGACGGAGACGAAAGCCCACGGTTATGACATCCAATTCTTTAGTTAATAAAGGCTTTACAGGGCCAGGGAGTCACATAAGACCGGGTAGGAAGGAAGGCTGGTGAAACATCATGAGGAATCAGGGCCAGGTAGTGACATAAGACTGGGTAGAAGGAAGGGCAGGCTGGTGAAGCATCACGGGGCATCGGTGGCGGTGCACTTTGCGCACCACGGACAGCTCCAAACATGCCAAGGGCCCACCTCTCCAGTCTGGTAGCTAGCCTCCAACACGCGTGGGCTAAAGTCCAACGTTAGCCCAGGGGGCTGGGTTATTATAATAGAAATCAAAACAGCAGAAAACTCTAAATTGAATAATGAATATACCTTTTGCTCCCTGATTGTATCTGTCTTGATTGACCTAGTCGATTGAGCTTTCCACTGCAAGAAAGATTTTCCTCATTTTAGGTTAAATTGAATATTACCCAGTTGTAACCCATGCGTGCTCAAACCCAGCCCGTACAAAATGAATGTGTCGGTATGGAAATGGCTTCCTGTCTTCCCAGTCACTGTAGGCCTCTTCGAAAGGCAAGCATGAGTGAAATTTCATGACGATGAACTCGAAGGAGCTAGCGCCTTTCCTTGGCTATATGAGTACTTTAATAATTAATTATGGCTTGAAACAACTGGACCGGCAGTTAGATCTGGGAAGTTTAGAATGAGATAGGAATGCTCGTCATAACGGTATCAGATCTGAAGCTCTTTAAGATTCCAGATTTCTCACGGTGAACTTGCCAGAATACTCAGCTCTTAAAGAAGCAGATTTTTAAGGACATGGTCTGTCCTCGGGGGGCGGGGGGCACTAATGATCGCTATGCTTTTTCTTCTACCAATTGACCCAAAGTAGGACAGAAATCTCCCATATCCGTTATTGCCCACCACAAAATTTAAGGACTTTTTTTTTTTTGATTTTTAAAAATTTATTCATACTTAAGAGACAGAGCAAGCAGGGGAGGGGCACAGAGAGAGGAAGACACAGAATCCGAAGGAGGCTCCAGGCTCTGAGCCGTCAGCACAGAGCCCGACGTGGGGCTCGAACCCATGAGCCGTTGAGATCATGACCTGAGCCGAAGTCGGACGCTTAACCGACTGAGCCACCCAGGCGCCCCAGGACTTCTTCTAGCTTTGAAACATTCACCACACCCGTACGGAAGGCTCATCGCTTCTTTCCTCCTGATGCCTTGCTTTAACAGGAGTTCATCCATTTCCCTGATGTTACTGCTGCCATGGTGGTTTACAGTGATTCGATCAGATTCATCTCCAATGAGGAGCAGTCAGTTCATTGACTCTTGAGACATTCTGATTTCCTAAAGTAAACACGTCTGCCGAGGACAAAGTCAGCCTCCTTCTGGCCAGAGGATGGCCTTGGGGACCAAGCCCAGGATCCAACCTCGGAGTTGTGTCCTCAGACCTGCTACTTAATCATGCTTGGTCCCCATTTCCACATCTTTAAAAATAGGGGGATGAACAGTTCTTACCTCATGTGCGAGGATCACCTGAAATAATGTGTGAAGTGTCTGCGAGAGGGTCAAAGCCCTCAGCGAATGACGGCTCTGCCTACTGTGTCCAGTAAAAATTCTGGAATATTTGCCCTCTGATTTTATGTGGGCATTTCCTGAGTCAAAGGTGTTGTTCCAGGGGCGCCTGGGTGGCTCAGTCAGTTGAGCGTCCGACTATGGCTCAGGTCATGATCTCACGGTTTGTGGGTTCGAGCCCCACGTCGGGCTCTGTGCTGACAGCTCAGAGCCTGGAGCCTGTTCCGGATTCTGTCTCCCTTTCTCTCTGCCCCTCTCCCCTGCTCACATTCTCTCTCTCTCTCTCTCTCTCAAAAAATAATTAAATTTTTTTTTTTTTTTTTAAAAAGGTGTTGTTCCCACTTCAGGTAGCAATTCTGACATAAGAAGTCATTGGGGGGTGACCCTCAAAGTGACTTTTCACTTCCCAGCATAGGAAAAAAAAATAATTGGCCTCTGCAAACGCAAGACGGTTTCTACTTTCTCTTCTTTTTCTCCCCACCCTTCTTCCTTCCTTCTTTTCTTTTTCTTTCCTTCTTTCTTTTTTTTTTTTTTTTGGTGGGGGAGGCTTGTATACGGTAGTCAGACATTTTTATTGCAAACTGCGTCTGGAAAAGATGCAAAACAAAATTGCCTAAAATGCAAGGGAGAAAAATCCGGGGGAAAACAAAAGGCCCCCTTCCCCTTGCTTATTGAGTTCGAAGGCATAACATGCAGCGCCCTGCAGCAAATGGGAAGCTACACTAATTTTAAAGCCATAAAACGCTATCAAGTGCCCTGCGGGGCAGGACTACACTGAAGCTAGTGCCACCTAAATAAGATACGGTTCATTTACTCCGCAGCTTAGCCTAATGTAATCATCAGCGGATTTTAGCCTAGAGTTGTAACAGGCAAACAGCCGACGCCGCGGAGGTAGCACTCCCAGCCATTGAGGGGGCCGCGGCTAGATTGCTGTTGATTAGAAAATTTTTCAGTTTTGACAAGCGCTTAATGAACATAAATCGCACCTTGATTGGTTTCCATTTGGGGCCACAGGCACACCTGAGAAGCGGCGGGCCTCCACCTCCACCCCTCTCCTCCTTGCAAGACCTTAGCGACAAGCCGGCAATTGGGTTACGAGCCGCAGAAGAAAATATTTATAAAATGTAATAATGGGATTCCATTTCTTAGGAGAAGTGAAAGATTTCCTCACTACCCCCCACGTCCGTCCTCTCCCGCAGAGTCCTCGGCTGTGACTTACTGTCAGTTGAAGAAAACCAATGGTTTTGATTTATTTACCTTTTCGCGAGAATTCTGGCTATGGTTAAGAGTACTAAAAAGACCAAAGACGGAAAACAAAATGATACAGATTGGGCTCAAATGATGAAATATCATGCTGTGTATGATAGGACAATGTCCCATCGGCTCTACTAGAAGCTTTCAAGACTCCAATCCACAGGCTACGTTTAAATCTGTGTATTTACAGAAACACACATATACTTTTTTTTTTTTTTAAGAAAAGAAGACAGAAGGATTTTTCAATGTTGAAAAAAATAGGTTAGGTAGGATCTAGGATATTTGGTGGTTTAATTTTTATAGAGAGAGAGGACTTTTTTTTTTGTCTGGTCACGCCCTACACACTGTGTGATCAACACGAGGAACCTCTTCCATAGCGAGCATGCATTTTGGCCATTTTATTTGGAAATCTAAACACTTTGCAAACCCTCAGGGCTCTATAAAATAAATAAGAAATTACTTAGGCAGAAATAAGACTCTGATAAAGAATCTAACTTTTTTGTTTATATGCAAAAGGTAGGAGTGTATCAGTAGTAATTTTTTTAAAAAATAAATTTGTTGTTTAAAATAATTTTTTAAGGTTTATATACCTTCGAGAGACAGAGAGAGACAGTGTGAGCCGGGAGGGCCAGAGAGAGAGGGGAGACACAGAATCCAAAGCAGGCTCCAGGCTCCGAGCTGTCAGCACA
This sequence comes from Herpailurus yagouaroundi, assembly GCF_014898765.1. Lineage (NCBI taxonomy): Eukaryota > Metazoa > Chordata > Mammalia > Carnivora > Felidae > Herpailurus > Herpailurus yagouaroundi. The sequence goes on from NW_024412433.1 coordinate 4,832,680, forward strand.
GAACCTGGCACAGGGCTCAAACTCATGAACTGTGAGATCATGACCTGAGCCGAAGTCGGACGCTTAACCATCTGAGCCATCCAAGTGCCCCTGCAGTCATTCTTTTTAACAAAAGTTGTCGATATTCCCTGAAAATACTCAGAATACCTTGGCAGTATCATTGCACGTGTTTGAAAGCACTGCCATCTGGGAAAAACGGTTCATCACCCCATCTGAAACTGATGGGTGAATGCCAGGGATTGTTCCCAGGTCATTGGAGGCACAGAGGGGACCGCGTCCCCAACGCTCAGAGGGCTCCTGACAAACCCATATGACTAGGGCCGGGCTGCTGCTTTCATACCCCAGGGACCCCTCCCCAGTTCACTCTGTTCAGGACCGCACCCAGCATATTCCACCGCAGGCCCTGGAGAAGGCTGGACGTCTACAAAATTCAGTCATCCTCTATAGTTTTTGCGTGTTGTGGTTCAGACAATGAAACCTCAAGAGGCATTCGCACACCCACGTGCACAGCAGCACTATTCACAACGGCCCGGAGGAGGGAGACACCCAAACATCCCTCCACAGATGAACAGATAAAATGAAATGTTCTCTATACACAGAAGAGAATATTATTCAGCCTTGGGAAGGAGGGAAGCCCTAGCCCCTGCTACTTCAAGGATTTTATGCTAATGAAAATGCGTCAGTCACAGAACGACAAATACCGTGCGATTCCACTCACGCGAGGTAATCAAAGAGTAGAACGAATTCACAGAGACCGACAGTAAACGGGGGTGTGGGGAGAGAAATGGGGATTTGGCGTGAAAAGCACACGGGCTCAGGTGCTGCAAGACGAAGAGGTTCTGGAGACTGGCTGCACAAGGAGGATACACTGAACGCTGAACTACACGCTGGAAAACGGTGGAGATGGTAAATTTCATGCGAGGTGTATTTTACAATTAAAAAACAAGACACGACAAAAACCTTAAGCTCTTCTCCCACCGTGGGGACCTTTTCTTCTATTTGCAGCAGGTGGAGGCTGGATACGGCTGTGCCTTATTTCTGTGGCTTGAAAGCATCAGGAGGCGGCTTCCTCTGCTTCTGATTCCAGGAGCCGCAGGCCCGCAGGTGTGAGGACAGCCCACGCGTGTGGCCACTCGTGCCTTCTTCTTCGTTCGACAAGACGGCGCCGATGTGAAGGAGATGCAGGCAACAGGACCCCAGAGGTCTCTGCTCCAAGAGGCTCCCAGTCTCGTGGGAGAATCAGGCAGCGAGATGAGCCAAGAGAACAGAGAAACGACGGAACACAGCAAGGGGAGGGCACGCACAGCAGGTGCGCCCCAACACGCCCGGTGGAGGGAACTCCGGAGAAGTGACATTCAAGTCTGGACCGATGAGCAGAGTTTGTCTGGCAAAGGGGAGGGACAGGAACGAGCATTTCTGGCGCAAGCGGCTGTATTTGTTAGGGTCGGGAGGCCAGAGAACACAGCAGGGGGGACCAGGCGAGGCCTGGGGAGGTCTCAATAAGGGGTGAGGCCTCCATCCTAAGCACAGTGGGGATCTTCTCCACCATGGAAACACTTAACAGAATCAAGTAGAGGGAAGGAAGTAACATTATGATGAAAAGCACAAGGTGATGTGGACAAAATCACAGGGAGAACTGCCCTTCCCTGCATAGCAGACAGTGGCTGAATTCTGGAAACCCTGGTGGGCAGGACACCACGCTGGCCAAATGTAGCAGACATGCAGGTCTGAAAGTCTGGGAGACGTGGGGTTTCGGAAACCACCTGTCGGTGGGACTGCAGGCAGAGGTCCTCCCAGATGAGTTCCCAGGGAGCAGGGAAGGCAGAGATCCATGTGATGGTGGAGTAACCAGAGTCCTGGACCTCGAATGAGGGGCTTGGGGGTTCCCAAAGAGGGCCGCCAAGTCCTGGTGCTCCTCGGGGCTACATCCAGGCCATCGCGGTGTGGAAATCACAAGTGCGGGTTCCACCTGTGCATCAGAAGGAATCAGCACAGGAAACTGAAGGAACCCCTCAAGGAAGGAAGGAAATCAAGGAAGGAAGGGAGGAAATCAAGGAAGGAAGGAAGGAAATCAAGGAAGGAAGGAATTTTAAGATGAATGGAGGTAACGGTGTTCTGAAGGACAGAGACCCATCATATCATGACTTCTTTCTCTACGTAAAACAAATTCAAATGAAGTTCTGTGTGTACAAGTATGGCCTGTGTTCTTAGGTGACTATGTGTGGTGGGTTTTTTAATGTTTACTTTTGAGAGAGCGAGAGAGAGAGGGAGAGAGGCGAGAGAGAGAATCCCAAGCAGGCTCTGCATTGTCAGCACAGAGCCCTACGCAGGGCTCAAACCCACAAACCGTGAGATCATGACCTGAGCCTAAGTTGGACGCTCAACTGACTGAGCCACCCGGGCGCCCCTGCAGATGTATGCTCTTAATTTACTTTCCGTCAACTGTCTGTCCTAAGCTGCCTGAAAGCCTTTCTTGGAAAGAGGCAAAGCATTAAGTGCGATTTGAAGCAAACAAAACCTATACATGGAACTCCTCGAGGTGACGTTCCCACCTCGGGCTTGGAGGGCCAGGTCTGCCCGTGAAACCACTCACACAGGACAACCCGACAGCGGTTATTCCCGGGGGAGGCAGAGAACACTCCCAACTTCTACCTTAACCTCAACAAAGCCGCACCGTATCCCCCTAGGGGGTATCCCTTTACCCTCATCACAACAAACTTGGGGTTTTTCTGCTTCCCCAGGGCTGACTCCAGCCACTCTAGAAACTTCCACCCAGTTTACAAACCCATCCCCGTTTGCTGGCGGTCAGACCAGAACAGAAAGGCTCACCTGCAGCCAGAGCTCCAGATCGCTGCTCCTCAGTACCTACCTACTCTCCTAATCCACTTTAAAATGGCTTGTTTGGGGGAGGGGGGGATTCCAGCACTGGTTAAAGATTTCATGGCTTTTGTATAGAATACCACGAGTGTGTGTCCCCCTCCCCCCACCTGCCCTAAGCTAATCTACACCCAGGGAGGTACGGCTGTGCAACCCGGTTCATCTTCTCCGCCCCAGTCTCGCTGTGATTTTCAAAGCAGAGCCAGGATCATCACCCGTGAGGCTCTCAGCCCAGGCCGTATAGGAGCAAAGACATCGCAGGGGTCACGTGACTTGACTCTATGCCACCCACACTAGTCCTGGGCCGACAGTGGGGAGCAGGGCACAGTCCTTGCCTTCGATTAGACTAGGCTAGACAGAGGCAGTTCAGATGCTGGAAGACACCAGAACAGCTGGTCTGCCAGGCAATCAGGGAGGACTTCTTGTGGAGGAAGGGCAGGAAGGTCCCCCCCGACCCCGCAGGATGGACAGCACACTGGAAACAGAAGAAGCCAGGCTGGAAGAGAACACACAGACCGGAAGACAGCTTGTGGCACTGCGGCTTTTTATAAAGGGGAAGCAAGACCAAATAGCTGTTCATCACAGAAGGAATCACGCTTCGTGGAGTAGCGTGTCACAGACGGGGCGCGTCTGACGCTGCTGTTCTTGGGAAAGGACGGGGGACACTGTCCTCAAGATCATCAGTCATTCTATCGCTCAAGACGTTGCGCATCTAGAAATCTGGGCTTTGAACTGATCTGCCTCACCATCTAGACTCAGGCTAGTCTGACTTCTGCAATATCTTGGGGAAACCAATGAAGAGTTTCTCTTGACCGTGACTCAGTGCTCACGGCCTTGGGAAATCTGAGGTCTACCCGAGCAGGTGTGCAAAGCTAGCTGAAGGGGCTGATCATGGATTTGTAGCGATTCCTCAGTGCTCCAGGAAAATGTCCTTCTTCGATGTGAAGGTTGTGTGTATTTTAAATGGTGATCACCAGCAGTGGGTACAGGCAAGAGCTGCTGTTCTCACAATGTAAATATCTTCCTTTTTCTCTGGTGTTATTTCTTTTGAGATAAATACCCACTTAGGAAATCACCCCGGATCTTTTCGTCTCTTTTGCATCAGCCGAGAGGCGGATTTTCCACCTGATCAGAACCTGAAGATGTGCAGAAATCAGCATTCTGATGATAACTCAAGAGTCCAAGTCTGACTCTCCCCAACACGGAAAAAACAAACAAACGTCAACAGCATTCAGAATCAGAGGTGTTGTGCAGCGGGAGGGCCTAAACCGCTCAGGGGGCAGTGTTGCTGTGAGAAGGGCAAGTCCAGTTCTGTGCGTCAGGGAGAGCGGACAGAAACACAGCTGCTTCCAACTCGGGCCCCGTGCAGAGTGAGAAAGGAATCCCAGGAGAAGGTTCTCCAAAGTGGGAGCAATTTGAGCCCATGTCAGCCAGGAGGGCTCCTCCAGCCACCCCGTGCCTTCAGAGGAAGCCCGGGCAGCCTTCCCGGGCGGGGCCCCATGAAGTCCTTGGCCTGACCGTGTGGCCACGAGCTCACTCTTTGGAATCCTGGTGCGTGCACCTCTGTCAGCCGTGCCCTCGACGGCTGCTCTCTCGACACGGAAGATGAATAGGCAGCGATGCTGAGATGTGGAGCCCCGAGGTCTGAGTTCTATCTCATTATCCCCTCCGTTTTTCTATCAAGGTGCTCCCTAAGGCTCCTATTTAAGTCCACACAACAGGCCGCCCTTCGCCCAGCCTGACCGTGATCCGGCCAAGTGTCACACACCAGACACACGCACCCTATCTCCCCCGAGAAAGTTAGGCAGGGAGGGCTTTTTAAAGGTTTGGAGGTGTACCGATTTTCAGAGACCTGAAAACACTGACCACTGAGCAGCCTGAGAAGCCTGCCCCCGCACAGTTTAATCTTACGAGTTCGGGGCTGTCTGCAGAGTGCCCAGTGGAGGTGGAGGGGGAGCTAAGCTGGTCAGTTCTGGAGGGAGGGTGGCCACTAGTCCCAGGGGGCCTGGACCTCCGTCAGGTCTCAGCAGGGACAGTCCTGAGGCCTGGGCTAACCTGTGCGGCTGATCACCCCGCGGGAGCATCCACAAACCCAGAGTAGCGTCATTATTTTGGTTGAGCTTTCTGCCTGTTATCTACACCGAGCTGTAGGTTTCATTTAATGACAGGCAGCATCTTGAGAAGGATGAATCAAGTGAACTGGGTTTTCCTGGGCCCCGGGCTTCACACCTGCCCATGTGACTCCCTGATCTCACTCAGCAGCTCTGCCCTCGGGAGTCCAGCTGACTCCATCGGCCCCAGTTTGCTGCGGTTTGGCGGGGGGGGGGGGGCGGGTACCTCTGAAATCGGAAGTGACCTTGGAAGACACTGTCACCCAACTTTCCACCCAGGGGATTCTTCTTCCAGATTTCCAGAGTGGACGCCGGCCGGGTCCTCGATGTCCACGGTAACAGGCACGGCCCGGAAGGAATGCCGAAGAACACAGACGTGGGCTCAGAAGGTCCGGGGGCAGGTTCCAACCTGTGCAGAGGCAGGTGGCCCAGGCCCACCGTCGAGCAGCTGTGGCCACGCTCAGGCGTGGAGCTGTCGCTCCGCACCTGCGGCCGTCCCCACGCTGGCCAGAGCGCCTCCTCGGCTAGCTGGCCCCCTTCACTGCACCTGTGACGGCTGAGGGCAGCCGGTGCGGGAACCACCCGTCCTGAGGAACAGCCGAGACTCACGATCACTCCCGTCGCCTGTGCCGCACCTCCCACGGCTCCCCGTGACGCAGGCGGTGTAGGGACCCATGGGCGGTAGGCAGTCCAGCTGATGGCTCCTGAGCCTCTGGGGACGAGCCCGAACAGGAGAGGAGGTGTGGCAGCGGGTGAGGTGGGTCCACACTTCACAGAGTGCAGAGCGAGCAAGTCCGGGGCCTGGAGATACTGCTGCGGTCGACTTCCGGGACACTTTCTCAGTCTGGGTTGGGTCAGTCCTTTCCCTGTTTGTGCCTGATCTCCAGAGCGACTGTCGCCTCCTACGGTCTGGCCACGCACACGCAACTCCACCCTCTGCTTCTGGACAAGAGGGTCTCTTGTTCAAGCTTCCCAAGGGCAGGAAACAGGGCCGGGGCGAGAGGCTTCCGCTCAATGACTCCCACCTCCAGCACAGAGAAAGCCCGCGCCACAGGAATGACGGAGCGAGGCCACGCTGTGTGTCAGGGCACCGGGGCTGAGCCCGGGGCTCGGGACGGACAGACCCTTCTAGGGATGATGCCACAACCCTGGGAAGAATGAAGGCCTGGAAGAAGAGCTGACTGGGAAAAGGATGGGAGGGAAGGAAGAGGAATGTGAAGCCTGGAGACCGGTGGGAAATGACACCCTGGGGGCCCCACCCCACAGAGGTCCCTGTGCCTGTAGAACCTGCCCGAGCACCGAGATCGGCAGGCAGTCCTCAGAGACCGGCTTCCAGGAGCTTCCCCAGTAGCTGACCCGTTCCGGGCACACGGCGAGCCCGTCGGCCTCACGCCAACCCCACCGAGGGCTGCGGGGCCAGGGGCCCCCGACTCATGACGCGCAGCCTGTGTCCTAAGCCACGGTTTCAAAAAGCCCGTCTTTCCACCGGGACCCCGTAGGCTCGGCCCACAGCTGGGGACCACGCACGGACGGTGTGTTCTGTTGAGGGGCTGCCTTTGTTTTCCACCACACCAGCGTGCACAGGACCCCTCCTTGGGGCTCAAACTCGGGGTTCGTGTCTGAAGGACGATCTTCTACGTAAACACTTCCACGGACAGCGGTGGCATCCTAAGCGGATGGCATCGGCGTCTTTAAGGACCATAACTCACTTCTTCTGGCAAATCTTTTTTTTTTTTTTTTTTTTTTTTTTGAGAGAGAGGGAGAGAGAGAGAATGAGCAGGGGAGGGGCAGAGGGAAGAGGGAGACACAGAGTCCAGAGCAGAGCAGGCTCCAGGCTCCGAGCTGTCAGCGCAGAGCCCGACGTGGGGCCCGAACTCACGAGCCGCGAGATCACGACCTGAGCGGAGGTCACGAGTCAGGCGCTCAACCAACTGAGCCCCGCAGGGGCTCACAATCTGAACTTCTAATGAAATGATCAGGGCCCTCACCATGCTGACCTACTTCCCTTTGAACTCGATTCAGTCCCTTACTCTGCTCCAATCTTCTCTGGGCGCAAGACCCCCACCCGGCTCCCTGGGTTTAGCACGATCACCAAGTTGAAGGTGGCTGCTGCTGGAGTCCGGGTCCAGCCTGAGGGGAGCGTGAGCAGCAGACACGCGCACTGTAAGCACACGTCTGTGCCAGTGACGAGAGCCACAGGGCGACACGTGGGCTGCGAAGGGGCCGCTGTGCGGCCCCGCCCGGTACCTGTCTGTATTCCCCATGTTTCGTGCATCCTCAAGCCCTGTGCTCTCAAACCCCCACAGCTCACCCCATTATGGAAGCATCACCTCATTAGAATCCCATGCGCAGAAAAACATGCCAGGTTCCTTTTTGGTAAATAAATTACCTAACCATCGAAAGTCAGGGGTACACGCCGGCAGCTGGCCCGGTGACTCCACTGCTGAGAAACACTGAATCTTTTAGAAAACTCTATCTAAATACACCAGATGGTTTAGCCGGGTTCTTTTCCTTTGCTCCCCGGAGAGACGCGGGCTGTAGGCTATGCTATTTCAGCTCAGTGCGGACGCCCTGCCGGGGACCAGTAATAGGGGTGATGGTCAACGGTAATGAAACCCAAAGCCACCAATCTGGGCAGATTTCTCCAATATTTCACCCACTGGCAGCAGACGCATCCCTTGTGGGTTCCAGCCATAGTACAGCCCGGGGGCAACTGAGAAAGCGGGTGTTACAGCGTGATCAGTTTAACTGGTATCACTGCCTTCTAGCACCTTTGGCGTTCCCTACACTAAAATAATGGGGACGTTCTATACGGCCTACAATTTTAAGACTTGATTTTGCGACACACCCTGCGTGCTCCCCAATGTCTTTCGAGAAAAAGTCTGGCCTCTGCCCGTGGGCGTTCCCTTGATGGGTCTTCCCGTCGTGAGCCAAAGAATGCCAGACTCACTCCACCGTGAGGGATCTGCAGCTCTCTAGCAACTTGGAAGAGAACACCTACCCGGAACTCACTTCCTCTCCAAATTTCCAAAGCTTGGTTGTGACAATATCAGAGGAGGGTTACAACGAAGGCCGTGCCCTCTCTCCCTGCTCTAGTAATTCAAGTCCATCCCTTGGTGACCCTGCCCCCTTGGGGGGGGGGGTGGGGCGTGTGTATTTGCATCAATAATTTCAGTTCCCGGGAGACCGGCATTAATGGAATCGCACTTTAAAACGACTGGCTCTCGCTTGCCATGTAATTATAAAACAAAGCCCTGCTGAGCTCCTCTTCCGTACTCCGACAACATCCACGCATACACACGTATTGAAGAAGAAAAAGGAGCTGGCAAACACGGAGGGGCCACCACAAGAAGCAGCCCATGTGGGAATATTTTCGAAGACGGAATGGTGATGACATTTACGGAGAGGCTGGGATGGGCAGGGACATACCGTTGTGACACGTTTCCCCCTTGGCAAGAAGGAGCAAACGTCCCTCTGACCAAGCCTGAGCTTGGCTGGCGAGCGTAAGGTGGCCTGAAATGCTCATCGGTCAGACCCCACTTTTTACTGGTCGGTGAGTCTGCGGCAAGAAGGATATTTGGATTACTCTTCTCTCTCTGACTAACATAAAGCAACTGGGCCAACAGTCAGACCTCCTGGGCTCCCTGGCAGGGTCTCCGGAAGAAGGGAGCCAGGTAGAGGGCAGCTCCCCAGCGGACGGGGCCGTGCTGGGGAGAGAGGGGCAGACCCAGCACTATCCTGGCGCTCCCATGCAGGCGGGCAGCGGGCTGCAGGAGACGCGGGAATGGTCACAGGCAGGCCTCCTGGGACTGGCACGAAGTCCCTCTGATTGGGAGGCCACCCAGAGAAGCAACCTGAACCTATTCCCAAATAAGCCAAAATAAGGCAAGCGCAAGGGAATCCCCTCAGTACAATGAAGAATTTATAGCTCTGGAGTCTTTGGAATGGTTAAAGCATGGGAGGCGTCCCCATCAACATCAGAAATAAGTCAGAGATGCCTAACGAAACACCCGTTTTTCAACACGCTCCTGAAAGGTAAAGGCAGAGCTGTAGGACACAAAGGAGAAGAAAGGAATTCACCCCAGGAAGCAAATTAAACAATAAGGATGCCCCTCGTTACTTATCCTAGTGGAATATCATAGATACATTACTGTGCAGGTAAACGTTCACCCGCGTGCAGGGTAAAAGCCCTCTGGTTTCCTGCCAGAGGAGAAAAACTGATAACTCTTTCCAGGAGTCTGGCAACATACGCCCGAAAGCCATGAGAGGGCGAGACTCTTCAACTAAGGACGCCGATTGCTGGGCATCAGGGGGGAACACAGGTAAAGGCAAAGAGATGTCAACAGAGGACACTGATTAGAGTTACTCAAAACATTAAAAGTAATTCAAAGGAAACATGCCCGTTTTGGAGACACTGTTAGACTGATGAGGGCACATCCCCACGACGGATGTCACGTAACCGTCAACAATGGTGGCACACGAGTGTATCTGCTGACATGGGGACGTGCACGTGATCTGTCATCATCTAGGAAGGTGGACCCCAGGCAGCGAACACAGGGTGACTGCGTGGTTGTGGGAGGAAAAAGCACATATGCATAGAAATGGCTGGGAGTGTATACCCCAAATGCTAGCAGTCATGTTCCCCAGGTGGCCCTCTGGGAATGATTCTAAATCTTCTTCAATGCCCTTATGTCTAACTTCTGGTTCATAACTGTAATTTTTCAATGCAAAGCTTAACACAGTGATATAACCAAATGAGCTATATAGTCTAATCTCCACATTGACCTACCTCAAGACAGATAATCATGCAAGATTCATGGCATGTGTTGTTATAGAAATATCATTAGCGCCCCATCTTCAGATTTTATCAAAGCTTTCTAAAGCCTTGCACTTCCCCCCAAAGTGACATTGATTCTGCTTTTTAATCCATCTTCTAGAAATCGCCAACATAATGCACTTTACATGAACACATGTAGAAAGGGGGCTCTTACCTTACAATATGTGCTCTTGTCTGACAATAAAAACTGAGTCACGGACTGCGCTTAACTTACTGTTTTTCTCAGCTGCTCAGAGCCGATTCCTGGGTTCCAGTGCAATCATTTCCTTTATTCTAGATTTGCAGATATAAGCTCTCTTGTCTCTTTTGCTACCTGCTCTTGTCTTTTTACTTCCATTTAAAATTTCACTTCACCTGTCCCTTTTATTGTAACTCCTCGCTGAATCAGAGAGCCAGAGATCGGCTGTTAGGAAGGGGAAGAGAGAGACATGTGGTCCGATGGAGAGAGCGAGGGGCATTTTCTTTATCTCGTGATGGAGTAGGAGACCCAATGCTACTTTAACTTCAAATGGGGGCCAGAGGCCTGACGCTATGGGGACCCCCAGCCCCCAACACACACACACACACACACACACACACACACACACACACACACACACAC
>NW_024412433.1:4843115-4869640 GCF_014898765.1 Herpailurus yagouaroundi
CACACACACACACACACACACACACACACACACACACACACACACACGCCCAGCGTGTGAGCTGAGTTCTGGGCCTGCTGACCGAGCCAAGGGGCCATACTCACATGTAAACTTGGGTGATAGGTCAGCACGCCGTTGTCACACAGGGTGACGTATTTCTTCTTCCACTCCTTGTTCAAAGATTTGCCGCTTCGCTTCAGCAGCATGCCCTGAAGCAAAAGGAGCCAAATATAAATTCACAAAGTCTCGTGTGAGTTTTCTTAAAAAGCAGACAGATGACGTTAACAATCTGAAACATTCATTTCTCTTGTCATCTTAAAATGGAAACTTTACACTTATTTTTCACTTGGCAATTTGCCTTTTCTCCTCTCCTTTACGCACAGGACATATGTTCAACCAGTTTCTGTGTGTGCGTGTAGAACTTCACTTTGGGAATCTCATGAGTGCTGCAGAGGGGACCGTTTGTTCAACAAATACGATACCAACCGCCATGAAGCCACCGTGATGTATGTGCCCCACACCCTTCCCATAACTAAGCGCATTTGGAACTAAAGGTATGTTTTATTTATTCATTTATTTAAAAATTTTTTAAACGGTTTTATTTATTTTTGAGACAGAGACAGAGCATGAACGGGGGAGGGTCAGAGAGAGAGGGAGACGCAGAATCTGAAGCAGGCTCCAGGCTCCAAGCTGTCAGCACAGAGCCCGATGTGGGGTTCAAACTCATGGACCGTGAGATCATGACCTGAGCCAAAGTCGGACGCTTAACCGACTGAGCCACTCAGGCGCCCCAAGGTATGTTTTAAAAAAGGAAACCTAAGTTCCTTTTTCTAAAAATAACACATTAACTGAATTCTGAAACTTATGATATTTACAAATAAGCACATCTAAAAATTTTTTTTAATATTTATCAGAGAGAGAGAGAGAGAGACAGATCATAAGTGGAGGAGGGGCAGAGAGAGAGGGAGACACAGAATCCAAAGCAGGCTCCAGGCTCTGAGCTGTCAGCACAGAGCCCAACACGGGGCTTGAACCCACGAACGCAAGATCATGACCTGAGCCCAAGTCGGACACTTAACCCACTGAGCCACCCGGGCTCTCCCAAATAAGAACATTTTGTTTTATAGTTTTTCATTTCGGATTTCTAACTTACTAAAAACAAAATTCCACTTGTAAATTTAGTGGCAGGATTTAATAGAACAATCGTGTATAATCAATCTGCCTTTAATGAAATCATGTTAGGGCTTCCTGAAAACCATTAGGAATTTGATGCCCTTGCGTTCTGAAGCATGTTTAACGAAGGCTCCCTGGACGACTGAAGGAGCTCCCTCCTGCTTGAATGCTCAGTTCCCCGCGAACCTCCCACGTCTTCTCTTGGCCTCTCTGGGTTGAAAACCGGTGGCCAGCGCTGAGCTCGGCCTTGACTTTGCGCTTTCCCTCCCTGGTGGGGCTTCACGCCCTCCCGGGTCGGACCATCTCGACTCGAGCTTCCGCATTGGGACCGTTCGGCTCCTGACCTCGTGGAACAAGGAAGACTGGAGAGTCTCCCGGCTTGCTCTTCCTCCCCAAGTCCACTTTGGAACTCACGGGATGGAAACCACGACTGAGAAGGCCCAAGCATGGTGCGAGTTAATTCACCCAGACCAAGGCCCAAGGCCGGTTCTCAGTATGAAATGGAGTCTCCTAGAAGCAGATGCCCCTGAGTCTCCTGGGGAACTGGGACCTGCTTCCTCCGACCTCCTAACTGACGCCGCTATCCCCCCAGAGCCACAGCGCAAGAAAAAATCCAAGAAACTATCACGTAAGCACTTTTAGGCGATAATTAGGTTCGAGCTCCAAATAATTCCTGATACTGTGACAATACTGCTTTGTCTCTGAAATTTCACCACCGTGATGGATGCTGAGCCACCTGGGGGTTCCGGACACTGGTTAAACGTCGTTTCTGGAGGAAAGTACTCCTAAGGTTGAAGAAACGCACAAGGGAACCTTGCTGGAAGGTCATTTCTTTGCGGGTTCTTCTTATTTGAAGAAAACACAAGGCAAAGCTCAACGTACCTTGATTTCTTAGGCCCTACGAAAAACCAACCTAATCCAAATATGGCACGGGGATCAGCAAACAGAAGCCGGATGCTGGTGACAAACCAGGGTGATTCAGGTCCCACTGCACAGTGAGCACCAGGCAGAGGGCAAGTCACTACTGGTGATTCGAAGGTCAACAAGCCATCACTTAAAATCATTAAATTTCCCTCTCCGGCGGATTTCTCAGATTTTTAAACTTAGCTCAACAGAACTTCACAGAGACTCTCCTGTGGGCTCACATTTTCCCAACGCCCGTTTGAGATGTAATTCTAATACCAGGCGCAGGGGTCACCTCGGTGTCACTGGTAGCTGAGAGGGGTTCTGGGCTTCAGCGAGCTCTGGCCCGCCCCACGCAGACAAAGACAGAGAGGCACCCCGTCCCCGGGGCTCCATGCACACGGACCCCACCGCTCCTGGCCAGCTTGTGGTACTTTCGTGAGCAGATCCTACATGCACGATTATCCTGTCCCCAGTGAGGGCTGTCGGGACTTCCTCCTAAGGGGGTAAAGGGAAATAGTCCAACCAGGAGGTGACGAGAAGAGATGACATCGTCAGGGAACTACCCCAGGTGGACTGATCTTGGGGCTGGGAAAGCTAGAAAACGCACGTCTCGACAATCTTTAATAAATTCTACGGTCCACCTTGCAGGGTAATCCTCTCTGCCTACGGTTCAAATGCTGCAGGAGTCAGCTGAAGAACACCCCGGCGTCCGAGGAGCCGTGCCTCTGTCCTCCGGCCTGGGCCCCGGCTGGGTTCACTGCCCGGCCCCCCGGGATTTCTGTGGCGACAAAGCCACCCGGCCGCCCCGCTGCCCCCAAGTTAGGGCCCGCCAGCCCTGGACTGTGTGAGCCTCCACGTTTAGCCAGAACACTGGAGGGGCTGGTCGCCGCACCCCACCTGTCTGCGACTGTCAGCAAGGGCCCATCCTAAGAGGCGCCAAGAGACACGCGCTCTCCGATGAGCAGCCAAGGAGGCTGCAAGGCGAGGCTTTGTAATCAGAGGCTCGATCGGACGACGAATGACAAGGCACTGCAAACAGCTTCAGTGGATCAAAAGCACGTTTTCTCTCAGTTTCTCCCCTTTCCTTTTTTTTTTTTTCTTTTTCCTGACAATTAATTCCAAACACTGATTTTTTAAGAGCATTTGTACCAAGGGAAAAAATCAGGGCATTTCGGAGTCTAAACAGACACCAGAAGTTAAACCACTCAATCCTGAGTCCGCTAGACTACTATTTTGCACGATCCAGGTCCGGAGTCACCCAGTCCTGCCTGGACAGCACTGTGCCAGGGGGGGCCCATGGGTCTGGACAGCTGGGGCTGGCAGAGGAGTCGTCTGTTTCCAGGGGGAAGCGGGGGGGAGGGGATGAGGCCGAGCCTGGTTCTGGGCCCTGCAGCTACACGAGACGGGGGTCCCCCTTCAGTTGCAGTCCTGCCCTCACTTGCAGGAACCAAGGGGAGCCACCACAAAGTCCCAGCGAGAGACCCCACGCACCACGTACCTACACACCAGGAACGCCTTCTTAGTCCCAGACTCTTCGAGAAGCAAAAGGTCCCGGTGTGGGGCCCTCCTCTGAACACGGCGCCCACCAACGTGCCCAAGAAAAGACTGCAAACCCAACGTGCACCTTTGGGACGGAGTTCTATGCACAGGAAACAAGCACTACTCCCAGCAGCCCCCTCGCAGCATCAGGCTGAGCCCCTCAGCCTTCACCTCTTGGCTTCGGCCGTCCCGAACTTACACACTGTCCACCGAAGTACCAAGAAGATGGAAAATCTAAAAAGAGTTCATTTTCAGCTGTTAAAGGACACGAAACCATGGTCTCACCAGCCAGAAGACGACACAGGCCAGAAGGCTCTGTGCCAGAGCCACACGGGGGATAGTCCTCGTCAGCCAGTGCAAACGGCCCTTATGATTCTAAGCCTCTTTGACGCTGTGTGACCCAGGGCAAAACCACACAGGTGAAGCTCAAGATGCACACCTGGTCTTTAGATGCTACTCTGCACCCACAAAAACCGCCTCTTACCTAAGACCGCTTCTCGCTGGCCAGCTATCACGCTGTAGACATCAGTTACAGTTACTGTTTCATTTGACCTTTATGTGGCTTATGCATCTGTTTTTAAAATTTTCAGTTTCCGGACACCTGGTGGCTCAGTCGGGTGAGCGTCCGACTTCGGCTCGGGTCACGATCTCGCCGTCCGTGAGTTCAGGCCCCGCGATGGGCTCTGTGCGGACAGCTCGGAGCCTGGAGCCCGCTTCGGATTCTGTGTCTCCCTCCCTCTGCCCGTGCCCCGCTCACACTCTGTCTCTTTCTCTCAAGAATAAACATTCAATTAAAAAAAATTTTTTTTAATTTTCACTTTCAAAACAGTCCTGGGCTGCGAGCCAGGTGCTGCTCTAAAGGCCTTACAAGTATCAACCCACCAAAAGCTCACCACCTGATGCAGGTAGTTGCTATGATTATCCCCATTTTACAGATGAGGCCAATGAGGCACAGAGACTTTCTGTAACCTCCCTATACAGCTGGCATGGCGGCTGGTCTCCAAAGATGGCTCCCAACACACTGCTTCTAGGTACACGTGCCCCCGTGAGAACCACCCCACCCCGACTCGGGGATGTCTGAGCCTCACTTTAACCAAGAGAATTGGTAGAGACGCTATCTACAGTGGTTTTGCACGTTCAGAAATCTTGGCAGCTTGCAGCTTCTGTTGTGGGGAGGTCGGAGACGGGAGCCACGCTGTGCCCTGTTGTGGTCCTGAGCCACGAAGTTATGAGAAGTAATGATGGTTTTCTCAAATCGTTAAGTTTTGGGGCAGATTCTTAGGCAACGACAGATAAGAAGCACAGACTTAGTACCTTCTACTGCTTTGATAAAATCCACAAACATGTGGCACTGGCTCAGAACCAGGCAGTTGGCTGAGGCTGGCAGGAACAGAACAGCTATTCACAGAGGCTACAAGGACAGGAAGGGAAATGCTACCGGAGTTTGCATAAAGGGTGCCCAAGCTGGGCACTGGACGAGCCAACAGCAGACCTGCTCCCTGCAGGAACGTGGAGCACAGCCGGGGTGCCTGGGGAGCACGGAGCCGGGAGAGGACATTTCCGAGCAGAACGTGCCCACTGTGTTACTGGTTCTGATGAACCTGGGGGTAGCGGGGAATCAAGGCTGCTTAAGGCAGGTTTTCGGTAGAATTAGAGAAAATACTCCCGATTTGAACACCAACAGGAGAAAAATCGTTTCTTACTCCTGGCTTCTTCTGCCAGCAGAAAACTCAGGGTAAGAAGTCGCCTCAGAACAAAGATCTAACCCAGGGGATGCCAGGGATGTGATCTCCGAGTGAAGACCCAGCAAGGTTGCGGCCGTCGGACCCCCACGTCAAGAACTCTTAAGACTTAAGGCAGGGCCTCTCAGACCCTTCCAATTAGAGAGCACGTGTGGACCACAGACAAGGATCTGTGGGTTGGCTTTTGTCTAATGGAATAAATTACAATTTGATACAAAGGACACCCACAAGGATTTTAAAGGAACTGGACCAGGTTAGACTACAAGGCATAGAGACAAAGTCTGAAATGAAAAGAGTCCCCTGACCCGCAAACTAAGACCAGCAGGAAGCAGGCTGAAAAGCCACACAGCTGCAAAAAAACAGGCCATTTCTTACGGAAAAGGAAGGTCGGCTGAGACAGCAGAGCCCCGGACCCAGTAGGAGGCCCCAGGGGGAGAACACACACCCTGTAGCCAGAGCAGGGTGATCAGCAGTATGTGCCGGCTGCGTTCAGAGCCGCTACGGATCAGTAACTGCTATGGGCGTCCTGCCTCTCTCCTCCTTTTTGGATGAAAGGGCACCTGCTTCAGCTCTGTCTCGTGTCAGCACTGGGTAGATGTCAACGTGTGCACGTGTGTGGAGGGCATCTTGTCTCTGGGGTCCCCAGGTCTTCAGACGGCAAGGATCGTATCCAAAGAGCCTCCTCCAAACGTGCCCCTGATGAAAATGACAACCCCAAACTTTGAGCCTGAGCCAGAGGCCATGGCGGGATGAGAGGTTTGCGAATCCAGGGGCAGCGTGAAGGTGCCTTGCACGTGGGAGGGCGGACTGAACTCGCTGGTCTCCAAAGATGACCCTCAAAAACCTGCTGCTGTGTGGTCCCCGGGCCTTCTGACTCAATTCAACCAGCAGAATGTGGTGCAAATTATTCTGGGCCCGTTCCGGCCAAAGCCTTCAGAAAATCTGACAGCTCCTGTTTTTACTTGCTAGGGAGCCCCGGGTTGGCCTGGTAAGAATTCAGACTATCCTGCCGGGGAGGCTGGCAAGAGGGAGACCTTGGGGCTACGGGGAGGAAAAGCCGAGGTCCCAGCTGCAAGACTGCCCCTGAGCTGTTGGCTCCGTGCCCAGGCCTCTGAGCCACGTTTGGTGAGGCACCAAAGACGTCAGCGAAGAAACGATCTTGGCCGAAAGCACCCGTGGGGCAGGGACGTGCCCTTTATGCCTGGCACAAATTCCTGACCCACAGGAGCCTGAGAAATAATAAAATGGTTATGGTTTTAAACAAACCGCTATGATTTGGGTTAACTGCCCGAGCAGGGGACCAGCGTGGTAGGAAGAGCCTGGAGCAGCGGTCTATACCTGTGACCCCAATGCCAGGCTGCCTGTCTGTGAATCACTCTGCCCTCCCAGACCGATTTTAAAGCTTGGACCTCTTTTACTTGTTTGCATAGTAAGCAACGGAAGGGCTTTGTGACCGCTCAGACGTTCCTGTCATCTTATGTGGAAATGTCACGTGTTGATCTAATTGCCACCACCTAATTAATTTGCTGGCGCATCAGAAAGACTGTGGTTTTGACGATCTACGGCCAGAACACCAGGATCCCGGGCAGGCACTTCCTGCTTTTTTTTTTTTTGCTCAAGGAACTTTTCCTGTGGTGGGGCAAAGGGTAGAATTGTCTTTTGGCCGCAATCTCTTTATTAGTCACGTGTATTGTCTGCCGCGTCCCAAGAGGCCACTGAAAGCCAAAAGCAACGTTAAGCGTACAAGCTTTAATTTTTTTTTTTTCAACGTTTATTTTTGGGACAGAGAGAGACAGAGCATGAACGGGGGAGGGGCAGAGAGAGAGGGAGACACAGAATCGGAAACAGGCTCCAGGCTCTGAGCCATCAGCCCAGAGCCTGACGCGGGGCTCGAACTCACGGACCGCGAGATCGTGACCTGGCTGAAGTCGGACGCTTAACCGACTGCGCCACCCAGGCGCCCCAAGCGTACAAGCTTTAAATAACTTACAAAGTTAACGTAATGAACGCAAGTGCTGTCTGAAATCCATCCCTCGTGTTTGCCGCAGGCCCGAGCTGGGATAAAACACCACTCGTAAATTTATATTAAAATTCTGCTCGATCGCAATTATTTACCAACAAAGATTTACTGACTGCATTAGAGACTGGGGGTCTTAGCCAGGCAAATCGGTCTTTGTTTCGAGTCCGAGGGACCGGGTGGCGCTGGGGTCTGTTAGCACAGAGTTCATCATGACACGGGGGGACATTTAATGGCCGGGGTCCCACGTGGCAAGGGGGCATTAGCCGGCTGCGGGCTGCTCCGTGGGAAGATCAGACCACGTTTTCTCCCGAGGTGGCATTTCTCTACCTGTGTGAACAGCGGCTGGAGGCCACGCACGCATCTGTGACTGAACACGGAGGGGAGCGTGTGCCTGACCTCGCAGTGACATGCATGGAATTATCCTGCTGCACTGAGGGGGGTCCCGACAGCTTCCTAAATTACCAACTTTAAAAACGCAAGTTTTTCCACCCGCGTTCAGAAAGGTTCAATGTTTCTATACTTTCAAAAAAAAACAAAAACAAAAAAAAACAGTGACGTTCGAGTACTTCTTTGGTTTTGTAACGAACACCTGTTACGGTTCCTCCGTGTTTTATGATTCACCTTCTTAACAGGGCTGAACAAATTCACATTAGAGCAGGTAAAGCTTTCAACGTACTTCTGAAACGTTGCAGAGAAACGCTGGTGTAACGGAGACCCACTGAGTGTGAACGCCAATCGCTCAGTCTTCACATTTGTGTTTTTTACTTTGATTCTAGTTGAGATTCTTTTTTCCCTGTAACATGCATTAAACTTGTGGCTTATTTAAGATAACTGACTTAACAACAACAAAACACCTAGAAGGGCTCCTGGCTGGCTCAGCCGGTGGAGCACGCGACCCTTGACCTCAGGGTTGTGAGTTCGAGCCCCACGCTGGGCACAGAGCTCACTAAACATCGAACCACCTAGAAAACTGTATCTGGGTGGGTGGAAGGTGGACAGAATTTCATCTTTAGACCGAGGAAAGCACAGGGGTGATACCAGGAGCAGGGACATTCTTCCTCCACGTCAAAGGCTCCCTGCTGTCCCTCCTAATACCTAGCTACTCTTCCAGAATGAAACCTTACCTGTCCTGCCCCCGCTCTCCCCTTTGCTAAGCTGTCCCTCGCAAACAGCAAATGCACACTGTCTGAGGGCGTGCCTGGACCCAGACGAGTGGGAAGTCACACACGCAGCACCTGATGTGATGGTAAAGTCTCCCCAGGCCTCACCCCCGCGGCCCCCCATCACCGACACACAGGCCTAGCGCTGATGGCCGCAAAGTCTGCGTCGTGATGGGGGACCCTGAGCCCTCTGTGCACTGCTGTTCGACAGGATCTCCCAGCCCAGGGCACTCGAACATGGGCTGTTGGTGCTGGGAATCCCACAGGACCCGGGGCTTGCAAAGTCTGGCCCATGGGCCACATCTAACCTTCTGCCTCTTTTTGCAAATGAGCTCTAATGGGAACAAGGCTACCTCCACTCGCAGGTGTGGCTGCCTTCACCTGGCCAAGCTCAGGGCTTGCAGAAAAGCCCCAAGTACTTGCTCTCTGGTCCTTGACAGAAAAAGGGTGTGCAGCCCAGCCCCAGGACACGAAACTGCGAAAGCAGGCAACGGGGGTCACTTGGAATTACAACTGCAAATTCTCTTCTCCCTGAAACGCCTTCCTTGCTTCGTCCCCTTCCTCCCTTACCGTCCAGGTGAACACGCCCCACCCTTCAGCCCCGAGGCGCGGGTCCTGGGTCCCGGGCTTCATAACCTCTACTGAAACCAGCATCACCCAGACCCTTAGATGCTGGCTGTTATGAGCTGAACTTCATGTGTGGAAGTCCTACCATGCCCACCACGCTTCATGATACGACCGCGTGTGGAGACAGCGTCTTTAAAGAGGTAACTAAGGTTAAACGGGGCCGTGAGGACGGGCCCTAATCCAGTATGGTTAGTGTCCTCAGGAGAAGAAGGGGGGAGTCCCTACAGCTCCCACGGGAGCCTTGCTTTTCAGTCCCAACAGGATGTCCTTCCCCGAGGGTCTATGAGGTGCCTCTAACCTCTGGTCCCCAAACAGACGGGACACATGGGTCAGGTCCCTCCAGTGCCTGGGAGTTCTACGGGGGGGGGGGGCTGGGCCGTCCGTGCAGGCGTGGGCTCCCAGATTCCCTTCTCGGTACCCGTGTATGGTCACTCCCCATAATACTTAGCCGAATTTACAAGCCAGCCCTAGTTTTAGGACGCCTCCAAAAATCTAAAGTGTCCCCAAACATGCAAGCAGTTAAAAACCAAACATTAAAACGTGGGGAAAGAGTAACATCTTTGCCATTCAATTAAAACGCTGTCAAGTTCAACCTGGACGAGTGAGAAGAGGGTTTAAGAGAAAAAAAGCGAGCGTGGCAAAAATGACAAGACGCCAGACACGCCACGGGTCAGAACAGCTTGTCGTTCAAGGTGTAGAAAAAGAAAACGCTGATCTTGGGTGACAGCAGGAAATCAGTAACATAATCATTCACCGCATGCAGGAAAATACTCCCAATTAACCGGTCTCCCCAGATTCTCCTCAAATGGAAAACTTGCAGCAAATCCACAGACGCGATGCCTGGATGAGAGCCTGGGCAGGAGGAGACGGACCAATCTGGCCAGCACAGGGGGGCTCGGCCACAATTAGACCATCTTAACTTTCTTCCCAGTTTCAAGTGTTTCCATAGAAACAACAGGAAGGATCCTCCCTCCCGCCCCCCCCAACTGAATTTTTGTTTGTTTGCTTTTTTTGTAATATTTGTGCCCCTTTCTCTCCTCCAGAGGATCTATTATCCCACAAATGGAGGCTTTTCTCCCAGCTTGTTCTTGCCGGGAAGGCGTGGGGGAGGGGGCGGAGGAGCCGGTTCTGGATCTCTAACCAGCTCCCTGGTGACCCCCTCCCCTCGCTGGTTAGTAATATTCCCGTTATCCTACCAGGCTGCAGGGTACAAAGGGTTACCCTGTAATTGAGCTGTCAGCATCTCCGACAATCCTAGAAAGCCCCGATTATGCACGGCAGGGTTAGTGCCACACTTGTTATTGTGGATGCCCTATTTGTGAAACCCAAGCCTGCGCCACACACAGGTCAGCTCACCCGCGCGACCTTGCTGTCATTAGCCGCGTCTATTCCTACCTCACTGCTGAGAAAATCACACGGCGCGGGCTTCAAAGCGCCGGCCCGGACTGGATTCGACCAGGAGCTAATCACCCACAAATCCAGCTCAAATGGCAATAATTGGCTAAACCGATCCCCTCTCCAGAGCTCAGCAGTAATTTGGGATAATAAAGAAAGGAATTATTCAGCTAACTGCCCCGAAATGGATGCTTTGTGACCGACACACTTCACATTTTAATAATGATGGACACGGAATCCGATTTAATACCGTGTCCACGGAGTAACAAAACGGCAAAGCGGGGGGAAAAAGTTTGTTGGGTTTCTCCCCTTTTGGGCCCCGCGTCGGCCGTGAGGCCGCAGAGATTTCCGCCCCACGTTGGCTCTGGCTGGAATTCTTAAGTCCCAAGGAGAGAACCAAATGGATTCTCAACATGGGCGGGGAAAAAACCCGCTGAAGCCGCCCGTGTTGGGCCCCCCGCGACCACCACCTTCACAACACACCTCCCTCGGCCACAGAAAAGGAGAGGCCGTTAAGAAAGGAACGTGTTTGCACCGGGACTGACAGATCCCTTCTTGATTTTTCCAGTTAATATTATCTCTTGATCACCTCGTTTTTCTTGCCTTTCACACCGGCCCCTTCCTGTCACCAGGTTTTCAGCAGCAGGGATGACGGTATCTGCACTTAATGGCTGCGGGGGGACATCCCCGACACCGGCCGGAGTGTGGGGGGCTCCCTGGGGCTCCACGGGGCACAGCCACTCGACCCCCTGGGCGGCGGCCTCTCCTCCCGCCCCGATGGGCCCCGGGGGCCAGCACGCGACTGCCTGCGAGTGGCTCTGTGCAGCCGGGGGGGGGGGGGGGGCTCTGTTTTACAAAAAAAAAAAAAAAAAAAAAAGAAAAGAAAAGAAAAAAGAAGCTGAACTCCATCACCTGCCCAGGAAGCCGGGGCACCCGCCCCCTCAAGGCAGTCCCAGCGAGGCTAGGGATGGAGGGGGGCCGATGCGTTCCGGCCACGGTGGGCATTTCGCAAAACCCGGTGTGCGCACCTGCATGGGGACACAGGGGCACCGCAGAGAGGGACTCCCGTAAAGCCTGCAGCTGCTGCTTTGTTCGAGCCAACGATCCCTGAGCCATCGTCTCCACACACGCCGCACAGGCTCTGGCAACTGTCCGTTAACGTCCATCCGAGGGCCAGGCTTGTGCGCTGAAGTCGGGCGGAACGAGAGTCGAAAGCCGACATATCAGGCGAGCTGTGGAGAAGACTTCACGTCCGCAGAAGCTATTTGGAAGTTCTCTGCACGGGAGATCCGTCCACCAACGACTGTGGATACTATGTTCTTCCTGGGAACGCACCTGTTCCTGCTCCAAGTTTCTCTCCTGTGTTTCTGCCACTTACTCAGCCACCTGACTCTCGACGGCTGCCACGCTCGGAGCTTAATTCTCTCGACCGGAGAGAATTTTGCCCTGCAAAGCCTCACCGTGGCTGCCCACAGCACGACCTGGTGTCCCACAGCCAGTGCGATCTCAGCCTGTGCAGACGGGAGCCCAGAACGCCCTCCTCCTCCTCGGCTGGTGCCTCCCTGTCCGCGTCAGCGACCCCTCACTCTGGACCAGCTCCATTCTGAGGGCCACCGCGAGCCCCACGTGACAACCAGATTCCACCCGTGGTCAGTTCTGACTGACATACCCACTCCCGAAAGCTTAGTAAGAGAAAAAGATAACTTTTTATGTTGATTACACGTTGAATCAATTTTGGATATGTTTGCTTATAATAACACATTAAAACTTCACTTTTTTTTTTTTTACTCTTAAAGTTTATTTATTTATCTTGAGAGGGAGAGAAAGCGTGCACGAGTAGGGGAGGGGCAGAGAGAGAGAGGGAGAGAGAGAATCCCAAGCAGGCTCCGCACCATCAGCGTGGAGAAGGACGTGGGGCTCCAACTCACAAACTGTGAGATCATGACCTGAGCCGAGATCAAGAGTAGGGTGCTTAATGGGCTGAGTCACCCAGGTGCCCTTTGTTTTTGCTCTTTCTAACGTGGCTGCCGAAAGAAAACTAAAATTGAAATGGGGCACGTGGTTCACATTCTGTTTCTGTCGGGCAATGCTGTGCAGACGGTGCCAGCCATTCGTTTCTGCCTCGCTCGCGGAGCGACCGCAGGGGCCACTCTCGTCCTGCCCATTTGTTTCCTGTCACCTGGCAAATATAGCAAGTGATCAAGATATGCCCGCTGAATGAACGCAAAAGTAGCTGAAGGGGTAGAGCCATTAGCACGAGCGAAGAAAGGTTCCGTGGAGATTAGATAACTGTGCAAGGCAACATGACCAGGGAGCGGCAAAGCCCGACTCCGAATCCACGTTGTCCGTGGGGCTCCACCTGCACACCTGTTGTCGCCATGCGCATATGCCCTGCACTGCGTGGGGAAACGGGTCGGAAGGGACACTCTCATCAATGATCTCATCAGAGACCAAAGCAATACAAACAGTCTTACTGCCCACACCCTAAGTGTAAACCACGACTTTGCACGTGGGGAGGCTTGCCGAGAAACACTACCCAGGGTGTGGCCCTCAGAATTCTTCCCTTATGGAAATTAAGATGTGGCCGTAGGGAGTGGAAGGCAGTTCAAGCCTAGGATGGAATTTCTACTGCAGAAACCAGAGGAGGGAAGGATTCGTTTTTCCTCCTGGTCAAGGACAAGAGAGAGGTTTGTGCCAACAGCCGTGTTTCGATTTCAGGCCAGTCCTTACCCAGGGATGGCGTCCCCTTGGCATACGGGCTCCCACTTCCCTCGCCTGGACTGACAGCACAAGGCACTTGTCATGAAGAGCCTCAGAAGCTGTCAACGCAGTGCTCCCGGTGGCCTCTACTGTCTGCCCCCGCTGGCACGGACAACGAGTCCCACGGCGGTCCCTGAGAACGCCAAGCCCCAACCTGCAGAAACTCCCGTGGGCGTATGAGTAGCACAAACATTTCCTTCTGCGGCCAGTCCGATCACAACAACGAGATGATGACCCCCACTGCTGCGGCTACTTAGTTTCTGGGAAAGTCAATGCTATCACCAACGGATTGGAAATTCTTTAAAAAAAAAAGAGGTTGTGCGTCTGGAAAAACAAATCCAGTCAGTGTCCTGCCCTGGGGCTGTCTGTCCATGGAGCTATCGCCGAACACCCAGGACAGCAGGGTCCCTGGTGGTCCAAACATGCTACGAGGCTGGTTTCCTCTTTGAGATGGCCCCCCGCCAGGTGCTCGGTCCCCAGGATGTCCCAGCTGGAGGGGGCACCCGTGCTCCTGATGTTCTGCCTAAAGGAGTAAGTTCGAGCAAGGAATAGGGCAGGGTTCAAAATGGTTCTGTTCCCCCAGAAGGTCCATTTTAAGTTGTGCTAACAGCACAGGTGTCAGGGAGAACTTTTCTACAGATTCCAGGGTCTTCCCCACCCCTTCCACTTGAGGAGATGACAGGCTGACGGAAATCGTGATAAAATGGGCACGCACGTCTGTGCTCACGAACACGGACCTACACAGACGCGGGTGGAGAAGGTAAAGGGTCATCCCCAGAGTCCTTCTCTCGCTGAGTAAGAACGAGTGTTGCTGCCAGACCACCAGCTGCCCACCAGGGACCCCGGTGGGTCTTTTCACAGACAACAAATCCAGCTGGCCTGTCTGCATGCCTCTGCAGCCAAGGAGAGGGGAGACAGGTGTTGGCACGCACCCCCCGAGCCACAGGCGGGGGCCGCCGCCCCCCCCCCAGACACAGGCAGGGGCCGCGCCCCCCGGGCCACAGGCAGGGGCCGCACCCCCCGGGCCACAGGCGGGGGCCGCCTCCCCCCCAGCCACAGGCAGGGGCTGCCCTGCCGAATGTACGTAGTGTATCGGGGTGACAGAGGCGACGCGGAACGTGGGCGGCCCGGATGTGCTTCCCCTCTACCAAATGTCCCCCGCGAGCGTCGCCTCTGTGCCAGCTCCGAGGCCGCGACAAAGGCAGACTGCTGCTGCCACAGACAAGGGAGACCTGCCCCAACCAGGCAGCAAAATCAAACGGTGCCTGTGACGGCTTACCAAGAGAAAACGCCTGAACCCAACTTCTCAGCACTGGCCAAAAATGCAGCAAGGGAAGTGAGCCCACAGAGCACACTGTAGCTGCTTACTCCACTCCCAAGTCCTCAGAGGTCACAATTTAAAATACGTGATGGGACGAAGCAGCATCCAACAAATCGGATTCATCGCGTTCAAAAAGAAATTACTCCAGGGGTCCCACTAGAGAAGTTGACTGTTAATCAGGACAATCCAATGATGAAACACTGCAAACATTGTGTCAGCATGTTAAAAATGGCCTCGTTGTTTCGATATAAGAATCACTTAGTACATACTATATATAAAGTGTTGTATTTCATGCCCCATTTGCTGTAACATATTAGTGGGTGCAGATACTGGGGAGGGGGGGTCTCCAGTGGAAGAATAGCCCTTGGAGTTGCAGATGGCTATCCGCGGGTACAGAGATTCGGTCCTGCTCATTTTAGAGGCCTCGCAACACTATTAAATGATTGCATGTCTACATTTCAGCAAATAACACAATCTTGGTGAATACTCATTTTTTTTAAGACGCAGCTAACTGAAATAGTATTGGACACGTTGCTCTTCATTTAATTATTTAAAATTTCTCAAAAAGAAGACTGGGTAGCAGAGCCTTCCTGCAATTATTTGACTGATTCACTTCACCGTTAAAATGTTAGAAATAGGGGCGCCTGGGTGGCGCAGTCGGTTAAGCGTCCGACTTCAGCCAGGTCACGATCTCGCGGTCCGTGAGTTCGAGCCCCGTGTTGGGCTCTGTCCTGACAGCTCAGAGCCTGGAGCCTGCTTCCGATTCTGTGTCTCCCCCTCTCTCTATCCTTCCTCCACTCACGCTCTGGGCCTGTCTCTCAAAATAAATACATTTTCAAAAATATTTTAAAAAATAAAAATAAATAAAACGTCAGAAATACTTCCTAGAAACAACAGATTGCAATAGCTACCACCTGTCTGCAAAGCAAAAGCACATACACTCTGGAATCTCAGTACTTCTTACATTAAAAAACGAAACCCAAAATAGAGAATAAGACAGGGCATGTTTCACCTGTTGGGATTCTCTTTTATTTAACGCTACCCTAGATACTGTTTTATTTATGTATGATGGGAAAGGAGAAGGTACAAGGAGAGGGTGGTGACGGGACACTGTGCAATCAGAGAACGCTAACTCTTTTGTATTTCTCCTTGAGGTACGGAGGCGGGGGAAGTAACTGTAACCTATGGTTACAAGTCGGTTAACACAAGGTTACAGGCTCGTATGTAGCAATCCCTTCCAGCAGAGCTCAGGCCAACGGTTTCCTTTTTGCCTCCAGTGCCCGGATGCTCACACGCCGGCTGTGTTTCAGAGTGCAGGTTTTCCGGCATAATGCCTTCGCCTTTTCCTTCGTAGCCCGGCACCTAACTCTCCATTGTTTTAATGAGTATCTGGGTTTCTTTCGGTGTAAGGTAGGAGTTGAAAGAAGGAAGAGGGGAAGAAAAACAATGGAGAGGCAGGGTTAGCCCCTCAGCTTACCGTGACTCAGGGCATGAGAAAGCAATTAGGAGGCTGGTTCGAGAAGGGAAGTTGACCTGAGTGGTGGGTGATCCCAGCCTCGTGCCTTCCTGAGAGCCGACCCCAGCAGACACACGGCCTCTGCTCGGGGGTGGTGGACGGGCGTCCGTGCACAGGCAAGACCCGAGCTGTCCTAGAATCGGAGCTGTTTGTGACTTCTTGCTGCCCAAAGAGGCTACGCTCCAGGGCGGAGGCATTTCATGCTTTTGAACTGCTTGCAGTGCTGGGCAGGCAACAGCTTTTCAGACAATAGTTGAGAACTTGTTCAGCAAAGCTTGGGTTTTTTTTTTTTTTTCCTTCAAAGGTTGAAATTTGTTCTACAGATAAAAGTAATGCCTTTGGGGAAAATAACTCTTAAGGCATCTGTGACAAATGCAAGTGTCTCCAAGCATCAACCCACTATTGTGTCAGGGTACAGTCTGCTATGGAAATACAGTTAGAAATGGGAAGCCAGAAGTTAAAAAAAAAAAAAAAAAAAAGGCTCAGAAAAAAAAAAAAAATCAGAAACTAGAATAGACTGTTCCTCTCTGAAAGCTTGAAAGATCCCTAGGGGCGCCTGGGTGGCGCAGTCGGTTGAGCGTCCGACTTCAGCCAGGTCACGATCTCGCGGTCCGGTCCGTGAGTTCGAGCCCCGCGTCGGGCTCTGGGCTGATGGCTCGGAGCCTGGAGCCTGTTTCCGATTCTGTGTCTCCCTCTCTCTCTGCCCCTCCCCGTTCATGCTCTGTCTCTCTCTGTCCCAAAAATAAATAAACGTTGGAAAAAAAAATTAAAAAAAAAAAAAAAAAAAAAAGAAAGATCCCGAAAAGTTTGTATTTAGAGGTAATGTGCTCCCATTTTTGAAAGCGGAGGGAACAAAAACGAGGGGTTTATAGATTTTAGGGTGCAGCCTCTAATCGGACAGGTAGCAGTCATTCCTCCCCCAAGAACAGACAATGGTTCTCTGGCCTTGGCAAAGAATTCCTTCCATTTAACTTCCTTTAAAACTTCTCATGGGTGGACAGGGAGTTAATAAAAGAAACAATGTGTATAAGAAAATGCAAGGTGCCCAGAGTACGGCTAATGGAATTTGATGCTGGCTTTAATTTTAATGAAGAAAGTTGCCAGTAGCAACAAAACTGTCAGCAGCCGCCGAGCACCATTAATAAAGACGGAGACGACCGTAGTGCCCGGCATCCCTACAAAAGGTTCCCCTCGCTTCATGCTGTGCTAAATTGGCTGCCCAATTTTTCTTAAGTGTCCATTCTATTTAGAAGACAATTTATTAATTTTTGCCATTCATTGTCAGTTGACAGGCCATCATTTTGTAGCCCGAATTTTAGATGAAAACTAATTGAAAAGACTGGCAGTATTTATGAGGGGTATTATTTGTCAATTACAGCAGCAAATACTCCCTGCTACCACCAACTTTGATGCCCCTGTTCTCTGGGTGTGAGGACTGTTACTGCTGGCGTTAAAATATGAGTAAGTCTTTCCCGGCTCATCAGTTCATCAATTTCACAGGCACGGAAGGAAACCACCTTTCATGTTATATGGACCTTTCATGGTAGATGGATACGTTATAACGTTTGACAAAGGGGAAGTACACACCAAGTAATGAGTACGTATAATTGTGCACACAAAATATAATTCATCGTGAAATAATTCCTATTCATTACTTTTTATCATCTCTGGGGTAAGAGTCTTAGGAACTCCTTAAAAGGTCTGCTTTCTAAGTCTTACATAGTTTTAAAATAATTTCCTCCTAAATCACTGTACCTTAAATCAATTCAAGTAGACGGATATGTTCTGAGCATCAATTTGCCAACTTGAAGGCTCAATGTCTTTTGAAAAAGAAAGAATAAACTTTATCTTTTTTAAGGAAAAACACTTTTTGTTGCTAAAAAGCCCTCTAGAACTCTGCAGCTATAAAGTTAGATACATAGGTTTCTCCAAAAACGTTACATTCATACTCTACAGAAGCACCTTTTCATTTTTGAACTCTACCAAAATGCTGGGTAACATGCGTTAGAGCAGTGAGCAGTCATGGGCTTACCAGCCAAAGAAAAAATTAATGAATTATAATCTTTCATGCCCTACTTAGGCTCCCTTCCTGTAGTCATGTTGACGATGGAATTTGTTAAGGATCGCCATACAGCCTGAATTAGGTTCGGTGTGAATTCATACAAAGTTAAAGGTCTTAGCAATTAAGAGACATACTTTCCCACAAGGGCAAGGCTAAATTAAATGCCCGTGCAGCCACGGTGCCCTGTCGGTGAAAATTCCTGGCGATCAACCAGGCACCACGGCCAACTGCAGCTATGCTCACCTAATGCATTACAAATGGTCTAACAAAAAACATGCACGGCAGCACAGATCAAAAGGCGTATTTCAGGAGGAACTTCAGCAGACTTGGCTTCTTCGGTGCTTTTAACTGGAAAAGCTGTCTCTGTACTCAATTGATTCCCAAATGACTTCTGTGCTGAATTCCTGGAAATCAGTTACAGACATACATAGAAAATGCTTGTCTATTCGTCTTTCCTTATCACTAACTGGCCTCGTGTTTGCTACTATCTACAAGCTGGTAGGCTCCTCTGTGTCCTTCATGCGCGGTGCACATGGGGAGAAACCCAAGAAGGTCTGTGTGTGATGTGTCACACGGTCAAGTTTTGTGTGTATCCACTCTTGTTGCTTCTCGTTGTTTTAAGAGAAATGTCTGCAAGAAGGGTGCACGCTCCTCGATGGACGTGCTCTGGGCAACCTAGGAGGGTGGGGGACAGAAGGGGGGAAGGACACCGTGTCTGAGGCCTCCTTGGGATGCTCGGGAAGGCTCCAAAGAGAGCTGCGTCCCACGGATGGAGCGCGTCCCCCCTGAGCTACTGACTGCCGAGCCAGAATCTAGGGGACTCCAATGGGGGCGTGTCACCGGGAACGCCTGGCTGCCACATAAACAAACCCGGACCCATTAAATAAGGAGCAATGAATGGTGTCTGTGTACCTCTCTGCTCACGCACAGCCATGTCCTCTCAGGCACTGCTCGCACACTTACGACGCCCAACCAGACCACAGAAGCCAAGTAGCCTGCCACATACCAGAGCTCATGGCACGAGCTGACCCTCAGCAAAAGGTCTTCCGGGTTCAGCCTCAAGCAGGCCGCACTACCCGATGTTTTGAAGTTTTAATGGTAGCTCTGGGCAGGGGATGGTGTTTTGGTGGTTGTCCTACATCCTACCCCGAATTCACGTGGCTGCAGGTATCTGACTTTGCACGGGAACTTGGCCTTTTCCCATCCTGGCCTGTGTACTCTGGGCCAACATGAGGTCTTACATCAAGGTCGTTGCCTGGCCGCTGCACATTTCATGCCCGAATTCACAGGGACTATAGTTCAGTATTAGACTGCAGGCGGGTCCACACGGGGATGCCCACAACTAGAGAAAACCATTTCTGGGACTTCTGTTGGGAGTCTACTACCGGCTCTGACGTGCAAAGGGTACGAGAACCACACGTGCCTGGGTTTCAGCACACGGAGCACAAGAATGTGCAGGGCCCAAACCCACAAAGATCAGAGCCAACGGGTGCCTCCCGCTGCCCTTATTTGGGGTCACCCTTCCACCTCAGTGAGCCAACAAACCCTTCCTCGCGGACACCGGGAAAGGTGCATTTTCTCACACACACACCACCCAGGTAATGCTGGGTGAGCCAACGGGGCCCCGAACACATCTAAGACAAGGAGCGATAGCCTCAGAAAGGCTAACTTAAGGTGAAAAACGTAAATGTCTTTGGTATTCCTGAGACGAGGTTGGCTTCCTAGAAACGCGGCCGCCCCTAAGCACGGAAAGACCCTCAAAAGGTAAAGAACCCCATGTCTCTACACGATGGTCAAGGAATTCTCTCCACCCGGAGGCCTGATCGTCCATTTGCCATCACCACGACTCGTCCAGCTCAACTGGGCATCCCCAGGCTTGAACTAAGAGAGGCAGCTCAGGTCTCCTGGTGTTGCCAGCATTGCGGGGGCAAGAGGATGAGGTCTGAGTAAACACGTACTTACGCTATGAGAACCAAAAGCTCAGGGCAACGAATCTAAAGGAAAGCAAGACTGAGACTCTATTTATATCTAAACCTGGAATCACTCTGTTTTTGATTTAGTGTAACTCAACTTTAAAGTTTCAAAAATACATCTAAGATGAGATGAACTTACAATCAGGTCCAAAAAATGATAAACCCGAAATAACTACGGGTTTAATAACTACGTCTAAAAAACAGTGACGCTATTTAAACAAAGGACAGCAAAGGGAATTTAGAATTTCAGGTGATGTCGACTTCTGAATCAAACATATTGCTGACTGAATTGGAAATGCCTGCCATGCTACCATTAATTCCTTGCACCTCCAAGCACCCATTTTGCACGTGGACTTTCACCGCTATCCCTGAGATGCTCAGACCCCCGTTCCCACTCCCCCTTGTGCCGCTCCCCCCAAGGAACAGAGGAACTGGTGTCAGCAATGCTGACTTTCTACGCGCCCAGCCTGAGAACGTCCCAAAGGACTACCTTCGTCATTTCTTCCTTTAAACCTTTTCTGCTTGTCCTTCACACAGTTGGAAAGGGTTCACTAGTGATCCCAGTTTAAAATGAGGGAGGTTGAGGGGTGCCTGGGTGGCTCAGTGGCTGAAGTGCCTGGCTCTTGATTTCGGCTCTGGTCATGACATCACGGTCCGTGAGTTTGAGCCCCATGTCGGGCTCTGAGCTGACAGTGAGGAGCCTGCTTGGGATTCTCGGTCTCCCTCTCTCTACCCCTACCTACCCCACTCTCTCAAAATAAGCAAACTTCTAAAATACAATACAATAAGGAAGGCTGAGGACTCAGGTGACATCCCTGGAAAGCAGGACTGAAAGGCAGGACCTCCTTCGAGTGACTCGATCCCACTGAGCGCGGCCCGAGGAGAGGGCTGCCCACCGCCCAGTGGGACTTCGGCCCTGGAAGTGACCTGGACTGTCAAGGATGCTTCACAGAACACTGGCTCCAAAACTAAGGACGTCTAAAGAACTGTTTCTTGAAATTTGTCCCATTAACTTCTTGACGGGAAAGAACAACAACAACAAAAGTGGTGAGAGGGAAAGACAGGGCAGAACCAGCCATTTTTGAGACGCTGCCATGAGACCGCCTACAATTCCACTAGTTCAACACATGATGCAGGTGAAACTCAGATGGGCTGAGACGCTTCCCTAAATCACGGCTGACACGCAGAAGCGGCAGGGACTGGGTGCCAGGCTGGCGGGGGGGGGGGGGGGGGGGGGGGGTTCAAGACCGCTTGTTCCCGCCAGTCTCCCGGCCCCCGGAAGCATCCCAATCGAGGTCGAGGAGGCTGTCAATGTGCATCGACAACCCAGCGGCTGAAGGCAGAACCATGAGTCGGTTGGCCCGTCTCCGTGAGGAAGGGCAGAGCAGCCAGCTGGGAAGTGAAATCCACGGGGCGGCCCATCGGACCCCACTGAGAACCTCACATACCACCAAAGGGACGGGAGAGGGGCGGGACGTGTGAGAGCCGTCCGCTTTGCGCCTGTGGTTCGCGTGGGGCCGCGACGCACGATTCAACTGCAGGCAGAGAAGGAACGTGGGCTCCCGTACGCGGTGCCCTCCGTCAGCAGGACTGGAACAAGGAGCCGGGCTTACGCTATCCCAGCTGGGACAGCTGCTGATGGGGCCTGATCACTGGCTTCCACACTGGGTGTGCTGGAGGCGATCCCAAGTACTCTGGTCAGCAAGGCAGTGCCACTTGCTGTAGCTGAGTGATTCTGCATCTTGGTGGCAAACTGTCCCCGGAGCCCGTGCATCTGACTCCTTTTGCTCCTTCCACAGAACACGAAGAACTGACGCATTTACCATATTCGCTTCCTTTAAAAAGGAGCCGCTCCATGTGGCTCAACGGTAGCATCCAGCACGTGTATACCGTTTGAGTCTGCATTTACCAGGAATGTTTGCCAAGAACGGCACTGGCCAAGTGACTTCTGAGGACCGTCTGTATTTGTAACCAAACCCAACACGAACCACCAGCTACCGTCCCGAACGACCGCGTGTCAGTGTGTGGGTCTCCTGCCTTCCTCCCCGCAAAAGTGAACTCGTTTGTTCTATGAATTTCAGCACTTGTAAACGCACTTATCATACTTTACTTCCTAAATGAGGTTCAATAATATATTCCGTCTGATTAAATTTTCATTAACATTCAAAATCATTACTCAGTCGTATCGTCTGCTCAAACATTCTGGCTTGCGAGTCCCCAAATAAGAGCTGGTACCCGGTTCCGTACCCGTAGCTCTCGCCCGGACTACAATGGACAGCGGCCACAGACGGCAAGGAGGAGGACACCTGCTGACCTGCCGCATCCCCTGGGGTGCCGGGGGGCTTACCTGTGCCTGCCCGGGGGTGAATCAGAAACACCTAAAATCACCAGGAAGTGGCATTATGAGCCCAGAGTTTTTCTAATTCAGTATCCTCAGCAGCAAGAGGGCCACGGCCTTGTCCTGTAAAGAATTCCTCACTTAACCTGCCTGAACGCAAGATTTCTAATCTTCCAGCAGGGAAGGCAAGAGGATGCTGCCCCGCTCAGCGTGCGACATGCAGCGAAGACCGATCCCCTTGCACAGTCTCGGATGTTAATGCCTTACGTGCTCACCGCTGCTCGGACCCCAAACACGCAAAGCTCCGATAAATGGGATTTTTTTTTTTTTAAAGGGCTCCTCAAAGGGAGAGGGCAAACGCTCTTTGATTTCCTCCCTTTGTGCCGTGAATTGCCGGGCTATAGAAATTAAGGGGTCTTTTGTAAGTTGCCCAACTTTCTGGGAGAGCACTCGGCTTCTCCGCCTCTACCTTCTTTAACCTCTTTGTTGGAAGGTGTCAAAGGTCTATCAGAGACGCGCCCAAGTCAGGACGGCGCGCGGCAATCTGCGGGCTATCGGGCCGATCTGGAGTCCACCTCTGTGCGACTCCCGCCGCTAATTCATCACGGCCCGGACAGCTGGGCTGATTAGGGCCCTTCCAGCACAATGCGGGCCGGCTGACCACCCTGGGCCCCGGCCGGGGGAGGGCGGGCGGCGCGGGGCCGCGGCGGCCCGAGATAAGTGCGGGCTGTCAGCGCAAGGACAAAGAAGGGCAGGCCCTGGGGAGAGAGAGGAGATAAAAAAAAAAAGATTCCTCACAACTGCTTTATCTGATGAGGGTTATGGCTAATTAATTATAAACTCAATTACCTAACCCTTACTTCAGCAGTCTCTATTCATTAAGAGATAAAACTTGACTGACGGCTAACTTTCTCCCCGCACGCAGATGCGCACGGCGGGCTCCCGTCCGCGCACCCTCGCCGGCGCCCACTTCCCCTGCAAACCCCTCCGGGGGCGCCCACAGCCTGCCGGCCGGCGCTGGCCGGCCCGACGCGGGGTCCCCCGATCCCGGCCGGGGGGAGCCCCCACCCCCACGCACACGCCACGCACGGCAGGAAACCGCGGCGCCCGGGCGGGTCGCCAGACGACGGACGCGACACGCGCGCCCCTTCCCGCGGGCCCTCCCGGCTGGGCTGCGCTTGGAGCGGGTCTTTGAGCGTGGGAGCGAAAACCGGGTCGCGGGGCTTCCTCCTCCCGAGGGCAGCTCCCAAGCAGGAGGTGGGGGTGCGGGGGGGGGGGGAAGCGGCGCGCTCGCAGGCGGGTAAGATTTTCAAATCTAAATTCCCGCTTCCCCTCGAGATTCTGGACAGGCCTGACCTCCTTTTTCAGCTCCTAACACCTTGTTTCAGAGCCGGCGGCAGCCCACAGGCCTGTCTCATCAATAGGCTCTATTCAGCGAGGGTTGTTAATCTCTTTCACCCTCTCCGCTTTGCCCCCTTTAATGTATTTTCATGTCTATAAGTTCTTTTAATAAGCTGGGAGGGTCCGCGAGAGAAATACTTCAGGTTTCCTTGCTGCTCGTCGCCAAAACTGCCGCTGGCGCGCTGCCGACGAGACGTGCTCGTGGCGCGTCCAAACAGCCGGTTCCCCTCCTTCCCGGACGGGAGGCCGCCGGGACTCCCGGCGGCGGAGGCGGAGGGGGAGGCGGAGGCGTCTCCGCGCGCTTATTTTTCTGGGGCTCTCGGGACGCGCCTCCCACGCCCGCCCTCCTCTGGCCACGTGCCCCTGCACCTGCCCCTCTCCGGCGGCCTGGCAGGTGGCTTTGGGCATGGGCCGCGCTGCGGACCTTGTGGGCTCAGAGTCCCCCGCGTGGAGCGCCAGCTCCAACCCGGGGGACGCTGCCCGGGAACCCCAAGGTCGGAGAGGAGAGGGACACGGTGGCCAGTGAAGGAGGCCGTGGGGGGCAGAAGGCCCTGGGTCAGGGCCTAGCACCGCCACTGACCTGCTACATGCCCCTGGGCAGGTTTCCCCCCCCCCCCCGCCCGGGGCCCCCCAGTGGACGCAGCCCTTCAGGACTGGACCGGACAGGACTGGCGGGGGGGGGGGGGGGGCGGGCCTCACTTTGCAGCACAATCGCTGTCTTTGAGCCCGCGTGCTGGCATAGGGCCCGCTGGGCAGGGACAGCGAGATCAGGGTGATCGCGCACACACAGCGGTGATTCCGAGGTGCCCCCAGGGGGTTCTCCACAAAGCGCCGCCCCCGCCCACCAGCAGCCCCAGGTAAAGAATAGCCTCACCATCATTTTTCAAACGCGGCCTCCGAAACTAAAGCCGCCTACAAGGACTACCCTGCCAGCGTGCTGACGTGTGACGCAGATAGTCCCACGCAGAGCCCACTACGCACAGGTGCGGGGGGGCCCACAGGAGCAGGTGACGCCCCCAGGCAGGTGATTACTTTTAGAACATGAGAAATGTCACTCATTTGTAAGTGTGATTACAAGACAGGCAGCGGTGAATAACTCGTGGCTATTGATGTTTCCATCGTACTTAAATAAAACAGAATTTCTCACATACACGTTTGAATCGCTCTCTGTGCGGGTGAGAAGGGGCGGCCCTTCCTCCGTGCGCCTCCACTCCTCTGGCTCCCGCGTCCCAATCTGCATGTCCTTCGTGGTCACTGTACTAACTCACGTCATGCTTGTGTTCTCTCCGTGCCCCAAGGAGGCGCGGCTGAGGGACGCAGCCCCAGGGCGGGGACAGGGGCCCCTGCGGGCCAGGGCTGGGGTGGCAGGGGAGCTTTCTCTGGTCTTCCTTCCTTTCTCCTCCTAGTCCTCCGCTGAAGGGGGAGAGCCAGCGAAGGAGACCGTAGGAGTGAGGGCAGGGCAGGAAAGGTGTGCGCGAGCAGGCAGAGCATTTCCAGGTGCGAGAGTACTGGGGACGTCAGGTGCCAAGAACACATCTCCCCCCACCTGGAGGGCAGGGAGTGGGCTGGCAGGTGAGGCAGGAAGAAGGGCGTCTCCAGGTGTCCTGGAGAAGGGCGGGGCGAGGGAGCAGGTCAGATGGAACCTCCAAGCCCCACAGGTAGCCACCTGCAGTGGGCGGTCCCCACCCTCCAGCGCCTGGCATGGGCAGAGCTAATGGTGTATTCAGGAGAGCTCTCAGGGTCACAGAGTGAAAACCTGTTGCCCAACGATGACTTTCTGGAAGCCTATACCACAGGAGGAAAGATCACGAATGCTAAATGGAACGTCAGTACGTTTACATCAACACCGCTCCCGTAGAGGAATCACTCTTAAATTTGATTGGAAACGATGAATACTTGGAGAGGCATTCAGAGAAAAACCAGTTAATTATAGTCATATGCGTGGTCATAATTGGCCCTTGTTGGCCAATAGCAGGGAGACATTTGCAACTTTTCCCAGGAAATTATATTCTAAATCCTTCACGAGGTGGGCCTCGTCCTTTTTCTGAGAAAACTTGATGGCAGTCTTTAGTATTCACTGGCATAATTAGGACTGCAGTTAATTTCATTAAATTCTCTTGCTGCTAAATGAAGCAGATTATGAGACATCTTTTATTGCAAGGCGTGAAATTACAGCCTGTCAGCTGCCAATGGTGGGGTGAAACTAATGAATTACAGGGTAAATAACACCAGAATTAACCAGCCAATTTAACATAGCGCCATGGAACAAAGTCGTTTTTACTTAGAGCTTTGGGGAGCAACATGGCCAGCATAACCCTAAAACACACACGTGAACGGCGGGTTCCAGCCACCGAAGACCCCAGGCCCTGAGGGGCAGGCGGCAGGCGAGGAGAACTCAGCCACGGACGCAACTCAAAACCCTCTCCGATACTGCAAAAGCACGAAGAGCCCAAATGAGAGAAACGCCTCCAAATATTTACGAGGGGCAAAAAGTTGAATAAGTTAGTAAGACGCAGCGGTGAGTTCTGTTGGAAGACCAGAAAAACTTTGTGTGCGGTGCGTGCACTTGTCGATGCACAAATGCGGCGGGGG
>NW_024412433.1:4869740-4887010 GCF_014898765.1 Herpailurus yagouaroundi
CCCCCGCCGCCCGCGCCGCGGGGGGGTGGTTAATGGGGGGATGCGGGGAGCGGAAAAGAGCTCTGGGAACAGCACCTTACGAGTGGACGTTATCCGTTTGCTCGTGGGCAATGATCTCATCATGGCCATGACGGGCACCGGGCAACGGACTATTATTTTCACCGTGAACTGTTTTGTCCTCTCGTTAAATACAAATCTTTGTTGAGACAGTGATTATTTGCCTCCTTTCCTTAACCACGCTCTGAGACGGCACAGACACCAGCGTGAGAACCCAACTACCGGCCCATGAGCATGACTTGGCCCGCCATGCGCTTTCCGAGTGCAGACTCTGCCCCAGGGGCTGAGCTGGGGGAGGCGGTGGAGACACGGCCATTCCCTCCACCTGTGAGCCACTCTGGTAGGTGAACACACATGTGCAGATTGTGCAGGATTGACCAGAAACTGTTTTATGTTAAAGGTTTTAATGCTGCCCGGGCGGCCGCCCCCCCCGCCTCATTGTACTGACCATCCTGTGAAACTAGAAGACCTTCTAACCCTGGGATGGGAACGGAGTTTAAAGGCACCTGGTGAAGTCCAACTTCTCATACTGACCGTTTAAAACGTATGTCACAAACCAAGCAACTCTGTGGAATCTTGCCCTAGTCGGTAAAAGACGCAAAAAGCTCAGGCTGGTCCCCATGGACGAGACGCCACGGGTCAGGCGTCATATGTGAGGGTCATGGTCTTGTCCAGCAAACCCGGAAGAGCACTGGAAACATGCCTGCGGTGGTGGATATGATCCCTTTACTGGGCTAGCACTACGACTTAAGTTATGAGTATCCAAAAGCATGGAAATGCTTATTTGATAAAATGACAGATCGAATTACTATGCTTAGAAGAGTTTTATGGTAGATCTGATTCAGTTTAACCCCGTCGTATCTTTTCAAAGGCGTAGTTTCCTACAGAGAATGAACTTCAAGCTAAATAATTTATGAAGGGGTTCACACTGCTTATGAATTTAATACAGCCTATGTACACAGTGCCCCGAAGCCTTTCCACAGTGAGCTGTTTTCCTTTTGGACCAAGTTGCAAGCATAAGTCACATGAATGGAAAGAGGGCTCTGGATTTGGGGATTGTATAAAAGTCTGAACGGCTGTGCCTGCGGGAAAACAAAGATGATCGCGTGTTTTTTGGTCCCGGCTTCCTTTCAAGAGCAGTGATTTTTTTTTTTTTCTGAACGGAGCCATCTTTTTCATTTGATCTTCGCCCAAACCAGAAGCCCAAGAAACTATCTGAATGGTCTCTTCTTCCTCAGGTTCCAATTTTGCAAATAGAACGGTCATCCTTACGGGCACCTGGTCTCACGAGATGCTCCTTATTTCAACACAAGATTCACGACGCCACGGAGTTCTGGAGTGTGTGCAGGTCAGCCGTCTCGGGAACATTCCTCCCCTCATGTGGCTCAACATGGTCAGCCTGGGGAATGCCTACCGGTCTGTGGCTCTCAGGTTCCTGCCTGCTGGGCAGCGCAGGATTCCTTCTGAGAAGAGAGACACCTACTCTTACACTCCACCTGGGTTTCAGGGGGTCTGTGAACTTCAGGGAAAGAGCCTACAAATGGCTTTCTTCAAAATCTTTTTTCCTCTGAGTCCTTGATCCAAATTTCCAAACAGGCAGTAAGGTGTTTAACAAGACACCTCTTTAAACTCACCAGCCTCCAGACAGAAGCTCACCTTTTTATATTTTTTCTTGATAAGAAATGGTTAAGTGTGAGGAAAAGGAAGTTTGAGCATATCGCGGAACAAAGGTTTCCAGAAAGGAGGTGGTGAAATCTAGTCTTGAGAGTTTTTGTGCTGGGGGGGTCCCAAAAGACTGTCCTTGGGGTCGCTCACTCGCTGGGAGGGCCGCAGGAACTGCCTGCAGCCGTGTGTGCATCTGTGGTTTATTTCAGTGCCAAGAGGTGGAGTGGTCGGCAAAGGGAGAAGTGCCGGGGGAACCAGGCAGAGGCTTCTAGGAGTCCCGGGACACCCCTCGTTCCTCCAGCCACAGGCCGTGATGATGCGTGTGACATCTGTCTGCGGGGACGCTCATTAGATGCCCGGCGCCGGGGACCTCACGGGGGGGGCTGGTCCCGTAGGCACCCTCTGCCTGGCACATACCTGAACTCCAGCCCCCGAGGAGGAGAGCGAGCGCTGGGCCTCGACCGTGCTGTTTGCACACAGTGTGGGCACAGCCGGCCACTCTCGTCAGTCCTGGGGATGCCCGGAAGCCCCCAAAGCTCCCAGACGCCAGCCAAGGGCCACCTCCCAAGCAGGCTTTCCCAAGGGTAACAGCCGGGTCGGCCAGTGGGCAGGACATGGTCAATGTCCAGGAACGAGTAGGGAAGGACAATATACAAGAACAGGGGCAGCCCTTGGTTCCCGACCCGGGGACTCCAAGAATGTCACGACAGAGATGCAGAGACAAGGAGAGCTAGGGGCTTGGGAACAGAGGGGTGAGAAGAACAGGTCCACGGAGATCAGCAGGGCCAGAGGTGAGCCATGGCTAAGAACAGTGTCCTCGGGCGAAGGGCTTGCCCAGCTCCCCAACTTTCCCCCGCAGACCATTTTCCTGTTAGGAAGCGTTGGGCACAGCATGACTTTCTGCGCCCCTGTCCGTTAAGTACCTGCAATTCATAGATGTGGGCACCAAGTCGTTTCGGCTCCAGGTGAACACATCCCAGATGTGGTCTGAGCTGCACGCATCACAGAATTAGCCTCGTGGCCTGGTCTGACTCAGGATGCGGTAGCCACCCCCGCACTCTCTGCCGGCCCCTTTCCCGAGATCCTGCGATGGCCTGGCTTTAACTGCCCCCGCGGCTCCCCAACATGCCTGGTTCCTGGGAGAAAGCTCCAGCCTGGTACACGTGTCCGTCCCTGGTCAGGTAACCTGCCTGGCACAAAGCAGAGCCCACGGCTCGAAAGCTCCTCGCTGCCTGTTCGACAACAGAGCCCGGCTGCCCGGTCCCCACGAGGTCCTGGGGACACCCCAAACAGTAAGCTATAACTGGGGCCCAAACGAGAAAGGCAGTCCAACGGGGGAGGCAGAAAAGATCGTTACTTGTCATTACGCAGCGTGACAAGCGCAATGGTGTTTGTGTGCAGAGGGTCATTTAGGGAATGAAGGGATAGGGCAACGCGCACAAAAGGGCATCTCCTTGGGCCGTGGAGAGGAAAGCGAGGAAGGCTTCTGAAGAGGACGCAGGCCCGGGCCAGGTGGACGAGTGGTGGTCAGCCGGGACGCAGCACGCGGGCCTGGATGCGGGCAGTGGCGCGGCTGGGCCGCAGCAGCTGGGCTGGAGCTGGAGGGCAGAGACAGGGCAAGCCGGCCCGATGCCGAGTTAGATGCAGGACATCCTCCGGACGGTGGGGAGGGCCTGGCGCTGAGATCCGGCCCCGGGAGCTCAGGGGCTGCTTCCAGTCTACTGATGTGCTTCCATTAGCCCTTACGAGCGCTTCCCGCGTTGTGCCTGCCATCAGTTGGCAACGCTGAAAAATGCAACATTTGATACGCAAACCCAGACTCCTGGCTTCCTTTAAAGACTTGGGCCATCTGGGGCGCCTGGGTGGCTCAGTCGCTTAAACGTCTGACTTCAGCTCGAGTCATGATCTCGTGAGTTGGGAGTTCAAGCCCCACGTCGGGCTCTGAGCTCACAGTGCGTAGCTTGCTTTGGATTCTCTCTCTCTCTCTCTCTCTCTGCCCCTCCCCTGCTGGCTCTCTTTCTCAAAAATAGATAAACATAAAAAAAAAACAAAAAACAAAACAGGCCCATCTGGGAACACGGGCCGCAGAATAAGGAGTGTGGGGGTGACTACGGCTGCCGTAGGAAGGAGAGGCCCTGCCCGTGAGCCAAATGCTTAAGCCCCACCCTCCGAACGTGCTCTTTAAAGGTGCATCTGTCTGGCCCCTATAATGCATTATGCTTCCAACTCCTGCGTTAAATATTTTTATTCATTTGGCCACAGATAACCCAAGTCCAAGCTGTCTGCTGATATCCTGGGGTCAGGTGGAAAGGCGGTGGAGGAAACAGTACTCAGGGGATGGGGAAGATCTCCAAGGGCTATGGATCCTGGAGTGGACAGGCTTAAAACAGAGGTCTCTGATTCAGGACAGCGAGGCACCAAGGGCTGGGAGCCCAGAGACGATGGCGGGCACCCGGTAAGACGGGGCAGGGGAAGGTTGCCACGGAGGCTGAGAAGGTCGGGAAGGGGAGGTGTAGCAACCCCAGGGAGGAAAGTCACGCGGGAAGGAGATCTGATGTCACCGTCACATGCTGCAGACGTCAGGCTGCAGGAGGAAGGGGCATTGCTTTTCTGGAAACGGGACTGTCACCCACTGGCCCCAGCAAGCATAGTTCCACCGGGAGAGTGGGGCACAAGCAACAATTCTGAAAGGTCCACGAGGAAAGGACAGGAGAGACGGCGTGGGGCGGGAAGGGAGACACAGGGCAGCGAGACACCAGGAGGGGTGGGCAGGTGCCTGAGCCACGGAGTGGGACCCTGACCGAATGATTCCTCTGGGCTCCACGGGGCAAAACTGAGAAGGGGCATCACAGGACAACAAACATCTCTGTTGAGTTTTGAACACCGTACCCCTCGTCTTACACGAAACTTTATGCATGAGATGAAAATGTTTTCAGTTTACAGAATTGACAGGAAAGCTCGATCCACCGGCAGCCTTGCTCCCAGCCGGTGGAGTCTTGGGAGGTACTTCCCAGAAGCCCTCTTGCAAGAACGCCATCTTCAAATTCACGGGAACACGAAAGAACCAACGCGACCCGAATACAGTAATCCAAACTTAACACCGATCGGCGGCAGGTAAACAGCGCGCCCCTTTACTGACACTTCAAGTAAGACCTGGCAGCAGCCTGGCCATTCTTCCACACAGTGAGCGTGTAAGGGACCCAATCAAACTATCCGTGACAATGACCACGTGAAGGGAAAATGTTCGCGATTTCTGTGGGTGACGAGGTCACAGGCTGTGTTATCGCTACTGCGGGTTGCTGCCTACATTGGGGAGGAAATGCTAATGTCCCTAGAGGTTGGGAGGCATAGAGATGAACGCCTCCCCCCCCACCCCCATCCGTGTTCTCAGATCCCTCAGGTCTCTGCAGAGCGCTCGTTAGGGACTCTGGCCCGGGAGCTGGCATGCCTTCCTTGCTGTAGCCGTGTGGGCTGTGCTCTTGAACGTGAAGAACAGGAGGGCGGCCAGCGCCAGGAGAACGTCGGCGAGGGCCGACCACCGGCTGAGCTCCTGCTTCCGGAGAGAGGACCTCCTCCCCTCCAGTAGGGGAGTAGGCGCGGATTATCCGCCATCATCGTGGACTGGTGACCACGAGGTGTCTTCTCAGGATGCAGATGCTTCCTAACACGGTGCTCGAAGGCCTTCTACTCACTGGTGAGGGCGTAGGTGAGGCCACAAATAACAGTGGGAAAAAGCGGCGCCTGGAGCTTTGGGGGAAGGAAGAGGGTAGCGGCGGGTGGGTCAGGTCACGGGAAATCACGAGGGATGACGAGGACGAGGCTGTGAGGAGGGATGCACGCCTGAAATCATGGATTCTTTCAGCACCGACAGGAGACCCCAGGAAGTCACAGCTGTCGGGGAGAGACGGGCCTGTGGAGGAAAGCCCCTGGATCCGGAAACGAGAAGCCAAACCACGACGCCTTGCACGTGGTCGGTGCTTCGTAAACACTGGCGATTATTCGTATGTTGCTAAATGGTAAGCGAATAACTATTTAAAAATACATGTATTTCTACTCAAGGGTTTCTGAATGAGCGAGGCTGCCGAGAGCAGTCTGTTGCCACGTTATCACCACGCGCTAAGCGGTAACTCCGAGACCTATTTTTCTCTGTTTCACGGATCAGGCTGCTTGTAAGGTCGTCCACACTCGCTGTCCGGCGTCTTCCCTGCTGCTCGTCATTCAACAGCCTCTCCATGGTGCCACTGGAGTCACTGATGGCATCACTGATGGAGACCTCGTCACCCCCCAGCCAACCGACACCTTCCAGTCCTCTTCCTAGTTTCTGTCTGCAAAAGCCACGTTCTGTCTTCCCTATGACGACACAGTCTCAGAGGCTTTCTCCTACCTCTCTGGTCTTGTTTCCCAGTCGGCCTGTTCTCAGCGTGCTCGTGTTCCTGAGACGCCGCCCCAGCCCTCTGCGCTCATTCTGTGCGAGTCCGCACGTCGTATCCTCTTAGGTCTACGGCTGCCCCGTCCATACGTGCGGCCCCCAAACACACACTTCAGCCCAGGTCTCCCCCAGCTGCAAAACATCCACCAGATGGGCTTGCTTGGCCGTTCCAGGGGCTCCTCAAACGTGGGATGGCTAAACCACGTGATGCTGCTCCTTCTGGGGACCCGTTCTCCCCTCCCCACCCCCGTCTTCTCTCATCCCGCAACTGGACCATCTTCTACGACGCTCGCTGAGCCAGAGACCTCAGTGGCATCCTTTGTTCCCCCTCCCCCCTCATCCCGCACATCTATCAGCCGCTGCCGCAAAACTCCCAGACGTGTCCCCTTCCCTCTACTCCTGCAGCACGGCCTTCGCGAGCCCTCCCCAGGCTGCGCCGGCTTCTCTCACTCGGACCGCGGCTCTGCCTCCCTCCTCACTGGGCTCCTGTTCCCTCCGGTCCAGCCTCATCCTGCAGCCACAAAGGCAATGCTGAAGTGCATCACGTCTGAATGCTGCTACTATGCCAGGAAGACCTGGGCCAACGAATGCTGAGCCTGGACCCCTCACTTGCAAGGCTCCCAAAGGAAGGAGTCAGAAAAGGAGCGGAGAAGGAGGCCAGAAGACAGAGGGGGTGTCTCCAGAAACTTCAGGGCACAGGGGAAAACAGGGCAGGGGACGAGGAGTGTCTTCTCTCTCCCTACATAAACGCCACTAAGCCATTTCTTTCCTTAAACTGTTTTTCAGCCATTTCTTCACAATGGCGGAAGCCTCCAGAAGGGCTGCCGGTGGCTGGCGGCTTACTGTCGTGAAAGACCGGCCATCCACAGATGTGTCACCCCGGGGAGGCTGCCTGATGCCCGCCTGCCTGTAAGTCCACGAAGAAGAAACCAAACCCGCGGACTGCAGGGGGATCGTGAATCCCCCAAAGACCACAATACGGTCTGATTACAAACATTCCTCTCAAACATTCTGAGTAAACAGCTAATATACTCTTAGCTGGAGAATTATCTTGCTCATAAATTATTTCAGATTTTAATTTTCCCCCTTTCTGGTTATG
The DNA here is from genome assembly GCF_014898765.1 of Herpailurus yagouaroundi. Lineage (NCBI taxonomy): Eukaryota > Metazoa > Chordata > Mammalia > Carnivora > Felidae > Herpailurus > Herpailurus yagouaroundi. The sequence continues at coordinate 4,876,991 of NW_024412433.1, forward strand.
CTGCCTCTCTTCACTGACTTTCTCATTTTAAAAAGAAGTTCGTAATTCTTTATACGTTTCTCTCATCCTGTGTTGGTGACATCTATTTCTGAGTGGCAATCAAGCTACAAAAATGTCTTTCAGACGATGATAATCTGTAACTAAGGAACGATTTCACGTGCGAAAACAGAAATACCCCTCCTCCTAGGAGTCCCTGATAGGAGGCACGAAGCAGCCTCCTCGTCGCTGCCTAGGATTCCCCTAAAGAGGGAGATCTCAACGGGGTAGGGTGGCTATGAAAACCGGTGACCAACAAACCCCCCGCCCCACAAGTCCACTTCCAAAGCCCGCCCGGCTCCCCCAACGTTATGTTGATGGAGCGTGTGATTCTGCACGTGTGCACAGAGATGGGAGCAGATACGTCTCCAAGATAGAAAACGATTGGCCCAAAGGCTCTTCCGAGTCCCCTGTGCAATATTTAAATGGAAAAGAACTACCCGTTGTTCTCAGACACTGTATTCCAAACTCATCCTATCGTTCTTAAGCTTTTTACACAAAAGATTGCTTCACGCTGAGCACAGATTAAGGTCCCGGGGGAGAGAGAGAAAAATACCCACGCGCACGTCTTGTGGCCTCCAGACCTGTGTCACATTAAATACCCAGCACGGTTAATTTGTTAAATACTGAAACATCCACAGTGTCTCTCCTGAACCAATCCCATGGTCATTACAGGCGGCTTAAAGATGGCTTTATGTTTCCAACTTAAACGCCTGAGAGGCAACATTTAACCAGAAGGTCTTAGAAACTGGATTTCTACTATAAATCCAAAAAAAAAAAAAAAAAAAAAAGAAAAGCTTTACATTTTAATTTATGCTTTAAAAGAAGTCTTCAACCAATTAAGTTCCAAGAGAAAAGGCTTTCTGTTCATGAAACGTCATCTGTGGTAAACACTCAAACGCTAAGGACGGCCCGTATAAAACGCAGAGCCGGAGTGAATGCTCCCTTCTGGGCTCCCCCGGCCCTTTCTGTCGTAGCGCCTGGTAGAGTCTGACGCATCCTGCAGCCGCTGACAGAAGCCTGGCTTTCTTGCCAGGTCGTGAGTTCGTTCGTGATACTTTGGAGCAGGCTATTTGGAATTCCGTTTTCTACACTTAACTTATACGTGGGAAAAAAACCGCAAGAATGAATGCTTTGGAAAGCACGGCTTCTGTCCTTCCTTCTAGTATGTGAAATGTTGCGTCGCGTCATTTCTTCCTCACTTTTAACAGAATGACTTTGAAGGCACAGACCTATCTTCCTCCGTGGTGCCATCTGAAGGCATCCGTCAGCTGTGTCGGCCGTCAAACATGTTTACGGCTTTGTACAATAACTCTGCCAGTCCACCCTAACACAACCTTGGAGCCTGTATTCCTCATCTTCCATTTTTATGCTCGCTTAAACTTTTTTCATTTATCTGAAATTAAAAGCAATAAATTTATTGCTGAGAAAGAAGGATCTCCTCCCGCAGGTAATGACTACGATCTGATAAAGTTGAATATATGGTGCTTACGTACATTTGCTTTTGTACGAACGCCAAGAGGAGGAGGAGGACTAGTGTTTCCTGATCGGTTATTCTCCGCCACCTGCCTTATAGAGCTTACCTACTCTCTTCTTAATCCACCCAATGACCCTGCAAGGGGACCGTTCTGTCATTCCTATTCTACATAGGAGGTGACTCGGGTTTGGGGGGGGGGGGCTCACACCAGCACTGTCTACTTTGATCCTTTATACCGAACATTCCATCTCAGTAAACACTTACCAGTGCTGCTTCCTTTTTTAATGTAACGCTGTGATCATATCTAACCTGAGCTAGTCTGCAAACCCTTGACCCCACTATCCGTCTGTCTGCCTGGTTCGTGCTCTCCAGTTTTATACCAACATTCTAAAGAATCTGGAGAGGTAGCCGTGAAAATAATGGTCACTGGTGCAACACATTTCTTCCCTTCTTTTTGTGCTCACGTCTCCCTTGCCTCTCGGTTCTATTTTTCTGTCCCTTAGCTCTAAGCAAGGAGGCGACTGCAGAGAAAACCCCAAGGGGCTGGATTCTTCTGGAGCTGTCAGGATGCAGACATGCCCGTTGCACCAGCGAGGCAGGGGACTTAAAGTTGATGAGCCCAGAACTGCTGGAATCAGCCATCTAAACTGGTGAATTTTAAATGCCTGCTCTTAAAAGCATGCTGTGCTTCTACGCGGTCTGAAATTGGGAGGATCCGAGAGAAGGAAAAGAGTGTGACGAACAGCAGGTTTCACATTTCCGGCCAGCCGCCTTGCTGCACGTGGGCTCAACATTTACTTTGCTTCTTTGACGCGAAGCATTATCAAGCAGCAGAATTCTGATGCGAGGATTTCGAGGGAGCGGAACCCGCCTCCCGCGGGGCCGCTTCTGTAGGACCTCTCCCCCGTGGCATCCCCACCAGACGCCCCCCCGGGGGTCACCGTCACCTGCTGCGGGGCTCTAATTCGACTATAACTCGGCGAGTACTGCTTCCGATCGCCGCACCTTCAGCGAAGAGTTAAGGTAACGGGAAATTTGCAATACACATAGCATCAAAAGTTTGCTTCGTTCAGAAACCGGCTAAAGGGCTTCAGAGGCTTGCTGTTCAGTTTACTTTTTTGATTGCTTTGCGACTATGTAAATCAATTTGTTAATGTTCCTTACAAAATGCATGAGCCAGTTATACTGACAAACACACAAAGCTCATTCGTAATTAGCAGTTAATTAGTAAGAAGGAACAGATGCTGCTAGAGTTTCAGCAGGCGAACAGGTTCTGTAAACAATGCTTATAAATCTCAATGAATTTATTAACCACAATACAACTGTCAACGTTTTGTTGGCAACCATACAAAATATGGCGGGATCCCCAAAACGTCTTTACAATGTATTAATAATGGCGGTGACAGCCAAGGACTCTCCAGTCACCGGCTGGCTCTTCTCAGCCGCACGTCCTTTTGTCCCGCTGAGATGTGGTGGCTGAGTCGTTCCTTTCTGCCTTCAACGTCTACACACACGGGTTGGTAAACCACACAGGCGATGTGTTATGTGGAGCAAACTTTCTGCATTTCGACGTGCTAGCCGCGGTTGAAGTCAAGGACCCAGAGCCCCCCAGGAACACCCTGTCCCTCGGGGAGCCAGACATGTAACCCCCCAATGGTGTCCCCAGGGAAAAGTTAGCCCAATGTGCCAGGTGACTTAATGAAGGCACAAAGTGCGAAGAGGGACAGCGGGGGTGGGGACATCCATAAATACGGAAGGTTTCAAAGGAGGGGGGCTCCACGGGCAGCATCTTACAGATGTGTTTAGGTGAGGGGTGAGGCTGAAGGAGGCGGCACGCTCCAGGCTCACGAGACTCTCTGCGGAAGGCGGGGAGGCTCCAGACGCACAGGGTGTTAAGAAACCGGAAACGGTGGGGAGGCTGCCTGAAACCAGATCAGGGCTGCCCGGTGGAGGAGGGCTCCGGACCCCTTGGTGCACGAAGTGAGGAGACGCTGAAGACCCGAAGCGAAGTGGTGACAGAATCAAACTGGCATTTTCTGAGAGCAATCTCTGGCCCCGGCGTGGGACTCCGGTGCAGGGGGAACGTGGGGGACGGGCCGTCCCTCCAGGGAGTCTGTCTCGCAAGACGGGAGAAGGTGGGGAGGCATTCCCTGGTGAGGCGTGAAGCAAGGTCACGGCTGGCTGGGGTGGGGGTGGGGGCGCGGTGACACCAAGGTCTTAAGCAAGTCCCTTCTCCACGGAGCTTCTCAAAAGTTTCGCCACAGTTAACGAATCAAAGGCTCCCATGTGGCCTTTGTTGTACTTAGGGGCGCCTGGGGGGCTCAGTCAAGCGTCCCACTTGGTTTCGGCTTAGGTCACAATCCCAGGGTTGTGGGTTCTAGCCCGCATCAGCACAGAGCCTGCTTGGGACTCTCGGTCTCCCTCTCTCTCTGCCCATCCCCCGCCCGTATGCACGCGCTCGAGCTCTCTTTAAACAAATAAGTAACGTTACACAATAAAATAAAGATAAAAGTGTCCTGCCCTGGAGTCTGCCCTGCTTGCTCACAGGGACTCCCACGGGGCTCCAGAGAGAGACGCTGCGCCCTCGGTCCCATGGCAGGACCTCGGCGTCCCGCCACGCCCCCCACAGAGCAGCCTCCCTCACCAGCCTTCTCGCCAGCTGCCTGAGTTCAGAGCGTTTCCTTCTCGGCGGCCTTTTCCTGTCCTCTCGTGGAGACCTCCTTCAGGACCGTCTGCTGAGTAACCGGTGAAAGTCCATCCCAGCTCCAGCAGACACTGCCCCCCAAAACTGACGCTCTACATAAGGCGGGCATGGAATTAAAGGTGGTGGTGGGGGTGCAGCCCTGGGGTAACGGGAGGGCTCCGTCCCCCGGCACTCATCCGCCAAGGCGCCCCTCTGCTGGGCCAGTGGGGCGGGTCAGAAGTCAACGTGAGGGGTGACTCCACGGAAAGACGGGACCCTGCACGCTGGGAGGGCAAACACGGGCCCTGGAGCCAATGCCATCAGGACGGTGTTTGCAAAAAACGTGACTCATGCCAACAGCAGGCCACGGAACCACCACCAGGAGCCGTAAGCAGCACTCTTTAAAAAACAGGGCGGGGGCGCCTGGGCGGCTCAGTGGGTTTAACGACCAACTTCAGCTCAGGTCGTGATCTCACAGTTCCTGGGTTCAAGGCCCATGTCGGGCTCCGTGCGGACAGCTCAGAGCCTGGAGCCTGCTTCCGATTCTGTGTCTCCCCCTCTCTCTGCCCCTCCCCTGCTTGTGCATGCTCTTTCAAAAATCAATTAGGGGCACCTGGGTGGCTCAGTTGGTTAAGCATCCGACTTTGACTCAGGTCACGATCTTGCGGTTTGTGAGTTTGAGCCCCGCGTCGGGCTCTGTGCTGACAGCTCAGAGCCTGGAGCCTGCTTCCGATTCTGTGCCTCCCTCTCTCTGCCCCTCCCCACTCATGTGCTCTCTCTCAAAACTAAATAAGCATTAAAAAGAAGTAGAGAAACTGATTTGACAATAAATTTCATATTAAAAAATAAAAAATAAAAAATTAAAAAATTATAAAAAATTAAATTAAATAAAAAATAAAAAACAGGACAGAAATGGGGAGCCTGGAGGCTCAGTCAGTTAAGTGTTCGACTCTTGATTTTTGTGTTAAACAAACTCTGAAGCACCGGGTAAAAGTGTCAAAGAGAGCTGGCTTTGTGGTGACTTTTGTAACCATCACGGCATATGAATATGGCCAAAATGAGCTCCTACGGTTCCTTGCTCTAATTATATTCTGGAATGTGGAACGCACATGAAAATGCAATGCGAGAGTCAAGCCACTGAGGTCCTGGAGAGGGAACTCACTTGAAAAAGCAAAGGGGGGGGCGCCTGGGTGGCGCAGTCGGTTAAGCGTCCGACTTCAGCCAGGTCACGATCTCGCGGTCCGTGAGTTCGAGCCCCGCGTCAGGCTCTGGGCTGATGGCTCAGAGCCTGGAGCCTGTTTCCGATTCTGTGTCTCCCTCTCTCTCTGCCCCTCCCCCGTTCATGCTCTGTCTCTCTCTGTCCCAAAAATAAATAAGCATTCAAAAAAAGAAAATTAAAAAAAAAAAAAGAAAAGAAAAAGCAAAGGGATGTGATTAAACACCAGGCGCTCCCGAAGTCTCGGCCTGCGGTGCCCGCGGGGCTCCTTCCCCAGCTCCTCCGGCAGCTGACTCTTCGGGAAGCTTGGCCGTCGGTCGGCCTCCAGCAGGAGAAGCGGCAGAGGCCCACAGAGGCACTTGGGCCTCAGGGCTGTTGCACTGCCTCTGGAGACCGGGCAGCTCTCAGCACCGCGGGCCCCGGGGAGCGAGGGCTTCGTGGGACCTTAGGGCCCAGGCAGTCACCTCCCTCCACAAGGCCACTCCTCCCCTCTGCCTAGGTACCCCCTGGTGTTCAGCCACCAGACTCCTAGAGCCCAGGTTTCTGGGGCCTCTGCCCAAATAGCATTTCAGCCCAGGTGTGATGTCACTGGAAGACCAAGGCCACAGGGACTGTGTCCAGACCACAACCCCAGAGGGACCCGGAAGACCCCAGCTTCACACATCCCTGCCACCTTGGCTGTTTTGCACAGCATGAGTTTACAATGCTGGCCTGGGGGTCCCCGACCCCAGCGCTTATGAGCTGGGGGACCTTGGGCAAGTGATACCACCTCGTACAGGTGCCTCAGAGCTCTGCAAGGCCACACAACGGAAGCAAACTGATACCAGCACCCGGCCTACAGCATGCCCTCTGAACCGGTGATGAGTTACTTCTCAATTTGTCTCACGTTCGCAACCTAACCTTCTCTTCGTTTGACCCCCTTGCAAACCGATGGCCTTCCTGATAAGTAGCACCAATTCTGTGGGGACAGAAGGAAGGGGCGGGACAGCACTGGCTCCCCTCTCAAGGTCACCTACAAACCATTCCTCCCCACCCTTCTATAAAAGCCCCTCTCCTACAGACTTTAAGGCTTAGTTCAAACCCTGTACTGGATGGAGTACAGCGTGGACCCCACCAACGGAACAGAGACAGAGTTCCTGAGACTCTGAGAGCTTACGGAATGTGATCAAGGCAGCATTCGGACGAGCAGAAAGTGGATAATGTTCCCCATCGACAGAAGGTTAACTAGCTGAGGGAAGCCAAGAGGTCAGCGGGAAAAGGATGAAGTTCTAGAAGGACTTGGGAGAAGAGAAGACCTTTAAAGCATAATAAAGGAGGAAACACAGTCTTAAGAAGACTTGACTCCAAAATTCTGGAAAAACTGGACAATGCCAAAAATTACCACAAATAAAGTGGAAGCCAAAAGGTAAATGAAGAAATTGTGAAAAGTACGTAAGAGCAAACGGCTGGGGCACCCGGGTGGCTCAGTCGGTTGCGTGACCGACTGTGGCTCGGGTCGTGATCTCCAACGGTTCGTGAGTTCGAGCCCCTCATCGGGCTCCAGCTGTCAGCACAGAGCCTGCTTGGGATCCTCTGTCCGCCCCTCTCTGCTCCTCCCCCGACTCGCGCTGTCTCAAAAATAAATATTAAACACACACGCACGCGCGCACACACACACATACACACACACAAGTGGCTGAAACGGCTAACAAATAGTGAGTTAACAGGCCAATGACGAGAACGCCAGTGGAAAAATGAGCCGACAGTCAGACATGTACTTCACACACACAAAATAAAGGGAGCCAATGACAATAATTTTTAAAACGGACAATAAAGGAAGTTTGTCTTTTTCAAACAGGAAAATGTAATACTAAACAATTCTCAGAAACCCATTTGGATGAAAACACACACACACAAAATACCCAAATGTAGACGTATGTAGAAAGATTGCTCATAAAAGAGTAAATTTTTTTTTCTTCTGGAGAACAACTTGGAAATACATATCTAAAGATTCGAATCCCTATGCCCTTTGACCAAGCAAATCTATTGCTGGAAACTTATACCAGGGAAGCTGGGGAGAATGAGCACAAACGCGATCCAGCTGCCTGGATGTCCCTGCACCCCTTCTGCTGCCCAACAACAGGAGCCAGGAGGGCAAACGGATCTGTGGACAATGAGCCTCAAAGAACGCCTCCGAGGCCCAAAGGCTGGCAACCAGAAGTAGGTTGGAAATGGCCTACACAGCGCGATCTCGTTTCAGAAATACAATTGAAGATACACCAGTTACTATTCCATCCATTCATTCAAGAAGCATTTACTGGGCACCATTATGATATCAACCATAACCAACAGTCACCATTCCTTCCCTCATGGAGCCCGGAGCAGAGGGGACCGACCCGGGTGACACAGATGTTCTGTGGGGGCCAGGAGATGGGGGCGAGTCTGCACAGGTGCATGGGACAGGAAACTCCAACAGGTGTCTGAAAAAGTGGTGACCACTCTCAGCTCAGGGGTTAGCAACACGGATGACTTTTCTTCTTTCTCACCATGTGTGTTTTCTAATTTTGATACAATGAGCCCCTATTACTTTCGGGCTTTTTGTAGTTTGCAACAATTAAACCCAGCCCTCCCGCTCTCCCCCATCCTGGCCGTCTGTGGCTCCTCTCCACCCTCAAGGGAGCCTCTTCTCCCTACCCCAGCTCCAAGCCCTGCCAAGCAACTCCCCACATTTCCTGGCCTCCCTCCAGTCTCCGAGGCTCGCAAGGTGCTCCTGCTGACGCCCTCACCCTGGCTGCAGGCCAAGGGTCCTTCTGCAGTGCTGCCCGGGTTGAGAATCCCTGCACCCAGCAGCCTGCCTGCCTGCTGAATGCAGCAATCCTTCCTCGCTCTCTCCAAAGACACCTGCTCTAAGCTGCCTTGTCCCCTTCTGCTTAGATCGGCACTCCTAAGCCTCACTACCTGCGACTAGGTCCATGCCTTGAGAATCAGATGCGATGGGGTCTCAGCCAAAGGCGATCCTGCCTTTTGGGGAGGTGCGGCTTCCCATAATATGCCTGTGAAAAAGTGGGGAGAGCCAGCCAGCCTCCCCCCGGATACTGATCTGCATTGTGTGCTGGGGCTTACGTGTCTTCTTATCTGGGGGTGGGTACGTTCCCCCTTGCACAGGGTTACTCTAGCCAATAAACACAGAAGCAAACAGGCAACTGGTTACTCCCCCAGCTGTTAATTACAGATGTTGCCAGTGACAGGGGACAGGGAGAGTTATTACTCATAAGAACTTCTGCACATTCCTGAATGCTTATTAATTAGAATTAAGTTTAGAACGCCTGTAAGATATTGCTTATAAGGTATTTCACCCGTTCTAAACATGGCACAATGTGTAATAAAGTACTTGGACGAATTGCACAGGCTTCTGACCAATTATGTAACAGAAGAGTTGAGGATTCTGAGGACGCATTTCCATACCGTGTAGAGTGGCTGAAATGCATGCAAGCATTCTACTAACCTCTAAAGAAAACACCTGATGAAACATTACAGGCAAACCGAACCAGCCCAACATCACAGGGAAAGGGGCACACTGATACTGATGGTGGGGAGCACGGAAGAATGATTATTAGAAGGGAAAGCCGGGGAGATCAGAGAACGCGAAGGCAAGCCACAGGCTGCCACAGACACCTCTGATAAAGGAGCGCTAGCCGAAACGTACAAAGAACTCTTAAAAATCAACAGGAGGAAAACAACCCGCTTCGGCTGGGAAGTGAGAAGATCGGGACAGAAACCTCACCAAGAGAGATGCACGGATGGCAAGCAAGCTGAGAGAGGACGCTCAGCGTCACAGGTCACTATGGAATTGCGGATGAGGACGGTGAGATAGCCCTTCACACCTGTGAGAACGGCCCGCGTCCTGAGCAGTGACGACACGGAGCACTGGCGTGGACGTCGATCAACACAAGCGCTCATTCACTGCTGGGGAGGGGGGGGCGAGGGGTGTGGGCGCTCGGGCGCCGTCTGGTCGCCTCTCACCAAACTAAAAATGTTCCTACCGTGCAATCTAGCACCCACACTCCTTGGTATTTGCACAAATGAATGGAAACTTACATCCATACCAAAACCCGCACGCAAATGTCTGTGAGAGCAGCTTTACTCAAAATGCCAAAGCTCGGGAGCAACCAAGATGTGTCCTTCAGTAGGTGAACGGATACACAAACGGTGTTATGCCAGGCAACGCAATGGTATCCAGCACTAAAAAGAAATGAGCTATCAAGCCATAAAGAGGCGTGGAGGAACCTTAAATGCGTGTTACTAAGTGAAAGCAGCAACTTTGAAAAAGCAACATGCTTTATGATTCCAACTGTGCGACACGCAGTTCTGGAAAAGGCAACAGTACGGTCACAATAAAAAGGTCAGCGGTTTGCAGCGGTGGGGGAGGAGGGATGAGCAGGGGGAGCACGGAGCATTTTCAGGGCGGTGAAACCCACCGTAACGATGGGACATGTCACCGTACGTACGTGCAAACCCACAGAACGTACACATCGAGGGACACTGTGAACTCTGGGTGACACTGCTGTGTCAATGCAGGCAGGTGCTGCTGTGGTTTGGGTGCTGGCGGTGGAGGGGGCTGGGTGTGTT
>NW_024412433.1:4887410-4913556 GCF_014898765.1 Herpailurus yagouaroundi
CCCCCCCCCCTCCTGGGAGAGTGTGCCCCAGCTCTGGGTCACACGCCCCCCACGCTGAGGTCTTCCTGCCCCCGGCACTGGCCCGAGGGAGCCTGCTGTCCGTCCTGCGCCTGCCACACAGCCCAGCACAAAGCCACGACCCAGCACTGCAAGGACGGAAGTCACGGTCGTGCTTGGACACCAAACGCTCCCACGTGCGTGGGATTTCCCACAAAGACACAGATGGAGAAATTAGGTATGTGGTCTGCAAAACTCAAAAGCATTTATCGTCAACGTTAGAAAGAAACCTCTTTACGATGTATAAAAAGCCAACGATTTTCCCCGCAGAAGGGAAGGAACGCTACCAGACCCCTGCTACGTGAATGAATCCTCTGCGGCAGTCAGCGTCTATTTGGCCAACACTGACTCAGACACCCAGCCGCGGCCCTTTCTTGCTCAGAGTTCTCAGCCAGTCAGAACCTGGTTAACACGGCACAGGGTGTCCGTCCTGAAAGGACGTCCGCCTTCGGAAATCAAGGTGACACGGTGCGGAGGCTGCCCCGCGCTATAAAGGACACGAAGGAAATTAATCCGTGACCAATAAAATGGAATTGTGACAAAGGTCACGAGTGGCCCGGCTCCCCCCGCACCGCCAGAACCCGCTAGGAACGGGGGGCAGCGGAAGGCGGTCCTCTGCAGGCCCCAGGACAATGCTGGCCGAGGACGGCCAGGTTCCACCGCAAGCCCGCAGCGTGGCGAACCGTCGAGACACGCGGGCTGTAGGGAATGTCCTGACGCCACCCTCCCGGTCCACGCCGTCCCAGATCCCGAGACCGGCCTCTTCCCAGCAGCCCGTCGAACGACAGCTCCAAACGGTAACACCTGATTCTCCAAGACTGAGGACCGAGCCCCAAGTGAGGTGTCCTGCAAATGAGGACACGAGCTCCGCCCTTTCTCAGAGGCACCCGCAGGGGGAAGAGCGGTAAAGGTGCCGTGAGCCCCGGGAGAAGGTACCCGTTACCCTGGCGCGGCCCAGCCCGTGCTCAGCCGTGCGCCACCCAGTGACACGCACGTCACACGCACGTGACACGCGGACTCTGCAGTCTTCGAGTGCACTTGGGACACTGCCCAGGTGAGCGAAAGCTCCCAGAACTCTCTCCACCTTCCACTCTGAGGGCAACTCGTTGTCCAGGGACACTCGAGCCTGAATCCTACCTTGGCCCGTCCTCCAGCCCTCCAGCTCCAGAAGTTTATCAGCTAAGGCACCCTCCGCCGGGCGGGTCCTCGCCGAGCCTCCCCGGGTCCTTCCAGAACAAACGCGACTCCTGGGAAGTCACATAACGCCCGAGCCTCGGCGATACCATTTCCAGGCTGTGTGACACTGTGTGAGCGACCTGATTTCTCCGAGCGCTCGCTCGGTGTGGAAAATGGGAAGTAGGCTATTACCCACATAAGGTGGTTGTGACCACTGAGGGTTTTTCCCATTCAATAACTATTTATTGAGAGCCTACTGTTCTAGAGGCTTGGGATACACCAGTTGCCAAAAAGGTAAAACAAAACAAAACAAAACAAAAAAAAACAAACAAACCTTGTGTGTGTGTTCGAGCAGGCTGACACGTGGACGGGTCAGCCCCAGGGCCTGGCACGGGTCACAGCATCGGTTGGCTCTTACTTCATTGTTTTCAACAGGTTTCCTCTTGTGGCAAATCTTGCACCCAAAAAGGTACCAGAGTCATGTCCGTTACTTCCCGGAAACCCAAGAACAAACCAGAAAACCCTCGTCCCCCAAAAAGCAAACTCACTACGATTATCTGCACTGTCCTCTCTTTGGGACATCTGTCATGATCCTGTCCAATCGCCCCACCTTCTAGCGCAAACACACCCCATCATTGGGACCCACGGTGGCCCAGGCAAGCTTCGGTCCCCGGGAGGCCTCGTGCACCCACAGCGGGAGTGTCCCTGAGCCGCCCGGTCCAAATCTCCAGCATTTCCAATTCCTGAAGCTTCTCCTGACCCGCAGGCCCCCCGTGGGCCCTCTGCCTCCCAGCCAGACACAGCCACCGCTGTGCAACGCCCTTCCGCTCACGAGGCTCAGGCTTCTCAAGTATTCTGACAGATTTCAGCGCAAGCAGATGATTCTGAAGGGAGGTCCTCTGCGACAGACCTTGGAAGCGGGACTCAGCGCCTCTGACCCAAGGTGGTGACGGACCTGACTCTCAAAGCCGGTGTCTGGTGTGGCACCCACTATTTACAGCTCACAGAGAGCCCGCGACTCTGGACGCTCCACTCTCACCCTTCCTTTGGGGGGCCGGGGCAAGGCCTCTTGGCAGGCCAGAGAACTTTTAAAAGTCATTGATAAGGTTCATTAATGTATCAAAATGTCACCTACTCAGTGTGAACCATTAAAAATTATTAGTACAAGTATTAGTAGAAATAGTCATTAAAGTGCAGAAATATCATGAGAAATATCATGGAGAAATATTCACCTTGGAGATTCACTGCCAGCCCTCACTTCCTGCTCCAAATCTCTCAGTCCTTGCATGGCAGGAGATGTGCCTATGATCTGTACCTGGGGTGCTCAGGTCAGGGCCCTGGTAAACCTCGGGGAGCTCAGGTCAGGGCCCTGGTAAACCCTGGGCATTCATGTCAGGGCCCCGGTAAACACTGGGGAGCTCAGGTCAGGGCCCTGGTAAATAAGCAAGGTGAGCTTTAGTGGAGCATGAACTTCACTCAAACATTTGGAGACAATCAGCAATTTAACCACAGAAAACATACTCAAGTGTAAGATACACTTATGAAGCTGGAGATAAAAGTCACATATATTTAAAAAATACAGCGTTTAGAGCTGTGTCCTTCTAATCCCTCGAGGGGACGTATTTCTTCTCTGCAGTGTGGAGAGAGGCACAATTCAAGACTACGAAACTGCCCAGGCTTGTGAACTGCCCCCACCCCACTTCAGGGTCAGTGATGGGACCTGGTGCTAAGTTCTCTAACAAGGGAGCCACCATCCGTGCCACGTGAAAACTGAAAGCAGTTTTCTAACTCCAGCAAGGTCACAGGCATTGGGGAGGGGGCTATAAAACCGCCGCTTCTGGGGTTGCTAAGCTAAATTCGGGTCATTTTGAAATAATCAGTGGAGGAAAGTGATAGAAGGTCAAGTTCCCGAGGAACCTGCACGAAGAACTTTCAAGATGGCTGGCCGTGCGAGAAAAGATTGAAGACGGGGGGTAAGGGGAGTGGAGGGACTTAGATGGAGTTAGAAATAAACAGAACCACAGTGCACGACGGTGAGGCTCGGCACACACCTGTTAGCCTTAGTCAGGTGCCAGGTGTGCCCAAGCAGTTACCTCCTGGCAGAAGCTGCATTTTGCTTTATGGGCCCCAAAAGAACCACGAAAACGAGGGGAACAGCAGCCACCCCATTTGTGGGCAGCGAGAAGGACTCCCTCTCGAGCACAGGGCACACACAAGTATTCCCTGTCTGCCCACCAAAGCCAACGACCGGCCAGGCGGCTCTTTCGCCAAAGGGCATGCTCAACAGTAGCCCAACGGAGGACGCCTCTTAAAACTGGGAGGGCTTTCACATTTCAGAATCAACGTTACCTTCTACTGCCCTACCTTCGTACTTTTTAATAGAGACAGGGCTGAATGCAAACACGGTCTGCTTTGCCCAACTGAATACAAATCATCATCACAGGTTTTTAAGAGCAGACGCTGAAATGCACATCCACTGCCCTGAATTTAGCCAAAGCATAATGATGCTTCGACACGTCGGTGAGGGGGGGGGGGGGCCCATCAGAAAATATAACCGACTGGCCTCAGATTAAGGTAACCCTATTTGGTAAGGAGTCTTCTATATCCCCTTTTGGGCCCCAAGTACAGCCAAAAGGTACGAGAAATGCGTGTGAGGCCACCGTGTCTGGTCTCAAAAGTCCCGAAGGACGACAGTCGCTGCCTCCCGCACAGAGCAGCATAAATTCGTACACGAAGCCCAACGTCGTTTCCCGTCCGTCAGCCAGCAGGAGGGGAAGGCGTAGCCCCGAGGCAGGGAGCCGGGCCCCAGGCGCTCCCCCTGCCAGCCTGTGGGGCACAGTGCTCTCCTCTGACCCACCCTCAATCGCCACAGGAGAAACAGGCCTCATCCTCTGCCAGTATCATTTCTAGGAGCAATCTGCACTTTCCTACAAATGGCCTTTTGTATGGTTATTCTTGCTGAATTGGAAACAATAAGACTTCCATAAATCAAGTCTGCCAAATCTCTTCCACTGTTGGTAATAAAATGAGGGCTTCCATTAGGAAAAGGGGGGAAAAAAATCAGAGAAACCTCCTCAAACACGAGACATAAAAATGCGCTTCCTTTTTGCTGAAATTATCCAGTCCCACAAATGCACGCGCTGGTTACCTTGATGAGAACACATAAAACAACAATATGCTGGTTGTAGTTAAGGCAGGTATTTTTTTTGGTTCTGCAAATACGAATGCGAGCAGTCTGATGGAAGGACGTAGCTGATCTAAGTGTGAAAAATATTTTTATTGCTCTGGGAACAGTCACCGTTAACTGAATACAACAACAAAAAAGGGGCGGAGGGGGAGAAGAGCATACAGACCCAAGGGAATTACCAAATCAATTAACAAGTAATTCAGGAACTAATTTCTATATTGCCTCTTAGCACAAAATTGTATCTTTAATTTCTCCTACAGTAAGCATGTCTATGATGGCCCTAACACACACTGCTGCCGTAAATGAGTTTACAAGGATCTCTTTTTGATTGGCTATACAATATTATTTCTTCACAGTTCAATGCCGCTGTAGCCAAGTGCTCTGAAATATTTAATTATACTGGTAGCTACCAGTTACCAATTTGCAAGACCCACAGTGAGTACAGTACATTTTAAAGAACTAGTAATCAACTAATTAAAACCACAGTGAATTCCAGATACTCCAATTACAAACAACCGCTGCGGAATATACTTAGAGGGTTTCTGGAACGGGGGCGGGAGGTGGGGGGGGGTGGGAAGGAGTTGTCGCGGAAGGTCTGGCTGTACCGTGGAGCGCGGGTGCCCCCAGCCGAAGGCCCCGCCGTGCCGGCGTCATTTAGGAGACGCGGCTGCAGCGGCCTCTGGGTTACCCGGTGCCTGGATGTTTACTGTAACCGAGGGAGTCACACGGCAAGCTCAGCCGGAGATGAGGCCGTTAACTGTGAAGACCGGGGGCGGGGGAGCTTTGGAAAGAGGCAGACGTGGGTTTGAATCCCATCTTTGCCTCCTACAGGCTTTAGGAAGTCGTGCGAGCGAAGCCTCACCTTGATCATCTGTAAGACGTAAAGAAAAGCACCCCCGAGTCTCACTGGGTTGCGGTGGGGGCATCGGCGAGCCTGCTGGATAAATAAATGGCACAGGAACCAGGTCCTTGCAAACGTGATCATTTTTAGTTATTCTCTTCCTCGTTTTCACAATAGTGAGATCAAACAGTAGGGAGCTTTAGGACGCAACTTAGGAAAAAAGTGGCCAGTCGCAATATAATCAGGGTATGTGCAAACATTATTTGTTATTTCTACCTATTTTTAAGCCCAAGGGAGAAGAAAATGCCCAGGATGTCTGCGTTAATAGTGGAAAGAGCGCTAGAGTGAGCGTCTGAAGAGACGGGTCCTGGATCCTGTCACATAATGAGGTGGAACCCTGGGCAAGTCACAGAACCTTCCCGGGGATTCAGTTTCCCCACGTGTAAACCGCGGACCTCGTCCGGCTTTGGAAACAGCATGCTTGTTACGCGAGGCCACTGTAAGTCCAGTATGAACACCAGCAGAGCACATGATTGTTTGGGTAAAAATGGAATGATGAGGAGGGGAAAAAAACCTCTTACGGTTAATACACAGCATTTGTTTCTGTTAATATATTACAAAAATACACAGATATATGAATACGTAAGGAATTACTTAAAAAAAATAGGAGAAATCTCAAATAGAACTTCAATTTTCATGCAAAAAAAAAAAAAAAAAAGATCTGAGATGAAACCCAACACATGTTGGTTGGCAGAAGGACCTCCATGAAGTTTCCTGCATTACAGCAACCTGGCATCGCACCTGGGCCAGAGTGGTGCTCAAAGCTTTACTCGCTCTTAGGATCCGCTGAGAACCTACTGTGTGCTCACCCTTCAAGGCCCACAGCCTCTGGCTCCCTGTAAGTTTGCAAACTGCCTCTCCAGTCTCACCAGGTCCGCTCACACTCCCAATGCTGATAGCACCTACTTGCCCTGGGGGTTCCTCCCACCCACTTGGGGCTCCTCCTCACCTCCCCCACCCCGCCCACCCCCTCCAGGCTCTTCCTCGCCCTGGGGCTCCCCTTAGCTGTCCTTTTGGGCTGTGAAATAATTTTGCATGGTGCATATTACTAAAAGGGCAGTAAGTATTTAAAAACACTAGTGTATATGTAACTACTGACGTTGAAATTTCCTTGATTGGAAGAGGCATTTCGTGGTATTTAGACTTCTAGCTCATTCCGTGTGAAGGAGGGGAAATTTAGCTTTGCTCTACTTACACACACACACACACACACACACACACACACACACACACGGCACCCAGGGCATTTTATTCAAGACAATGCACATTAATCAGAAGGAAATTGTCTTCATTTTTTAAAACCTACTTATTGAATGCAACTTCTATCGTTAAAAACGTTTTTACAGACTACCACCGTGGTGGTATTTCAAAGTATTTCCCCAAAATATTCATCAATTCATTGTCAGCAAAGGGAAAAATAATCACTTCCTATAGGGAACCCTGACAGAGCCCACCCTAGCCAAATGGCCAAGGTCAACGCCACCGACAGGAAGCTGCGTGGCTCTCACGTGCCCCCTACTGAGGGCACCCAGGACACGACGCTCCTGCGGTACCCCAGCCCAAGAGGCACAGCCTCAGTCCAGTCACTCCAGGCAGGGCATGCTGAAGGGCACTCGACATACCCCCGATCGGCATTTCTAAGACGGCAGCAAGCTCCGGAAGGTACGGAAGACCACGGAACACTCTCGGGGTGGAGGTGGCCAAGGGGGTGAAGCGACCCCATGCATGTGGGGACCCCGGGTTGCAGCCAGGTATGGAGTCAGAACGAGGTCTGCGGAGGAGCTCAGCGCACAGTGCCGCCGTCTGTGCCCGGCGGTGATCGCTGCGCTGGGGTTGTGTGCACCTGCCGGCCTGAGGGGGCGCTGGGTGCGGGGCTTGGGGGACGCTGTTGCTGCAGCTTTTGCAAAATTATTTCACAACCAGAAGCTGAAAATATTAAAGGCCTTCTTTGTTTCTCACCGTCTTCCTATTCACCCAACTTTAAACCAAGTATACATTTGGTGATCTGATTATTATAAATACACAGCTTTACGCTCTCCGTGATTATTTCACAAACACTTGTCACACCTCTAAATGGTCTCTGAAAGTTCCAGACGCTGTCTACCTAGCACTATTAGCTGACCATCACTAATTAAGTCCTCGTTGTGGGACATCTGTAGTTCCCAGGGTTTTGATATTATAAATAACCCTGCTATGAACATTTTTGTACATCTAAGATTCTGTCCCTCTCTCTTGGTGAATCATTCATTCCTTTGGGATAAATTTCTAGCAGAGAGATTAATAGGACAAAGTGAATAGGATTTTTTACATCCTTTATGTACTGCTACATCATCCAATGTTCAGTAACACAGCAATGCGTTTCTAAAACATCCTTTTTTTAAATGTCTATTTTTGAGAGAGAGAGAGACAGAGCGTGAGCAGGGTACAGGCAGAGAGAGAAGGAGACACAGAATGTGAAGCAGGCTCCAGGCTCTGAGCTGTCAGCACAGAGCCCGACACGGGGCTTGAACTCACGGACCGTGCGATCGTGACCTGAGCTGAAGTTGGACGCTTAACCGACTGAGCCACCCAGGCGCCCCTAAACATTCTTGTTAAACTAACTTTTGCTAAGAGTAGAATTTTATCATGCTTTGTTAGTTATAAAACAAAGCATAAAATTACTTCTCATTGTTTTAAATTTCCGATACTTTGCGTATTAGCAAAGAAAGGCCAAGTATCCATCCATGTTATTTGCTTCTTGGGGCTTTTCATTTCTGAATTGTCTCCTGAGGGTTATTTATAGCCACAGTGGTATGTCTGTACAACAGATATATTTATGTATCTCCATAAAATTTAATGCACATTAAAAATAATATGAATTATTTCCCTACAGAATAACATTGTGAGGATAAACATATTCTTGTTTTAGCACAAATTACAATCATGAAGCCTGTAGTTGATGTAGAGTGAGGTAAAATCTGGGGTAAAAATGGGGTAGAAATCTGGCAATTACAGAACACTCCAGTGTTATGAAAATTTGCAGGTTTGACATAAAAAAATTCTTACAAACCAAGTCACATAATGAAGATACTTAGATGGAATTTCTTCTGTATGAATGATAAAAAGTAGTAGAGAGGTTCTAGAAAAAAAGTTTTTGAAAATCATTTTGGTCACTGACAACGGTTTGCTTCTTTGAAGGTTAAAAAAGGTACCTCTTGGGGCACCTGGGAGCTCAGCCAGTTAAGTGCCCAAATTCGGCTCAGGTTATGATCTCACAGTTCGTGAGTTCAAGCCCCGTGTCAGGCTCTCTGCTGACAGTTCAGAGCCTGGAGCCTGCTTTGGATTCTGTGTCTCCCCCTCTTTCTGTCCTTCTCCCACTTGTGCTCTCTCTCTCTCAAAAGTAAATAAACAAACATTAAAAGAAAAATTTTTAAAAATGTACCTCTCGTGTCACACCTAAATATAGTATTCTAGGTACATGCAAGAATCAAACATAAAGAACACTGAATTAAAATTTATGCAATTTTTCAAATATAGACCAACACTGAGTACAACCTCTCCAATGGAACACACTCTTCACAACAAACGTCAAAGTTTACAATAGCGGCCTACTCGTCTACTACTTCTACTCTCCCCCTACTCACCACTGCAGGAGAGGAGCTCCGCCAGCCAGCACCCCTGCGTAAGCGTGTGAGCAGGCAGGGGAGCAGATGCGTGAAGCACACCAGCAGATTCATCAGACAAGATGGCGGCCAGGATCCCAAGACCGGATGAAGTGTCATTGGAAGGAGGAGGGCGAAGAGACATTACCTCTCCTTGAGGACAAGGTAGGTTTTTGTGGAACAGAAGGCATTCCACTTGGGCCCCAAAGACAGGAAGATAAAAGGGACCAGTAGCAACCAAAGCCATACATGTTCAAGGAGGGAAGGGAAGGAGTCCCAAGTGACCCCACGTGCCTAGACGGGTGAAACTCTCTCACGAGCCAGCCCTGATCAATCGGTCAACCTCGGGGCCTGAAGGTGACCCTGGGTCATGCTGCCACATGGGTACCAGGGTCGGTCTAAGTGCCAGACAGCACTCGCTGTCTGGCCCCGTGTGAAACATGGAACCCCACAAGGCAAGGCTACCATCTACTTGAATTTTGATCCGGTTTAGAAAAGACGGTCGCTGTGAGGACACTTTCAGTCAGTGGGAATGGGGCAGGGAAGACTTTTCTAGAAAGAAACTCAAGAGAACTCCTGGATTTGAATCCCAGCTCTGACGGCTGTTAGTGCGGAGACCTCGTCTACGGCATGACCTGACCTCCCAAAGCCTTGGACTCCTCGTCTGCTGCCGGCAGGAGTGCCGCCCTAGGTCGGCGGGGAATTAAATGAGCTCATCTCATTACGGCCTCTAGTACAGTAACTGATGCGCAACAGGCACCCGGAGAAGGAGGCCTGCACTGCCGTTCTAAACCCAACACAGCAATAACCTGCCTAATTGTGCGGACTTCCTAAGCAGGTGGAAATGGGAGCAGGTAAATACAGCGGGGTGCAGGTCTCACGGAATCGGGGAAGACTAGGTCTGGGGAGGCCCTGAGATGTTCACTGTATCTATTTTGCCTGTCTAGAAACATAACCGTATTATTTGGTACTTTATAAAAGATGTCTACGTACAAATACACTTCCCGTGCCTAAACCCTTCCGTGCTTGTTTTCTACTATTTCGTCAAATACCTACTTGTTTAATTACAGCTGCCAGCTTTGGTACTAAGGCTCTGAAAACCTGGTCATCGCCAAGTCAGCTGGAAAGAGGTCCCCTTGGCGAGATGCGGGAAAGGAGAGGGTGCTTTTGCTACTCAAAACTACCTGGTGAAAATGTCACTGCCTGCTGTCTTTCCTGAGAAGAGGACCCCTTCTCTAGAACTCGGGGCGAGAGGCTCTGGAGCCAGCACCAAGCAGGAGCCCGCCGTGGGCCCAGAGTGCGCGTTGGGGCCACGGTGGCCCCAGGACGCCTGGGGTACCAGCAGGTAAGGCCTGGGCCCCGCCCCCATTTTGGGGGGAAAGTGTCCAGTCCAGCAGCCAAACGCCCCACGGGGTTCCGCTCTCGCTGTTTTTTACACAAAATGTGCGATTTTGATAGCCGGTGTCACTCCTCTGGAGGACAGGTGTCCACGTTCTATTCACAAAGGACAAAAGCCAGCTTGGGAGGAGTCCCTGTCTGTGGTCGAGGTTCTCACATGCAGAGACCCCGCATCTTCCATTCACAGCTGCTCAACGGAACAGAAATGAAGTCCGACTGTGATGCTAGGACTCCCTCAGGCGTCGTCGCAAACCCTCTGTTTCCACGCGGCGTTTGCAAACGTGCGGACTGTGGTGAAGGGTCCGCAGCCACGCGTCATGCGTCGGGATCTGAACCTTCACGGTGAGGTCCTGGCGTTCCTGCCACCCCTTTCAAGAATGAGATGTATGACTCTCTGGGCCTCCCCTCTACCTGGGATACACTAACACACAGCACTGTGGCCTCTATCAAAGGGACAGGTCAGGTGACTTGGGACACAACTGATCGTGTGTTTCTGGAAGGCCAGCAGGGGAGCTGGAAGATAAACCCCAGCACCACAGGCACTCGTGGACTCAACCAGCGTTTCCTGGCCACCCCCAGCCACAGGCCTGACATCTGCTCATTGTCCCGAGGAGCTACCTTTGCCCGGGAAAGCATCCACCGAAACCACGGACTATTTCAGTGTCTCTTTTGAAAAGCCATCTGAAGGGTCTCCACTGCCTTAGCGATCATGAGATGTGCCGCACACAGAGGGAGCTACATGCTTGGTGACAGCACGCGTTCCCCTAACGTCTTATTTCAAGCGACCGCCGTTTACTGAAACTTAAGAGGATTTATGCTGAAACTCTCAAGCCCGGACATTCTGAATATTGTGTTTGTTGACCAGGACACGGAGCCCCACAAAGTGGGCTCTTTCGATTCTCCAACATACGGACAGGAATATGGTGGCCTTACCTCGTAACATCTGGAAGGCCTAAGGCAGAAGAATATCATAAAGACCGTTGCAGGTGGCCCTGTGGTCACGCCCACCTGAGCTCCTGTCCCAGCTCTGCTATGATCGGCCCCACATTATGGGCTGATTTATGTGCCCCCCAAATCGAGATGTTGAAGCTCTAACTCCCAGTGGGACCATACTTGGAGACAGGGAACCTCAGAGGGGTAATGGAGGTTAACTCAGGTCCCAAGGGTGGGGCCCTACTCCAGTATGACTGGTGGCCTTTGCAGCAGAGGAACAGAGCCCAGGAGTAGCTGCACAGAGGACAAGCCGTGTGAGGACAGAGCAGGAAGGCAGCCATATGCAAGCTGGGAAGAGAGGCCACACCGGAAACCAACCCTGCCATCCCCTTGATTGCGGCCTTCCCGTCTCTAGAAGCCAACGTCTGTTGCTGAATCCCCTCGTCGAGGGGGTCTCTGTCATCCCGGCCCTCACAGCCCTCGCAGGCTAACTCACTGTGTGATGCTGGGCAAGTTCCTTTTTTCTCGGGCCTTCCTGTTCTCATCTGTCGAATGGAGACAGTTTCTGGCTCTCAGAAACAGTCAGCGTTGGCCACTGCCGATACTCTTACAGATTTTAAGTACCCGGCATCGTAAACCCTACGGGATAAAGTAGCAAGAGGGAGGAGACCCTCGTATTAGGAAGCACAGTGGCCATGATGGCTCTGCAGAGGTTGGCCCTCGGGGACACTGCCTGCAGGTGCAGTCCCCTTATGGGGAGCCTGGAGCCCCGAGCTCTATGCTGTCCTAAGTCCCCCACCCCCACCCTACCACTGTGCGGAAACACGGCAGGACGCTCCGCAGCGGACACGGGGAAACCAGCACCCCTCCCAACATCCCATTAAGGCCAGCCAAGGCCTTTGGCCACAGGACATCCCCAGCCCTTCCAGACTCCCCTCCTCACATCCTCTTCCGGCACCCCTCCTTCCCGCCGCTCTGCTCATTTTGTCCCCCTCCTGCCTCTGGTGGCTGCCTCCCCATCCCCTACCCTCTACCCTCCTCCCCCTCCTCCTCCCCACCTTTCTGGCTCAGTAGAGTCCATCATTCCTTAGCTCCTGGGGCTCCCAGCGTCCCTTCCACACACTTATTCACCAGGACTGCGGTCTTCACCGCGCATCTGAGCCCGGCCTGGGTCGTGGACATCTTCCCCAGCACGGAACCCAGTGCATGTCTACACAGGAGAGCATGTGACTGCTATAGGCTGACTGTGCCTGATAAGAACCAATGCCCAGAACAAATATTACTGATTCAACCCGACAAAACCAAGTTCTGGCAATGCCTGCCAACATCCGCTTTGGGGAACGTTCCTCTTCTCGTGTGTGAGCTTATGTTTCTGAGCTCGTTGGGAATTGGGTTTCACCATCACTGTTGAACTTTTAGAGAAAATAAACAACATTTTGCTGAAATGAATCACTTAGTCAGATATTATCCCAGCTCCTGGATTATGGATACACAGAGGACACATTGAGTCTTCCTGGAAAGAACATTATGTCTGCACGGCAGTTTACAATGTACAAAGCACTTAGGCACACACGGCTTTGTATTACCTACCCTCCTGCAGCCCAGCCAGCAAGACCGGGGAGGTATCGTTTGAAACTGCCTCGCAGATTTATATTTAAATGATGGGTTCGGCATTTCGGTTAATGTAATTTCTTCAAGCATTTTGTACAGACCGTATTATCGTCCCCCTACATTATCACAAAGGGGTCTGGGGGTGGGGGGGGAAGCGTGTCCCATTTAGTCAAAGACAGACGACTGTAACTTCCTGCCGAGGCATCCAGACATTCTGCACTGTTTTTCCAACGACGGTGTGATATTTGAGGAGTCAAATTAAAAGCATGTGACGCACCCACCTGACCCATTAAATTAATAATCGTAATTGGCTGAGTCTGTCGCGAACCAGGCCAGATGCAATGCTCTCAGGGAGTTGTTCACCCGAGTGAGGTAAATTAGCTTTCAGGGCACTGGGGTCCACGTCAGTAAATTATCTGCTTCTGGGGAACTAACCGGGCCCCTGATGCCCGCGCAGACCTGATTTGCCACATGGGTGAACAACGTATTCTCAGGGCGCCTTTTGCTCACCTTGGCTCCTCTGTGGTCAGGCCTGACCGCCGTGAGCCATCGCGCGGACACCTTGCAGATGCTGTGGAGAGGGCGGCGCAGGCCCCCAGAACCGGCCTCTATCCTGCGCTCCTGGGAGGAAGAACACGGCGTCCCCTCCTCTCCCTCAATCTCCCCAAAGTCTCAGCCTGGTCTCCCTCTGCCGACGCACCGGCTGGCAGTCGACCAACCGGCCGCGAGCAGGGTCCAACTCTGAGAGGTGAAAGTGAGCGTCATCAGGGGGCTTTTATTCCGTCAGCCCCACACATTCCACCCCCTCGTGCTGATCACGGGTACCAGACAACACGGGTCAGCGGCCTGCGGCAGGCTGGCCGAGGGGATTAACTCCAGAGGCGCCTTTCACTCCATCGACAATTGCTTCTTTCTACTCAGCTGAGAATCAAAACCGTGCACTGCTTCAAACAGTTCCTATGCCCGTCGGCGGAGTGCTACCGGAAAGTTCCACGCCGGTCAGCGCTTCCGCTCAAGGCTCGGGAAGGGTTTCCTGGGGGCTCCGGGCGGCCGTTGACAAGTGCCCACTCTCCCCGGCCGACTGTCCGCTCCGGAGGGGACCTTGACAACCAGGTTCGAGGTCAAAATTAAGACTTAAAAGCAGGTGTTCTGAGGACACTTCATGCCTTTGGTGTATCCGTGGGGCATCACAAACTGAAGTGTGCTGACCTCGGCCCGCAGCGCTACCCCTCAGGCCCCCGAAACCCGGAAAGGGCCTCAGCCGGATTCGCAGACCAAGAGCCCACGGCCCGGCGACTCCCATGTGACTGCCACAGCGGCCACCCCACGCACCCTGCCCACAGACACCTCTCTGCTTGCCTTTCTTCAAAAGCCACAGAGACTAGTTCCTCTCAAAATATCAACCAGTTGATGAAACAGATTAAAAAAAAAAGCTTCTTCGAGCAGGAAGCAGACGCTGTGTTTTGTCCACGAATCTAAAAGTCCCTGATGAGGCCTGCAGGCACCTGCTGCTTCGAAAAACAAACCAGCAGGCCAGGGACACCCTCGTGATGACGGAGACAGGCCTGCGGGGGCCCGCGGGAGGGGTCTGCACTGACAGAGAGGGGTCTCTGCCGCAGCCTGACTCGGATGGCCCCCTACTTCCAGGACCTCTCGCTCCTGATGGAGAACGGGCATCCCAGGGAATACCTACCCCGCTTCGGGCGGGAGACTAACGCCAGAGAAATACTGGTGGCCTGCCTCAAGGTGGGGGGGGGGGGGGGGAGACCAGACTCCACACAGACGCATAATGAAGCAAAGACGGTTTTTGCTCTTTGTGATTCTTCGAGGTCTTGCAGGAGAAAAACATACTCTCAAAGTATTCAGCGAGGGGCTCGTGCGTCCCACCAGATAAAACACGTGTATGTCTTTCAATTGTGTAAGAAGCGCAAGACAAGCGGCCCAAGGTCGGGGATGTTGAAACAAACCACAGTGCCCGTTACTGGGCGGGAGGCGAGGTGAGGCCCGGCTCCGGCCAGGAGTCTGCCGGGAAGGGGAGAGGCCAGGGCCGAGGCTGTGTATGTGTACCGTAATATAGAGATTAAAAAATGCCAAAGGGAAAGAAAGAAAAGAGAGCACACAGCTGCCGTCCCCCAAACAGACCTCCCATCTGCCACCCACGATTTCCATGTCACCTTCTCCGGGCTCATTTGTACTTCATTAACTGCCATTGACTTAACAAGATTTATGCAAATGACACCATAGGAGCTCCCTAACTCCCACTGCAATCAAGTGATTATGTATGTACAACTCTCCACAGCAATGAAAAATTAATACGTGACAAGCCCACTCGCCGCTGAGCCGGGCCTCTGGCTTTTTTTTTTTTTTTTTTTTCTTGCTTTGCTTTTTAATTTTTATTCCAACAGACTTTATCTTATTAGTTAAAAAAAAAAGAGAGAGAGAGAGAGAGGAATAAAAATAAAGGAAAAACAGAACTCTCTGAACCAATTCTCCTCTAAGGCCCCAGAAAGGACAAAAAAAGGAGAGGTGGGCCCGGGTCCTCGAGAAACGAAATTACTTTGCAGAAAAATCAGTTATGTTCTTGATGAGGAATCTTTAACCGCGGAAAAGGGGAAGTGAAGGGATCCTCGCCTGTCACGATCCAGCTAGCTCCCACGCTGGGGGAAGGAGCCGCTGTTCCCACAATGAACGAGTTGTAAAACGTGAGCAGAACATGGTGAAAATAATCCACTGGAACGTGAGCGTTCCACAGGAACACAAGTCGGCTGCAGAGCGGGCTCAAGGCCGCCTTGGCTTGGGCCTTCCCGGATCCCCAGGAGGAGGGGCAGAAGGGAGCCTGCCTCGATCAAACACACCGGCCGGAGCGACACCCACCAGCCTCACCGGCCCCGGGGGGGGGGGGGGGGGGGGGGGGGGGAGGGGAGTGAGTCCTCCCAAGCCCAAGCCCGGAGCGCGAGCGTGGCCGCGTCGTTCCCGGAGGGACGTGTTGTGGCCTCTGGAAGTCTCAGACGTTTCTTCTTTGTAGGCAGAAGGTTTTTGTTTTTTTGTTTTAAGGTCTGTTTATTCTTTTGAGACAGAGAGGAGGTGCGGGGCGGGGGGGGGGGGGGGGAGAGGGAGAGTCTCAAGCAGGCTCCGTGCTCTCGGCGCAGAGCCCCACGTCGGGCTTGATCTCACAAACCGTGAGACTGGGACATGAGCCACATGACGCTTAACCGGCTGAGCCGCCCGGGCGCCCCTGGGCAGAAGGCATTTTTGTCTGAGGTCAGGGCTCACGTGTTTCATTTAAAACACGTCACTTTGCCTTCTAAGCTTTCTGAAGGTTTTTCCCCCACAGGCTGCGCAAGGAGCAGAGGCGCTGGGCTCCGAACCCTGGCCCCCTCGCTTCCCTAAGCCGCCCGGTCTGGGTTTGGACACAAAGTGAGGGCGACACGGCCACCTCAACGCGGCAACGTGGAGGGTTCAAGGGGACACGAAGGGAAAAGCGCGTAAACCGTAAGTGTCTTTTATACCTCTGCGGCCCCGGCTCCTCGTTTCCTCTGGCTGGAGTCGCGACGCTGGGAGGGTTAGGAATTCAGACCATCTCTGATGATCTCGGCTCCTTTATAAACACGGCACACACGGGCGTGGGAGACAAATCTATATGACCGTCTCTGGACCCACATCAATCCCGGGGACCCACAGAAAGGCTCCAACGAAAGAACCCCGAGCAGGACTGACTTGAAAATCCAGTGTTGCTGGAATTAAAAAAAATTCTCTCTGGAATGTCTGCATCCCAGCGTTATGGGAGACGCCGGTATCATCCAGAGCCCACTTAACAGATGAGGAATCTGAGGCCTGGAACATTCTGCCGCAGCGGGGGGGCTCTGACAGGTGTGCACTTCCGGGGAGGGGTCCACCCGTGGCTGCACGTGGGGGCAGCTACGGGGGCAGAGAACTGCACGTGCTCCCCAACGACGATTCCTCGGGAAATCAGACCATGATTTAGATTTTGACGTGATTATTCTGAACATTCACAATTGAAAGGCTTCCAAGGACTGGATGATACTCATTTTACGCTTGATGGTCAACTCCAATCGGCACACGTACGGAAAACCCGGCCCGTAAAGCACCCCCCACCCCCCGCCCACTGCAGACGAGCCGGGTAGAGATTGAGTGAAGGTTCCAATTACACCGGGGGCCTGCCCGGCTCGCGCACAGACAGCAGCCCCCTCCTCGGCAATAGGCGTGAATTGAGGAAACAGTCTGGAATTAAGTTTTAATATTCCCAAAAGGAAAGGTCCCAGGACCGATGTTTTAAACGAGAGAAAAAGGAGTTAAATGGTTTTCATAATTCTGGTTGAAACGGCGTCGGTGGCAGAAAGATCACACGTTGAAATCGCCTTATTAGACGGCTCCATTTATAAATGAAGGCACACAAAGAAAGAAAAAGTAACTGAACGTCTCTTGTGAAAACACCCCGTGGAGTGCCTGCTCGGGCCTCTCCCGGGATGCCAGGGCTCTAGCCAACCTGTTCCGGTACGTCCACACCGAACCCGCCCGGCCCCTGCGGCTGCATTCCTGATGGCGCAAAGGTGTGTGTGCACCAGACTCTGGCCCTTTGTGAGGGCGGCCGGGGCCGAGCCGGGCTGCCGAAGGGTTTGGGAAACGGCCCAGGTGCCCGCAGTAGAAGCTGACAGAGAGCGATCACCCAGAGGGACAAACTGGTCACAGCCGTGTTCTCAGGAGGCAGAGTTATTATTCTGCCCACAGATTTTTTTTTCCCCCCTCCTCTCTCTCTCAAGCAGAACGCACTCTCAATCAACTGGACTTCGCAAATACTTTCACAAAGTAAAAGACGCTATTTCCAGGAGCCACAGCGTTGGGTCCAAGTCTTTATTTTTATTTTCCTTGGGAACGTAACAGCAAAATACGTCACGTGAATTCCCACTTTACTTGAGACACAAAGTCATTTGGTTCCCGGTTTCTGGGCTAATGAAAACCTATTCCAGGCTAGCAACACAGGCCAAAACAAATGCTTGAATTCAAGTCCTGTTGTGTAATGAGGAAGTTTAATTAAGGCCCCACATTACAGCTGTAAATGTTCCTTTATATAATAAGGTCTAAATGAAACTGAACCTAATCAAAGTTACAATTCCTTCATTAGCAAATTACAAACAAGAGCGCGCAGCTGACACACCGGCTATGATTATCACAACTAATTGCCTCGTTGTTACAAACCAGCCTGAAACAGTGTTCAGATGTCCGTCTGCGAGAGCAAATTAGGGCCACATCGGGCTATTCCTGTGATCACAAGGGGCTCTTGTACAGCGATCTGATTTACCCCTGTCGACTGGCGGCCAGCGGCCCAATCAAAGCCGAGCTACAAAGGCGGCCTTTGAAGCCAGCTCAGCCTCGAAACACTCTCCATATGCAGCGGGCAGACTGTACTTCATTAGATCTGTTGTCACATTTTCCCTCTTCTTATTCTAATGATCCTATTTTAATACACACAGGAACCTCTTCTAATTGATGTCAAGTGAGTGACTTCTACATTCATCAACAGAGCACATCAAACAAACCTTGGTGCACGAGCCAGCATCATAGCAAGGAGAGACCCGAGGTGTGCCTCCAGCGCCAGGAAGGGAAGAAAGGGGGAAACGGCGTACCTGTTTAATTGGGATGGCTCGACCGCTCCCGATGCTGTCTGCTCGGCCCTCCAGGCCTTTCTTCTCTTTGTCTGGGTCACTCCCTTTCCGAGACTGCAAAGCAAAAATAAAGTTAGCATTTGGGTGAGGGCTGCGGTTCACGGATCTGCAGGTCTGCCCTTATTTGAATAGTTTCTGCACACCCATACGGAGAAGCCACGGACGGCGTGCGCGTGTATGCACGCACGTCCGAGAAGCAGACCGTTTAGTACTTTGAATTTCCACTGATCTGTCATTTTACACAGGCTTTTCTCAACTTTTCTCCCTACTTTTCCACCGCAGAATTACCTTTTAATTCTTTTTTTTAAAAGAGTTCAAAATTCAATTACCGGAAACCAATGGACCATACAGCGAAGCAACACCCAACAGGAAAACACGTTCTGGGCCTGCAGTTAATACAGCCAAGGAGCAGAGGCCTCCTTCTGTGCAGCTTGGTTGAGAAACCGACCACGTAAACGTATATATTTAACGAACGTCTGAAGGATTTCTAAATTCTGCTAACGACGGAGCTGGGCGATTGAACAGTACACCCTTCATTCGTATCTAGGTGCCGTTAATGTTTTTTATTTTTTTAAATTTTTTTAGTGTTGCTTTTGGATGGTTAGAAAGCAACACCCTCCACATCCAACTGGCCTGCCACACCGCAAAACATAACAGAGGGGAAAAAAGTTGAAAGTATCTCTTCTGGCAAAATATCTGCGCTTGGGAGAAAACGAGCGGCTTGGTCGGCCAGGTCGGTCGAACAGCCTTGTTGGTGGAGTTGTCCACGTTCCGTGAACGGCCCCGGGCGCGGGCGACCGGCGGGGAGGGTGGCCGCGTGCTGCCCGGGGAAGACGCGACCCCGCGCACGCCGTGACTTCGGCAAGTGGAAGGCGCGCCGCGGCTCAGTCTCCGTCTCTCGATGGCATGAGAGAGAGTGTGAGCACAATGATTTTCTGACAGATTTATTTTATTATGAGAGAAAGATCTGAAACTCGTCCTCCTTAATAACTGTGCTGACAAGTGACAACTTCACTCCATTACTTTTCAATGGGAACATTACTCACGCAATATTGAAAATGGAGAAACATTTTCATGTGCTTTTCAAATCGGAGATGATATATGAAATGAATAGACTTTGCGGTGTCCAGTGCTGCAATGAAAAGCTAATGAAATCCAGTTTCCGAGGGGTGTAAGACAGGGCAGCTGAGTTTTTTTAAATATTAAAAGGGGCAACGTCACGGGGTGAGAGAGGAAAGTCCCTGCGATAAACTCAGATGTGGCGCTTCAAAGAGCATGTGTGCTCGTTAGGGAACATGCCACATTGCTGGTGTAAGAGCCAACGTTCACTGAACACCTACTACGTGCCAGACACTGTGCACCGTTTTTCTTTAGGAGGCTAGAAGCCTGGCATGGGGTAACAGGACATAAAACCAGCAGCAAAGAGAAAGTTGAAGAAAAATGTAGAAGAAAGTTTGTCCATTTGGGCTAAAAGGGAGCCCATTCCTTGTCATGAATTTTAGCCACAGGGTAGGGGCTCACTCTTCTAATTAATTCTTTAATTAATAACGTACAGTTACAGCCATGAAATAGCCCTAAATTCTCCTTTTGCCATATCCTAACGTGCTCGGGCAAGTCGGAACTCGAGGTTTCTATTTGTAAAGTAAGATTCAAAGCTCCCAGTGATAATATTTAAAAAAAAAAAACCAAACTTTTTTTTTTTTTAAATCAACAGAGATCATTAATGATACTTCTGAAATCTGGTTAATTCCAAATTTCCCAATTTGAAAAATCCACCTTCATTATTCTCTATTAACCAGAATAATTAACAAAACAAACAAAAAATTAACATCTTCCTCAAGGCAGCACATCTGTCCCCACAGTCCCCCTGTCTCTGAGCAGGAGACTTCCAGATCCTGCAGAAGCAGGTTCTGGAGAACCAAACTCAGTGTCTGATCATGCACTGGGAGGTGAATGACCTTGAAAGTTAGTAAGACTCCACCGCCAAAATGCCCCAGAGGCTCCCGGACGGCTCTAAGGTTCTGGTGGAGACGGCCAGAACACGGACGTCTCAGGGACCGCGATCCTCAGTCCCACGACTGCTGTCCCCCAGCAGGCTGCAGTACCCGCCAACAGGACAGAGACCCAAGGGCCACGCGGAGACAAACCCGCCGGACATAAGCACCGCGACGCACGTATCTTCAGTAAGATCCCCTGAGCCATCCGCCAGCCCTGAGACGACACCAGCCGCAGCGCATCCTTGTGCTCGTGCTGAAATGGCTCCGTGACAGCCTCCGGTACAGAGCGGCTGCGGGCGCCAGCTGCGCGTGTCAGGAGTCACCGCGCGACGCGACCGGCCAGGTGCGCACAGCTGGCGCCCAACAAGGGCTGATCACACTCCGCAAGGGGGTCGGCAGCGGCCCGGAGAGAGACCTCCACCCTCGCCGACACCGAACACGGGGGCCAGGAAGAGAGAGACAGCCCCGTCGCCACCTCCATCTTTGCAAAAATGTTTACCTTTCCCCACGTGATGCAAGAAGCCATGGAGGGGACCCCCGTCGCCAGCTGCGCACGGGGACAGGAAGCATCGCTGAAGAGCCCTCACCGCCGGACAGAAGCCTGCTTTTCCCCTGCAAGCCATCACCAGTCAAAGGCTGCCGGGCCACACGGTGACAGGACCCACACTCTCCTCTATGACACACAAAACACAAACGCGTCTATTCACACCATGAACCTCGCTGCCTGTTTTTACGGAGAGTTTCTTGGAGTCTTTTCACAACGTGGTCACTGGGTACGCCTGGCTCTGTTCTAATGGGATCGGCGTGACAGGGTGAGGTTTTGAAAGGATCGTGTCAATGACACTGTTATTTTAACATCTGAAAAGAGGCAAGGCAAGGCAGCGCGCAGTCACAGACACATGCCTTAGTTGCAGACACGGATACAGACGATAAACACCAAACTCAAGGTCATGCTGATCCTCAGACACGTTGCAGGGGTGGGGGTGGGGGGGGTGGGGGCTGTATTCAGGACGCACACCTGGAGGGCTTCAACTTTTACCCAAGACGTGTTATTTCTTTAGTAGGAGCAGCAGCGGCAGCAAAATGCTTGTGTTTGATGAGCTGGGTGGTAAGTACGTGCACGTGTTTTTTACTCCTCTGTATGAAAATATTTTCTCGTACAACATCTTAACCACATGTACTTTAGTGCAACGACACGGAATTAACTGTCCTAAGAACCCATATTAGAAAACCAAACACTGAATGGACGGAGCCTTTTAATACTTCTTTTTCTCAAAACCGTGGTTTTTTTTTTTCCAAAGCAAAAAGCAAAGTTAAGGTATTATTTACCTTCTGATGGATCCCTACTGCAAATGTAACACGAACTGGCTACCACAGGAGCGATTTTAAGTTTATTCTAGCTTGTGTGTTTATCCCAGTTTATTCTAGAGTGCATGTGATTTCTGTCTAAAAACGCACGTATATGCAAACAAACATCTGTGACTGCAAAACGTGAGCCCGGAGTGGTGGGTACGTTGCAGGTCTATTCTGTGAAATTTATAAGCACGGTATTTGAAAAATGATGTGTGTACTACTTAATTAACTCTGGCCTCTTTATGACGGTCTAATAAATAAGGTGGACAGCGCCCCTTCACCCGGGTGTTACAGTTCCAGGCTGTAGGGATCTTTACTAAGATGTTCGCCATAAGGCACATCTGTCCTCCTACTAGACGCTTTTAGATAAATACACGTTTTGCCAATTTGAGCCCATAATTACCAACGATTGCCAAGTATGAAGAGCCTGTGAATTTTACGTATTTAAAAATAGGTGCACGCTACTAGTAATGAGAATCTAGTTCCCTAATTGCTACAATTTCAAAATTAATTTGCCGCTTTTCATTCCTTGGATGACACTGACATCTAGTGGAGTTAATATTTCTAAGCTCTTCACCTTAAAAATACACACACGTCACCATCACCACCGCCACGGATTCGTTCGACGACAAACCCAGTAGTGGCCCACATCTGGCTCCCGCCTGGGATCGCAGCCTTTCTCCTTAAACACCACGAGGCAAACCCACCGTGGCGTTGGCTTCTTTCATGACCCCAAGTTTCTGTTCCCGCCAAGAACAGCAGCGCAGCTGGACTCAATTTCTGAAACGGTTTACTCTCAAGACTGTTTCCCAACATTTAAAGAGAGGGTGGGCAGGAGTAACTAACAGGTTCTCGGGCAGGCTTCTGCGTTATCAGATACGCTGCTCCTGGCATGACGAAAGGGGGTTTTCAGTAGCCCTCAGGGGGCACTTTGCTGGCTCTGGCACCTGCCTCGCCTGGCCGGGACAGCTGGGGGTCCGGCCTCCTCTCGGACGCACGCACGGCCCAAAGCAGCAGCGAAAAGACCATATCCTCACCTCTCTGCTCTCTCTCGCCCCTTCTTCTTCTCCACAACACTTTCCCTTGAACGTGGGTTGACTCTCGCAAGAACTACTCCTGACAGAGAGGAAAACCAGTCTCTGCAGACAGCAAGGAAGTATGTATCAACCGAGTTATTATTACTCGCATTCTTCCTGCCTTAAAGTTTTCTCCTTTGTAAGCGACCGGGGTTGTCATGGTCACCTAGTGGGCAGGGCCAGGGATGAGATTTTCTGGCACGTTCCAACTCCAGAGCCAGCCTCGTAAGGGGCAGGAATGGGGATGGGCCACCGCTCTCTTTATCGATAGCCCCCTTTTTAACGATATTCCCTGGCTTCTCACCTCTTTCCTTGGAATAGAGACCAAAGCCAGTGACCGGTAAATGTGACCCTGGGAAATGACGGTGAGCCTGAGTGTCCTTTCTTCCTGCTGGGCCCTAACAGGTGTGGCAAGGATACAGAGAACTTCCTGGTCTGTGTTCGAAGCCCTCACTGCTCCCTCACTCACGCCCGGGGGGCGTCCTGCTCACCGCCGACCCTCCCCGCGCCTTCGGGACTTGGTGTCCCGAGTCCACGAGTCCCAAGTGAGCACGCAGCCTGTCTGTGGGTGACATCTCCGCAGCCAAAGACCCTGGCCTGGGGTGCACGGGGCTCCCAGTGTCGGGCCGAGGTGGGGACTGCTATCACTCTTGGGTGTGTAATTTCACTACGCGGCCTCTGAAGCCATGAACGAATTTAAGCAAACCGGACGCCCGCCTCCCCTCCCTCCCAGGCTGTCACGTGGTCCTGCACCTGCTTTTGCTTTGCGCCGTCCGAAATCCTTTTTCTGACTGCAACAGCACCGAGAGAAAAACAAAGGCCAGGCCACGAAGGCCCTTTGCCCCCACGGAGGATTCCTCCAGCAGCACTGTCCACAGAGAATGCTGCAGTTTGCAGCTCAGAGAGGCTAAGCAGCTCGCCGAGGGGGACCAGCGGCCAGCAGTGGAGGCTGGGGTCCGAGCCTGGTCTGTCTGGTCCTCGCTCTGTGCCTCCCGCAGCAGCAGCATCAGGCAGAACCCACGCGGTACGGCACAGAAAAGGGGCGGGCCCGTTGGCAGCCGACCTTGGCGGTTATGACGATCCAGTGGGAAAGTGGCCTCGAACGTGGTAGGAAAGGTGCGGGGGGTGTTACCGTGCTCGGCAGCCACACAGGTCACCAGAACGCCATCTCTAAATAAGGGCAGCAGGTGAGCAGGGCCCCCAGCCACCCCTGCAGAGCCCCCCTTTAGGTCAAGACAGGAAACACTGGGCTTATCCGCACCTCGGTCAGCAGCAATCCACCAAAAGGACAAGCCCAGTGGGTTAACACGGGGCACCAACCGACATTAGGGGCCGGGTGACTCTCTGGCGTAGGGCTGGCGGGTACTTGTAGGATATTTAGCAGCAACCCCGGGTGCTACCCATGACCCGACCGGCTCCCAGTTGTCACAACTCACAGTTTCTCCAGAAACTGCCAAATATCCCCAGGAAGCAAAAACACCCTGGTTGACAACCACTACGTTAAAAGCATATACTTGGGCACCTGGTGGCTCAGTCAGTTGAGCATCCGACTTCAACTCAGGTCATGATCTCACAGATCGTGGGTTCGAGCCCCGTGTCGGGCTCTGTGCTGACAGCTAGAGCCCGGAGCCTGCTTCAGATTCTGTGTCTCCCTCTCTCTCTGCCCCTCCCCTGCTCGCACTCGGTCTCTCTCAATAATAGTCATAAGATAAAATAAATAAAACAAAACAAAAGCATGTATTTTTAATGCACAGACCGGGTCCCAAGAAAGAAAAATGTTCTTCTCAAGGCAAACAACTCCAGTCACAGGACATGTGTTCTGCCTGGAGTTCTGGGCTCAACTGCAGAGCCTTTCACGATTGATTGGTAATGTCTGCCGTGTGTACGGGAAGGGATTCAGTAGTAGCGCCTTTGCCTCCCCCCTAGTTCAGGGGTTCTCTGCCTCCCAATCGTCCAGGGAGCTTCTAAAAACGACACATGCCTGGGGCCCACATACAGGCCCTGAGTTCATAAATCTAAGCCCAGAGAGCTGATTTACAGTTTCTAAAAGGCTCGGTAAGTGACTCTGAAGAAGAGTCCAAGAGGAGAGCCTCACGTCCGCCAGCCTCTAAAAACACTGAAGGCTCCTGGTGCCGGGAGCCACCCCCCCAGTGGTAGATTCTCAGGCGCTACAGCCTGAGAAGAAGGAGGGGGAGCTGTGCATCGAAATGGCTTATGAGTCTCACATGCAGGTTAGAGGCACACGTCTGGGAATTGTGGCACAGTTCTGTCACCTCCTCGCAGCCAACGTGACCGGTCTTTCTCTGGAGACGGAGACGATCACGAGGTCGTAAATCCTGTCCACGAGTCCTCGCTTTTCCCTGGGACACCCGCTCCCGAATGCCCCGCGCCCCGCGCCCCGCGCGTTTTACTCAGTACTCCAGCCTCTGCCTCTCATCGTTTTCCCAGGCTTCCACAGAAACCAGCGCTCCGCTCCTTAAGTCGGCGTGGATGCTACCAATGCTTAGTGGGGATTCTACAACTAACAGGTGGACAGGAACTGAAGCTGTGGGGAGCCTCCCTGCAGCCCCCTCCCGGGGACGACACTCACGGTGAAGAGGTTGGACCGGCGCTTGGACTGCTTCCGGACGGGTGTGGGCGTGTTGGCCGTGGGAGGGACGTCGATTCGAAGCTCCTTCTGGCTGGTGCTCGGCGTCGACGGGACGGAGGAGGAATAGTCGCTTAAGCTCCCGCCTCCGTTACTCGTCTGCAACAACGAAACACCAGGGTTTTACTAACGGCACGCTCCAGGGGCCCAACGCCGCCACCTCGGTGGGGCCATAAGCGACAGGTCAGCACGTCACGCCGAAGAGACGCCCGCGAGACAGGCCAGATAGCTTCTCAGACGCGGCAAGGTGATTAGCATCACGTAGAACACGGCCTAACTCTAGAACATCCCTATCTTCTCGCGAAGTCGTTTTTTCCTAAGAAAAGTGACTTAAGAAAGAGAAGTCTCTGTCATTTGCTTTAAAAATGGTTGGGGCGCCTGGGTGGCGCAGTCGGTTAAGCGTCCGACTTCAGCCAGGTCACGATCTCGCGGTCCGTGAGTTCGGGCCCCGCGTCGGGCTCTGGGCTGATGGCTCGGAGCCTGGA
>NW_024412433.1:4913956-5028171 GCF_014898765.1 Herpailurus yagouaroundi
CAGAAAATGACAGAGGCCTACGGTGGGGCCATCAACATCTGGGACTCCATAGGCCCCTACTGTAAACGCAATTACCTCCTGATTTCCCAAGGAACCCGAAAGCGTCCTACCAGACCCTCCCGCTGCAGCCCGTGCCAACGCCACGCCTGCCCAAGAAACGTTCATCGAAGACACGTAACGCAGGCAAACCCGGGTCCACGGGATCCTGAGCAGGCGGTGGGGCTGGTTCTTAAGTGACCGTTATTTCATTTGCTTCCAAGTAAACGATTTGCCGAAAGGTTACTATGGAGAGACAGCGGTGTCTGGAGGGCCCAAGGGCGACGGCAATCAGAATGGAGGGCGGCTACCACGTTCGAGCACGTAGTGGGGTCAGCCGCTGAGGTTCACCCACAACCGTTCAACCCAGAAGCGGACTGGGAGCAGGACGCACGCAGGGTAATTTAGATCACCAGCAAAGACCGCGGGGCGCCCTGGACACCTCGGGTCTCTGGCCAAGCCAGCAGGCCTCATAACACAGGCAGCGTGAAGACGGGCAACGGTAAAGAATGATGCCCATAAAACCCACTTGACCAACGGCACTTTCCGAAGCAGACATTCCGTCAATTACCAACATGCTGTTACTCATGAAGTGGAAAAGGAAAAAAAAAAAGAGGAAGAAAGAAATCCACCTCAGAACGGGCTGAGAGCGCTCTAGGGACCGCCACGCACCCCTCGGTTCGGACTTGCCTGCCCCCCCCACCCCCCCAGCGTACCTGGCTTATGTGCACGGCGGACACCTGTGCGGAACAGACAGACGAGTGGCTTGGGGAGTTGGGCAGCGACTTGCAGGGCCCTATGGACAGCTGCTGCTTCTTCCTCGTGGCCACAATCTTCTGGGCAACTAGTGGATGGGAGACACAAGAGATCAGCGTGAGGCCGGCTTCCAAATACGGGGGATGTGGCAGAGACCGCAAGGCGTCCCTGTGGCCCGCCGCTCCCTTCCTCCGCAGCAGCCAGGCCCCTGGTTCCGGGCCGCGGCTGGCAGCAGCGACCGCACATTTCCCAGAGCCTCCTCCACTCTGTCCTGCCGCCCCCTGACTAAGGGCGGCCGTCCCAGCCAGCGCTGGCCGGTGGGGTGACGGCTGGAGGGGCATGGGGCAGCTTCCAAGAGTCTTCCCTCAGAGGGCTGCCCTTGGCCCATTTCTTCCTTACATCTTTTCCCGTCTTGCTGCTTAAAATGCACACGTGTGAGCTGTAGCCCCTGCGGCCACGTTGGGGACAGAAGCTGTGATATCAAGAGAAGCTGGCCCCCTGGCTACACCAAAGGCCTCAACAGCCCTGCCCAGACCACCTCGTTACAACGAAACCAACAAAAATACGCACCTGTCCCGTTCAAGTTATTCTAACGTGATTTCTTCCAGTTACTTGCAGCAAAAGTGATGCTAAGTAAGACAGGATCATGTAATGAACCCCCTCCCACCTGGAGAATCAAAAAACTGGGTTTTGTGGGGTCTTTTTTGCACAGCCTAAAGAATTACTCTTAACTTTATAAGCTACTGCACAGAATTACTTCCGAGGACATGTAATTATATCAAAGACTTTATTTAAATACATCACCTCACACATTGGGAGTTTATCTTAATCAATACAAATCTAAATTCAACCAGCCATAGCCTCTCTTGGCAAATAGGCTCGCTGATAAAGCATGCCGGATTTAATTGGAAAGGAAGTCAACAATAAGAAAACTCTTCCCACACCAATAGGTGTCAGTACAGAATAACTATAGCCTTTGTTTGAATAGATGGGTGTCTTTGGGGACTGGCTGTAATGAAGTTCAGTGGTATTCAATCCTTGTCTTGGGCCGGAGGGTGGCTATTTTGAAAGCCACCCGTGCAAAGGAACACAGCCCTCGTCCCTAGGGGTGGGTTCTAACACTGAAGGAGCACACGGAGTGGCCACAGACAGTTTCTTTTCCGAGTGAACAAAATTTTAATAAGGAACTGGTTTGCCCACCGCTCATGGCTCTCGTGGAAATGAACGATCGTGTAAATATGATTACGTCAAAGTGCAGGATATAAAAAATGGCTCTTGGAGACGAAGCCGCAGCTTCATTAGTTACACCCCACCTCCAAGAGGCCTCCTATCCTGAAAGGATGATATCAATTAATTTATCTTCCCGCAGTGTATTGATCATAACCTTCATCAGCTAATCATGTTTAAATTACAGAGGAATATCGCAGCATTCTGTCATTTCA
This sequence comes from Herpailurus yagouaroundi, assembly GCF_014898765.1. Taxonomy (NCBI): domain Eukaryota; kingdom Metazoa; phylum Chordata; class Mammalia; order Carnivora; family Felidae; genus Herpailurus; species Herpailurus yagouaroundi. The sequence goes on from NW_024412433.1 coordinate 4,916,191, forward strand.
AAACCATTGGCGTATTGATCTGGGGGTCTTTGAAGACATATATTAGAACATTTTAAAAATCATTACGTGAACTCAAAAATAAAATCTAAGCTCATATTCCAACAGCTGCAAAACATGTGTCATTTGGGTGAAATAAACTTCCAAAGACCAAAAGTAAGCAGACTTAAAATCACGATTGTTTGGGTGACTGCTAATGTCCTTCTTTTTTTGAGGGGAGGAAGTAAAAGGTGGGGGGGGGGGACTGATTATCAACGATGACACGCTTTTGTCTTCTTCCCGGCCTCATAGTTGCTGTCCAGCTGGATGACCACAAAAGGTCTAAGGGCTCTTTGGGCTAAGGGCTAAGCTCTTTGAAGAGCTCTGTAGACATTTTCTCTAGATGATTTCTATGCTAAGAGGAGAGTTGAGAAACTCTTTAAGACAAGTCAAGTATGTTACAAAATCTTCATTTTGTGAAAATCCAAGTGCAAATGAGTGTTCTACCTCTTCCGGTTGGAGGCTGGAGGGAGAGAGCTCGTGGCCAAAAAGAACATTTCTACAGTGAGGCTTCTCCCCCCGTGCCGGATGGCTGTACAAGGCCAAAGCCACACATTAGGTACTAAAATTCTTCTGTCCATTTAATTGTGGTTCTACCACATTAATTACATAAACTGAAGCTACGACTTCTAAGAACTGTAGCACCTTTGTTTTTTCTCTACTAGAACTTTTATTCACGTTTGTTCAATTTCCCCATAATTTCTGTGGCCTTCCTGCCTCCGTAAACAAACGGCAAAAGGAAACGGTTTACAAATATCTTGTTCTGAAGTATACAGACTGCTTCAGAGCCTAGGATAACCCATGCAAAACAGGGCGGAAACTGAATGCTGAACAATGAAAGCAGGTGACTCAGAAGAACACCAAGAGGGAAAGGGGAAGGTGCGGTGACGGTCCCGTAAGGTGCGGCCATCCTCCCCCTCCATACTGAAAAGCAAAATCTACCCTACGGTTACTTGCTGAATGTCCCAAGGATGCGACCCGAGGGGTAATGTCCCTCTGGGCCTCGCTTCAATACTTTGCCAGGTGAATCGTCCAGGTGTGCAAAGGCTAGAGTGACCACTGTCTGCTAAGACAGTGAGACGGTCCATCCCTCGGATCACCTTGCCAAAGTCAGGGTGAATTCACAAGAGCTACCCCCAGGGTAGCCGGGATGGACCGTCTGAGTGGATGAGCCCCCCTCCCGAAGGCAACGGAATACCAGCCGGAGTGAGGCAGCACTCTCCTGAACTGCCGTCATTAACTACTCGTGATGTTCACCACGCTGAAGTGTTAACAGATTTAAAACATGAGTATCACCCCAGATGACAGTGGCTGGGCAATTTTGAACTGAGTTTTTGTCTACATGTGCTTATTCAACACATGGAGTATCTTACATGTTTTAAATAAATACGTGGATGTGGGGACGCCTGGGTGGCTCAGTCAGTGAAGCGTCCGACTTCGGCTCAGGTCATGATCTCATGGGTTTGTGGGTTCGAGCCCCACGTCGGGCTCTGTGCTGACAGCTTGGAGTGTGGTGCCTGCTTCGGATTCTGTGTCTCCCTCTCTCTCTGTCTCTCCCCCTCTCATGTTCTCTCTCTCTCTCTCAGAAATAAACATTAATTTTTTTTTTAATTTTTTTAACATTTATTTATTTTTGAGACAGAGAGAGACAGAGCATGAACAAGGGAGGGGCAGAGAGAGAGGGAGACACAGAATCTGAAACAGGCTGCAGGTTCTGAGCTGTCAGCACAGAGCCTGATGGGGGCTCGAACTCACGGACCGTGAGATCATGACCTGAGCCGAAGTCGGCCACTTAACCGACTGAGCCACCCAGGTGCCCCTAATTTTTTTTTTTAATAATAAATAAATAAATAAATACGTGGGTGTGAATGAAAGGATAAACCAATCACTTGAGCTATGAATCCAGACTCCTTATCACTGGGAGGTGATGCTTCCTCAATTTCGGTGACATATGTTACCAACCTTGGTGACATGAGCTACACCTGAGTCCTAACCAGTGTCACCACTATGTAGTGAAACATTCGCTCTCTCACCAGACGCTGCTAACCAAGTTCCTTAACCACTTGATCCTTCAGTACCAAGGCTCCATGTTGTTTTAAAAGTCACTTCTGCCGGGGCGCCTGGGTGGCTCAGTCAGTTGGGCGGCTGACTTCGGCTCAGGTCACGATCTCGCGGTCCGTGAGTTCGAGCCCCGCGTCGGGCTCTGGGCTGATGGCTCAGAGCCTGGAGCCTGCTTCCCATTCTGTGTCTCCCTCTCTCTCTGCCCCTCCCCCGTTCATGCTCTGTCTCTCTCTGTCTCAAAAATGAATAAAACGTTAAAAAAAAAAAAAGTCACTTCTGCCATCACTCGGAAATTTTATTTGGATGACACAGATATCCCTTAACTAGGGTACCCGTAATCAGGGCGTAAGGAGTTCCCGGGGGCTGGTAGTGGCTCTTGCTCGATGTTGAGTGACCACCCAGAGATCACTTTTTATTTATTTTTTTTATTTATTTTTTTTTCAACGTTTATTTATTTTTGGGACAGAGAGAGACAGAGCATGAACAGGGGAGGGGCAGAGAGAGAGGGAGACACAGAATGTGAAACAGGCTCCAGGCTCTGAGCCATCAGCCCAGAGCCCGACGCGGGGCTCGAACTCACGGAGCGCGAGATCGTGACCTGGCTGAAGTCAGACGCTTAACCGACTGAGCCACCCAGGCGCCCCCAGAGATCACTTTTTAAACCACACTCTTACGCAGACATTCATACAGGTATTTCCGTTCTTCAGTATAAAAAGATGTTTATTGAAGAACTTCAGCAACGGTCAGGGCACCTGGGTGGCTCAGGTGGTTAGCGTCCAACTTCAACTCAGGTTATAATCTCATGGTTCGTGAGTCGGAGCCCTGTGTCGGGTTCTGCACGGACAGTGCGAAGCCTGTTTGGGATTCTCTCTCCCTCTCTCTGTTCCTCCCTCCCTCCCTCCTCCCTCTCTCTCAAAATAAATAAACTTAAAAAAAAAAAAAACTTAAGGAACAAGAAAAGTGAGTGACACATTAACTTTCTCCACAAATTTAAAATTTCTTATTGGAAAATGATAAAGGGCACCCTCTAATTAGCGATAAAAATAAAACTCTCCGATAGTTCCCAAATAAGACTTCATTAAATCCTGGCACGATGCCCCATTTCTGCTTTGACTTTATTTTTTCAATCATTCGCACTGAACGAGGAGACGAATGTCTGGTCACCGTGGGAGTCGGTCCTGCCCCTCACCCCGCGTGTCCTCCTTTCCGTGGCGGCTTCCATCTGGACGATGCACCGGGCAGTCCCCTCCGAGAGCTCACTCAATGCCCACAGGCCCTGGTTCCCAGATGAGGTCAATAAAGCAGACGGGGCTGAGCCGGTGGCAGAGCTGGGGTTCCGGGGCAGCGAGTGTGGCCGCGTCACGGCGGGTGGCAATGCCGCCTGGCGACGGAACGTGTTACCCGCCAGCATCCCCATGAGACTCCACCTCTCCCAAGACAGAGTCTATGCGTCCTTTCACTTTGCGTCCTCACTTTCTCCACAACTTCCGCTTTTTGTTTGGATGGCAGATAAAAGAGAGCCAGCGTGGTGACCGGCACCCAGGAGCTGCTTGGCCGAGGCTGGTTCATTGCGCTGTTGGCCGAGCTCCATTTCCAGTCAGCCCTCCCCCAGCAGGGAGCTCTCTGGACTGTCCCTCTGCTCTCTGAACCCTGCAACCCGGCTCCTGTCTCCACCCCCGGGGCTGAGCCTGCCCCCCTGCCAAGACCACCGGTGACTGGCTGACCAGAGTCCGCCGTCTCACTTGACCTCCGGGCAGCATCCGGCAGTGCTGAAGGTTCCCTTCTTTCCTGAGTCATTTGCGTCCTCCCAGGACACCGGCTTCCAGTTGTCCTCCTCCGGCTGGAACTTCTGTTTCTTAGCCTCCCTCTCTGGCTCTTTAAACGTGGGTGCCTCCAGACTGCCTTCCTTAGCTTTCTTTGACCTCCGTGCCCTCCGCCGGGGCAGTCTCCTCCACCTCAATGCCAAAGGCTCCCCAGTCTGAACCCCCGTTGCTTTCTAGAACGGCGTATCCAATTACCAACTGCACTTCTCCCCGGGAGAGTCCGCGTGGCCCAACCTGAGCCTCACGCTCCTCCCACCAAACTCCACGACTGTACCGCCACCGCAGGGGACACGGCAGATTACTGATTCTACCACCGGAATCTCCCACTCTTCATAGCCACTGCCTTGGTCCAAGACCTCGCTTTTCCGTGGCCGGTTACTGAAACAGCTTCCCCAACGGTCTTGTTCACTGCAGCCTCCCCTCCCCCCCCCCCCCCAACACACTACACGGCGTCTGTTCCAAAGGCAAATCTCACCCTGGCCTTGCTCTGTTTATGGTTCTTCAAGAGCTCCCGGAGGACGCACATTATAACCGAAATTCCTTAGCAAAATGGGACTGTTTGGTGTCTCTGAGGAGAGGACTCTCCACTCCAAGTTATTTCCTCCCACAAAGACAGATTCCCACTGCCCGAACACTCCTGGCCTCTGAACGGGCCCCCCTGTACAGACGCCCGACTCCTGGCAGCAAGCTGTCCCTTCTCCCCCCTCCAATCTGGGGGCCTGTGGGCCTGGGGCTCGGGGGAGGGGTGTGGGGCTCCCGTGCGGCGTGGAACCTGCCGGGTAACACAGTCTGTTTCCGGTTTCCACAGAAAGACGAGCCTCATCTTCCCAGGACAGCTTTACCAGTAAAAGGTAGCAACTTAACCTCCTTCATCGTTGGTTCAGAACCCGAGGGAGGACAAGGATCCCTTCAAAACCCAATGCTGCCACCTCCCCAGCCTCATGGCCAAGCCACGCAGGGCTCGCCACAGAGGTCACAAGGCGCTGGGGGCTTGGAAGGCCGCTGCACGAGTTGTCGCCACCGTCCCGGGCAAGGCTCCCCTCCCCCTCCAACTCCTTCTCAGAAGCCACACCTTCCCCCTCCCCCAGGGAGCCTGCCTCTTCTGACCATCCAGATGGTCAGTGGAGGCCTGCGCCCCCGATACGCTCCAGTGCCCGGGTGGCTCCTGGGAGGGTCCCCACGCCGTGAGTGAGCACCGCCGAGCGCGCAGCCGCGTGCACACGTACACACGCACGCACAACTCGCGTGAACGCGGTCAGGGCCGAGTTAAAGGGCTGCGGCCCTACTTTCTATACCCCTCGATCCCTAGCGCCTGGCCTACGGGATTGTCAACAGACGACCGTGTAATAAGCAAGCCCGAACTAGGCGTGTGATGTTCCGCAGCGAAGTCTGGCCCCCTGCTCTCCACTGGTAGAGAGATTCTGGGGGCCAGGGGCTGCCCGTGAGCTCCCTGCACGGCACAGCCTGGCTTCTGCAACATCCACAATTAAGCATCTAAATTAAGCTTTTTTGTTTCATTGACGATTATGACATTTTTGGCATAGTCCAATACATGTTAGTAAATTTAAGCACTGAAATATCTCCCCCGTTCAGATGATTTGCTTGAATTGATCAATGAACGGGAGCTCTTCGGGCAGCACCTACAGGCCAGCAAAGTTAGGGACCGAGGCAGGGGGAGAGGAGGACGATCTGGCCCCTCGCCTCAGCGAGCTCCCCACTCCAGGAACCTCGTCTCCCACCAGAGATAGGGCCACTGAGGACAGCCTTGTCCCTGGTCCCTTCTTGACTTGTGATCCGCTCAGACCCCCAGCAGAGGTCCTGAGTGACCAGGCCCCAAGGTGGTGGCGTCCCTTCACCTCCCCTCACCCCGACTGCTAGGTGAGCAACCAGCCAACTGATTTCACAAAGCTCTGCTCTTAAATCTACGTTATCACGGCCTTCGCGACATCGCTCCTGCTACCTGAGTGCCGTCAATCTGGAGTAAGCGCCTCTTCTGGAGTAAGCGGGGCTCTGGGGTGGGCCCCACGCACTCGGGCTATGTTGGGGAGCAGGGAGTGGGGAGCACTGGGGGCTGTAGCCAAGGATGGCACCTTGAAAGCACGTTGATCTGACGACACTGAAGAGCCACAGTGAGATGCCACGTGGATATTTGGTAGAAACTGAGCCAAATTTGAGGAAGCAATGTGAGACGGGAATTGAAGTACGCACGATGCATTTCATAAGAATAGTCTTTAAAACGTCTACAACAGACACACTTACAAAAATTAACTAGCAGGGCGCCCGGGTGGCTCAGTCAGTCAAGTGTCCAACTCTTGATTTCAGCTCAGGTCACGATCTCACGGTTCTGGAGTTCGAGCCCCGCGCGGGGCTCTGTGCTGACAGCGTGGAGACTGCTTGGGAGTCTCTTTCTCCCTCCCTCTCTTTGCCCTTACCCCTTGTGCTCTAAACAAATAAATAAAAAAATCAACGAGCATGAGGTTCTAATTCTACTCCAGGAGAAGTATTTTAAAAGCACCGTGTGAGGATGGGGCTTCGTCTTGGCCTCTGGTGCTACCACCCCAAGGCAATGTCCGCCGTACCGTTCACGGCTGTTCCTCTGGAACCGCGAGGAGAACCCCCATAAATAATGGAAACCACCAGGGACCGTAAATCTTCCAGGAACAAATAAAAGATCCTCTAATGTCTCAACTCAGTGTTAAATTACAGTTCAGTGATCATTAAACTATCTTATTAATTAAGAAGAAATTAATTACCAAATTACCTATGTACTTCTGAATTTGTGACTTCGTCAGGAATGAAAAGAAATCGGGGGTGGGATTTTTCTCACTGTGAAGATCTCCAAGTTGGTGAATGTTACTGGAGGTGTGTATCCCGTTTTGTTGGTGTCCCTGTTCCCAACTCTTAGATTTGTTTTCACGTTATCTGAGTTTGAGTAGGGGTGAAGCTATGCCAGAAAAACAAGTATAATAAAAGAGAGAGGGGGACAGGGAGGAGCGCAGTGAGGGAGACGTGAGCTCTTGAAGGCCTCTTGGGTTGTGGGACGCTTGATGACGTTAGCGAACCAGCAAGAACCACCGCCTGGCCTGGTACCAGCACACCTGTGGAGACCTTCTAAGACAGTGGATCAATTCCGCAGGGCTCCAAACTATTCCGGAAATGCTGGATAGCGAGCTCCATTCACCTTCCTAGGGCCAAGGTGTCCCCGACACTCGACAAGCACCGGCCAAGCGGGTCAAGGAGCGAGCAGACGAGTCTCATGGCGGGTGAGAACGTTAGGAGAAGACAGTGGGGGCAAAGCTCAAAGGGGCAACCGGATACACATTTTTAAGGGTCTCGTACGCAAAGAGGAGTGAGCACTGTGGACTTTATCCCTGAGGCAACAGGGGCCAGCAAAACACTCAAGGAGCGGTGACGGGATCTGTGTTTGAAGGACAACTGGTGCGGAACGGAAGTCTCGGGTCCTGTCGGTCTGGACGTGACCAAGGGAGCGTGGGGCTGTGCGGTGGGCGAGGGGCTGTGCCAGAGTTGCTGCGGCCGGGACGCAAGAGCCTGGCTCCCGAGGCTTGGAGCGGCATGTGGACCTTCTGGTTTGAGACTCCTCTCCGAAACTGCTGTCGCTCTCCTTATACCTGGTTATCACTCTCACAGTGTACGGAACTCTAGGCTGGCCGTGCATCCTATCGTGATTCAAAGCTACCAGAAGGAGCTCTCCTAAGGGGATCTAAGCTCAGAGATAGGATTTAGGGAAACCTCCACAGTTTAAAAACTTTCAAAGCAGCTGGGGACACAGGAACTACTCTAAGTTACGGTTCCTGAAACGTGAGTATATTGTTCCCTGTAGAAAGACAGCCTGGGGGCGACTAGGTGGCTCAGCCAGTTAAGCGCCCGACTTTGGCTCAGGTCATGATCTCATGGTTGGTGAGTTCGAGCCCTGTGTCTGGAGCCTGGAGCCTGCTTGGGATTCTGTGTCTCCCTCTCTCTCTGCCCCTTCCCTGCTTGTGCTCTGTCTCTCTCTGTCTCTCACAAAGAAACAAACATAGGAAAAAATTAGAAAGACAGCCTGGACCCTGTTCCTGTTTTCTGACATACGTTAGATCTTCCCGGTGGCACGGGTGACCCACAGGGGAACTGGTTATCCTCAACCTAGCGAGGCTTTCACCTTTTCTGCCTCTACCTGCAAGACCACCCCACTGCTCTCTCGGAGGCTGATGTGTCCCATGCCACCCGCCGTCTGCACCGACACTACACCTGTCATTCCGTAAACAGGCCCGATGGTTTCCACGTTCCACCAAAACAAACCACAACCCACCAGGAGAGCTTTCTAACCGTAACAAATAAGGAAGGAGAGGTACCCTGTAACTGAGCAGGTCACAAAAGTAATTTAGGGGTGCGTGCAAAGTACGTGCCCTTCTACACGCCTGTTTTGTTTCCTTGTCAGTGACAACAGGACAGGCTCTGGACAAGAATCACCTGCTGGCAGCTGTGCCCTAAGTGAGTCATCAGGAGGAAGGGTGTGGGTGTGTGCTGGGGGGGATCCTTTAGGACTTACTTTATGTGTTCCTCGGCACAAAGCATGGCTATATCTCTATTACATTGAAGAAACGCTGCAAATCCAAAACAGGCCGTGGTTTAAAAAGCCAAGGTCGCTTTTGCAATTTCTTTGGGAATGTTTATTTTTGAAAAAGAGAGAGAGAGAGAGAGAGAGAGAGAGAGAGCATGAGCGGGGGAGGGGCAGAGAGAAAGGGAGACACAGAATCCGAAGCAGGCTCCAGGCTCCGAGCTGTCCGCACAGAGCCCGACGCGGGGCTCGAACTCACGAGCTGTGAGATCATGACCTGAGCCGAAGTCGGACGCCCGACTGAGCCCCTAAAAAGCCAAGCTCACTTTTGTTTCTTCTGGTGAAGCTCTCAAGTTTTCCATGAAGTAATGAACTCTGAATTCTTAATCTGAGATTCAGTTCTTGTCTGTATTCTTTTTATCTCGTTGTATTAAAACAAATTTATCTTCATTTATGTCGCAATTACCTATTAGGCTTGTTAATTTGCTGGAAATGAAGCTATTGTTTAATTGCTCCTATTAACAGGGGGATTTAAACGCCGACTGTAATAAACAGTTACCTTCAGGACGGAGCAAAGTCATGGCTGCCGACATTAATTTCAGAATTTCAGAACGAGGGGGGAAATTTCTACCGTGTCCAGGGCAGCTGGATTGCCTTTCTCATTTCACCGGAAGTGAAAGGACAGATTAAGAGAAGCTCGTGCTGAAATAAACATGGTCCGTTCAATGTTTTTTATACACCTATGTAATTCCCATACAGAGTTGTCAGCTGTGGCCAGGGGGACATCAAATCCTCCCGCAGGAAACACGCCTCTCTTCACAACACAACTGTCCACTAAAAGGCGAGTCCCAATGTGCACCTGCCAACGTGAATGTGAGTCCCACAGCGGCCGCGCACACCGGGGACGTGAGCCCCACGGGGGCCGTGGACACCGGGCCGGCGGGCAGCGGGAACCACGACGCTGACCGCCCGCTGGGCTCTAGGCTCCGAAGGCCTCGGGGCCCCCGTGTCCAGCCCCACGGACCGCACTCACTCACTTCTCTGAGAAAGAAGCGTCGATCTATCCCAACACCGTATCGCCAAATGTCTTCCGGCTGGTGTTGGCTTCAGGCAGTCTGAGCATGGGGCTTCCGGGGCTCAAATGTGCTCCTATCGACATCTGGCCCCAGGAGAGAGGAGGGAGATCCCCCCGCACCCAAGACCGCACCTCAGGCTCTGGCCTGCCCCCTGTGCCAAGAGAACAGGACGGTTAGTCGTGGACACTCTGGGGGATCCCCCAGCCGCCCTGTCCCCCGCTCGCCACGTGCCGTCCGGTCTTCCGTCAGCCCCACGCTCGCAGCCACGCTCTCTCCAGCTGACGGGCCCCTCCGGCAGCCCGGTCTGGGCCCTTCACCACATCATCCCTAGTCCCTGTGCAGGCGGCTGGCTGGTTCTCCTCTCCACGCACCTGCCCACTTTAGAGCTTCCCCAGGTCCGCATGGTGCTCAGGGATACGGGAGGGTGTTCATGCGAGCCCATCTCCAGCGGGAGGGCGCTCTCCTGTGTCTCCGGCCGGCGGGCCAGCACAGGGGGTTTAGAAGGGACACCACCACCCCCGGCATCCGGCATGAACGTGGTGCTCGGCGAATGCCCAGAGAAGCAGGGCAGCAGGCTGGGATGGCCGTGCGCCCCCCAAAGCGCCGGCCACACAGAGTAACTTGCGCTGCTTAGCTCCTCGGGGCCCCCAGGGTCCCCCAACGGGAATGAGCACCAAGGACCCCAGGGGTCACTCAGGAGGAGCAAAGGGAGGAAGGAGGCATCCCCGTTCCGCCCGTCACCCCACTGCCCTCTGCCACCCCCTCTGCCAATCCCTCACGCTTGGGGGGGGGGTGAGCCCCACCCCTTAGGGCACAGGTGAGGATGGGGTGAAACCCGAGAGGCACGTGTGACCCGGAGGGTGTGGCATGGACACCAGTGACCCAGGAGGGCCCCCAAACACCCCCGCTGATGCCCGAGCACTGACCATGCCATGTTCACTCTGGGGGGTTGGGGAGGCGTCCCCACCAGGCTCTACGGCATCCCTGCTCACTCTCTGTTTATTCCTTCGTTACGTCACAGAGCAACTAGTATGCGCCAGGCCGCCTGCGGGGCGGGGGAGGCCGTGCCACCCGCTGGCCCCACCAACGACAGCGGTGACCGAGCACGGCCTGTGCCCTCCCCGTCAGAGCACCCCCGGCGGAGAGACCGTTCAGGCAACTTTCCAGGACGTTTCACTAAGGGGTCAAGAAGCAGAGCTCGAAGGTCTTGGCCTTGGACCCCTGAAAGCCCCCCTCCTAATCCCTGTTCCAGAATTCGGCACGGCGCTCCGGGCACCCGAGTGTCAGATCCCTGACAGCTGTGGGAGCACGAACAGTTTTGAAGGAAGGCCCATGATCAGAGTGGAAACAACGTCGGGATAATTCTCAGAAGGGAAATCCTGAGAAATTACAAATCCTGCAGGAACACCGAAGAATCCTTAAAAGCAGGAAGAATCTGGAGAAGATGGCCAAGAAGGCACAAACCACTAGAAGCATCACACCCGCGGGGCGGGCAGTCAGAAGCATGGGACGAGCCCGCCTTCCAACAGACATGGGGATGGTGTGGGGCCGCTGGCTGGGCACTCAGCCAGGAGGAGGTGGAGAGTCTGGGTGCCGACGAGCCACAGCCAGGAGAGGCGAGGGGGCCGCTGCTGGCCACGCGTCCCAGGGCTGCTCTCTGAACATCGCCAGAGCGAGGTGCTAGGTGGCCGGAGCTGGTCCCTCCGGCAGGTGTGGAGACTCGGGCAGGGGGGCTGGGATGCCGGCCGGTCACCTGGACCTTGTGGACAGCGGGCCTTCTCCTTCAGGACCTCGCCAGCTCACAAGAGCACTGTGCTCTTGTGCTATCGTGGGGCCCTAAGACTACAAGGCTGAGCAGCATTTCACTCAGCGTCCATCTAGCATTCGGTATTATTACTATTCCACTTAATCGAATACCTGATCATTAATAGAAGTCAGCAGGGCCAGAAAGTAGCTAATGTAGGTTAGGTTAACCTGAAACACAGAACAGAGGAGCCAAAAGCATAAACTAGAGACCTTCCAAAGAGGGAGGCTTTCTGGACTGGGTCACTAGGATATTCCCCCCCGGAACCTCGGTCCACACAGCGCCGAACACAGACTCTGATTAGAAAACATTCCAAATGCTACAATTAGAGCCGGTGCAAATCCGTTCAAAAGGCCAAGAGATGATTAACTTTCTCTCTCACTTACCCTCACGTTGGATGCGAATCAGCGTCTTTCAAGACGAGGCCGGTGAATATCCCAATAAATTGGCAATACAATTTAGATGGCAGGCAAGGGCCTCCAAGATAAATGGCTTAAACAAAGGGGGGAAAAATGAGCCTGTCACTTCTTCTCAACTCATCAAGCTGTCTTGCAGAGAAAGTTGATGATTCTGGAACAGAAATGGCTCGGACACCCCCTGCAGGTGAACGCTCACCCTGGGATTCTTCTCCCGGCCCCGGCGAGCCTCGCGCCTCTCTTGCGGCACTGGGGACGGCGGCGGGACTCACCGTTCAGACCCACCCCCTTTTAAACCAAATGATGGGCCACGAGACAGACCGAACACGGGTCGCGTGCTCATGACAGCCTCAGGGCCAAAGCGGGTAAAGCAGGGACACCCGAGGAGGCAGCGTCCCACGCAGGACTGACAGAGAAGGACAGAGACTGCAGGACGGGTTTTTAAAACACGGACACGGGGAAGACACCACCCAAAAAATGAGAAAAGCATGAAACTGATCGTGCTGTTACTCAGGCCCAAGAAACTGCAGCACAGTTTAAAGGAGAGGAGAGGAGAGGAGGGGAAGGGCAACCAGGACCAGACAGAGAGGGCCCCAAACGAGAGGATGCGTAAGACACCCAGGCCACGTGCGGACGCTGCAACCAGGGAACCCGAGACGAACACAGGGACGTACCACCACCGGGTTCCTTTTCCCGAAGTGAACAGAGTTTGATTAATATTGGCCTCGCCCAATCTATCGGATCTAATTTGCTTCCTATTTGGAGATACAGGTTTAAGGAAGAAAGAAAAAGGAGCTTAGACATCTCTCTAATCTCCCGGTTTGCCACAAGCACGTTCCCCATCGGAGCGCTTTTAACTTTCAAGAAAAATGGACTTCTCTATCACAAGTGAATCTGTTTTCCTATTTCCAGAAATAATTATCCTTACAACAATCTCCATAAAAAAGACATTTCCCTCTTAAAGTGGGAGAGGAGATGTCTTGGCTGGAGCCGGAGAAAATTATTCCTCTCCCCCGGCTCCGTTAATAACAAGCCAGCGGTGGTGGGCCCAGCACAAGAGGCCTTCAAACAAGTGACAGTGACACACAGGCTGAATTATACAATGTAGTGTGATGCAATTAGGAAGAAGGATGATGTGACAAAACGGATTTCCACTTGGTCTTCAACGGGGCTTCGTGCATTAAGTCATTGTAACGTTCTCCCTGCCGCCCATCAATTATTATTATGTAACTAGGACCACCACCCAGGAAACCCACCCTTTCAAATGTGCAAGATCCCTTCCTTCCGGCAAGTCTTGCCTTTTGTGATACCACAGCAGTATTAGGCATTTCAGTTACATGCCTTCGAGGGCCCAAACAAAGAAATGATATGACAGTTTTATTTAATTAGCAGAGAATTCTGGAGAATTCTTTCCCACAGATCATGGCTACCGAAGAGTTAAGCGTATCACGTAGAGACACTTTCTGTGTAAGTTTTTTTTTGTTTGTTTTTTCTCTAACGAGAAATTAAGTTTATCAATTGCCATTGTAATTACTCACAGCACCTCAGGTAATTAAAAAGGATCTAAATCTAATTTTATTTACATTTAGAATACCTGAGGTCATCGCCGATCAAGATTTCATGTTTGTGACTAATAATGTTTAAGCGTTAATTAGAGTCCAGCGGAGAATACGGATTGATTTTGAATTTGTAATCTGCCGCGATTTAGTGACCGTGAGGAAGTTACACTATCCCTCTCCGTTACCGCCAGTTTCTATGAATTATTGAAATTCTTCAAAGAATCATACATGCATTTTAATTCCAGACTAAAAAACCCATTTAATTCATCTTAAAAAAGAGAGAGAGAGAGCTCACAATGACACTGCACACCTCCATCTGTGGGTGGGAAAGTACGTCGCATGAAGTTTAGTTTCTTTGGACCCATCTTAACGTAAAATACCTTCAATAATATTTTATGTATTTTTTTAATGTTTATTTTTTGAGAGAGAGAGACAGAGTGTGAGTGGGGCTGGGGCAGAGAGAGAGGGAGACACAGAATCCGAAGCAGGCTCCAGGCTCGGAGCTGTCAGCACAGAGCCTGGCACGGGGCTCAAACTCACGAACCGGGAGATCACGTCCTGAGCCGAAGTTGGGACGCTTGACCGACTGAGCCACCCAGGCGTCCCCCTGCAATAATATTTTAAATGGAACAACCCGTGTTTTGATTTTTTCCTCCTAAATTTTTCTAATGCAGATTTTTAAACCTGCCCCAAAAGTTGAAAGAATGACTGAACGCCCATCCACACACCGCCTGGATTCTCTAACTGTAACATGTTGCTACCGCGGCTTTATTACATACCCACCCACCGAGCCATCCATCTTAGTTTTTGATGCATTTCTAATCCGTTGCAGACATCAGTTCACTTCACCCCGATGCATTTCAGCATGCGCATAATTAACTCACTCATTAACTGGTTAGGGTTCCTTTTTTTTTTTGAGATGAAACACATGTACCGTAAAAATGCAGAAACCTTAGTTGTTCCATTCCTTGAGTTTTGACAAATGTCATAGAACTCAAATCACCGTGAAGATTCAGAGGCTTCTATCCCCTGCGGGGGGTGGGGGGGGGTGTTCCCTTGCACCTCCACCCAAAACAGTCCTTTACTCTCACTTCCCCAAAGCCATCCTTCTGAGTTTTTTGGCCAGAGAGGACTTTTGCCTTTTGTGGAACTTGATATAAATGCAATCATCCACTTGGCGGCTCTTCACGTTCTGTGGATCCATCCACACTCACAAGTTTTCCAACTAACTTCATCACCGTTGTGCCAACATACTGGAGTCCTGAGAGAGTCCCAGCGAGACACAAGTCCTTCACTCCCTTCTTAAACAGGTGCCTACAGAAGATGGTGATCTCCTACCGCAAATGACACCTGATTATCATCGACTTCTCTGGGCCAGCTAGGAGGAGAAAGGGACTAAAAGTACCTAGGTTTTTAGAACAATGAACCTATTTCTAAATTTATCTGACCTGGGGGATACGTGTTAGCTGTAGAGAAAAGTTTATGAAATGACCCTTCAGGTCCTAAGCTCGACACCCTTTCTCCTTGACTCAAAAGTATTGTGTCACCCCACCCTAAGAACATATCCTTCACTAACACGAAACTAAGGAATGCCGTCCTTGATGTCCTCATGGATCAAACTCACCAAGAAAAATGGCTCCAGAAAAACGCATGGTGGACACATTGGACCCAAGTCACAGAATCACAGACTCAATTCTCATACGGCAACCGGCAGGTCACAAGAAGTTATCACTTGGGTCCCAACAGTTTAAGAGGTTAAAAACTCAAAGGAAGTCCACACGGCGATGGCACTTACAGCTGAGACAGTCACCTCCTGTCCGATACCTACAGTACTGTTTCGGGATGCACAGAGCCTACGCTTAAGAACACAAGCAAAAGGCACACCTAAACTTCAACACGTTCCCAGGTTTATCTTAGGCTCAAAAAAATTATGAAAATTAAATCCACAATATTGCTGCTTCAGCACCATTCAGGGGCAGTATTTAAAGAGAAAGGAAGTGATGGCGGGCGCCTGGGTGGCTCAGTCAGGTAAGCATTCAGACTCTGGATTTCGGCTCAGGTCGTGATCTCAAGGTTGGTGAGTTCGAGCCCCGCGTCGGGCTCTGTGCTGACAGTGTGGAGCCTGCTTGGTTTTTTTCTCTCACTCCCTCTCTCTGCCCCGCTCCCCATTCTAAGTAAATAAAAAAACTTTAAAAAACAAATAGAAAGAAAGTAATGGTGACTTCTTTATTCAAAGAAGGCAGACTTTACCCCTGGGGTCTGAGGTCCCTCCGCTGATACTGGTACACATCACATCACATCTATTAACAACAGGTATGTTCACAGAGAAGCTCTTCTAGTGAAGCTTTTGGGAATTCATTTTAAGAGGGAAAAAAAACCCCAACACGGATAGATAAAAAGAACTCGAGTGTATACTGGTTAACAACTCAAATCATTAATATCTACCTCCAGAATTAGAGAACTCAATTTAAAAGGAATATCCTCTCTTCACCGAAGACCCTCAAAGTACATCTGTGAACGAGAGATGTAAGCAGGAGGCAAATTCCAGCCCAGGAAATTTAAAAACACTAAATGGTAACGCTGTCAAAGAAAGTTTAGAAAATCTGGGTACTTATTTCCTTCCTCCAAAAAACTACAATATAAATGAGAAAAGATAACAGTATTGTCTTTCGTCTTTAAAAAACAGATTTCTCTCTTTTTCTTTAATATGTATTTTTGAGGGAGACACAGCGAGACAGAGCATGAGCAGGGGAGGGGCAGAGAGAGAGGGAGACACAGAATGCAAAGCAGGCTCCAGGCTCCGAGCTGTCGGCACAGAGCCCGACGCGGGGCTCGAACCCACGAACTGGGAGATCATGACCTGAGCCGAAGTCGGACACTTTAAGTGACTGACCCACCCAGGCGCCCCCAGATTTCTTTCTGATGGGCAAAAACACACCAAAAAGATGAGGAAAAATATAAAGCGTACAGCAGGGAGCTCTATCCTTCAAACGCATTAAAGAGGCACCTGACAGAGGCTTTGAACCAGATGCACAGGAGGCAGAGGATGACACTGTGCCCTGTACCTTGCACTGGGGACTCTGTCCACGGGGGCACCCCACTCACCCCCTGTGGCTCTCCAGGGCTGCAACTAGACCCTCCGGGAGGAGCCAGTCCCGCCATCCAGTCACACGCCTTCCAACGACAAGTCCACGCCCGACAACAGCTGGCCGGCAGACAGCCAAAGGAATCTCATTGTATCCCTGGGTCTGGGTCTAGAAGGCACGGAGAGTATCACAGCAGCCATGATTCACGAATACGAGCCTCCTTGATCCTAGGAAAGGAAGGCCAGAACTTGTCCTAAATCAAAGGCATTCCATCAGAGATAAAGACATCTGATGAGATTAATTTACATCTCAAAAGCAAACTGGTGATGGGAGCCGTAATTTGCTATGTTTGTATTTTTCAAAACCCCTGCGCTGCGGGCTCCGGAGCACTGGATGCTACCCTTCGTGAGACAGCCTTCAGGTGCCTGAAGCCCATTAGCACTGGGATTAACAAGTGTCCACGGGAAAGATGTCTGCATTCGGAAAGCATGATTTAGTCTCCTATAAAGACTCAACTCTGCATTGGAGACTTTCTGGCCTTTATAAGCGTTTAGCTGCCATAACATCTATAATTCAGCCCAGAAAAGGCATCATAGAGCATTTATTATAAATCTTACAGAACATATAAGGCCCCTTTGCACTTCAATCATTTGCTAACAGTTACAATAAGATTGTATTAAAAATTTAAACTGCCCTACTTAAGCAATTTACCTTCAAACGTCCATTTCCAGGGAATGAATCCAAGGGATATGAATGTCGAACCCTTGGTCAGATTTATTGCACCAAAGAATATTTCTCCTGATATAGCTCTGATGAGTGAAGGCTAATGACTTTAGTTTTATTACTTTTTAAGCACTTAATGGGAAAATTTAGACATTTTCACAAGACTGAGCTTAAACAAGAATGGTGCATTTAAAAATGGCAGGCGGGAAGGGCTCTGCGAGATTACTTTGGACATACCCAGATTAAATACAATCAGAGGAAATTTTAAGGCGACGACTCAGATCGCAGACTTGCCTCTACCGTTATTAGTATGGGGTTTTTTTTTCTCCCCCTAACGTCTTAAATATTTCAGAGAATATTTAGCAAAGGGTAGCCAGAGAGAATTTTATTATTACACGTGTAAAATTTTAAAGCCATTTAAAAAACCCCACAGTATTTAATTTTTGTTTCCACACTCATAACCACCCACCATAGGGAGGTCACAGAGGAAATGCCGTAATTATCTCTGTGTAATTACCCACGCCCTGGCAAGGAGCGCCTGTTTCTACCACCAACCACACTGTCAGCAGGCAAATTAACTTTAAAACGTTCAGAAGCAAATCTAAAAGTTTTCCTTTACTTGAAGTAATTTTTCCCCCTAACTTAAGCCCACAGCTGTGATCCCTCAGATTTCAATTAATGCCGAGGCAGTAATCCTATCAATCACCAAGGACTATAAATTTCTTATCTTTCTCATTAACTACACCGTTGCACGGCTTAAATATAAACATACCTTGCCACGGGACTGTAAATTATTCGGCAAGCGCGACTCTACCCACCGTCAGAAGGGGTGGGAATGATTTCAGCAAATCCGTGGTGCACTTGCTATACTAAAGCTGATTTACACGTCTCCAAAAAAATAAAAAACCACCGAGATTCACACTGACAGCGGGTCTCTTTGAGTTTGCTTATTTGGCTTAAAACCGGTAATGACCTGTCTTTATTAGTATTACTAAGTTTTATGTGCAAAATCCAATTTTCTGTGGAAATATATTTTTCGCTGTACCTGCCAATAATATCCTGCGCGGTTACCTGTGGCTATTAATTTTTTTAGGCCTAAATTCTTCAACTTACTTTGAAGGCTGTTTTAAAAAAAAAAATCTTGACATAAAATTGGGCACGACCGTATCGGGAGATGGCAGACATGGGGGTTGGGAGGGACACCTCCCTCCCTACCGCGTGGGACCCACTAGCTTCTATTTGTCAGGCTGGCGTGTCAACACCTTTACCTTGAGCCTTACGTGAGCTGCCCTGTCAAGCAGTCTCTAATGAGATGGCGTAGTCCAAACCTGTCACGAAACACAGGCTACGGGAGTGCTTTTCCGTAACACTCGGAGCAGGGTTCGTATTTGGCCCGTGGCGAGGAGTCGGAACGTCCAGCAGCTGACCAAGCTTCTGCCACGAGGTCCCGGTTCCCTATCACGTCCACTTTAGGCCTAATCTAATTAATCGTACCTTTCAAGTTAAAATGGGTGTGGCGCGTTAACTTCCCACCTTGGGCCTGCACAGCCCACGGGTGGATCACTTCACCTGAAGGAAGCCCGGGGTGGGCGTCTCTAGCCGGGACACTGCTGCCACCTAGCGGTGCCCTGAGCCGCCTGGGCTCTGGGCCCACAAACCTTGGAGACCCGCAGAAAGCCGCTGAGTTCTGACCTGTTCCGGGGCAGCCGATGATGCTACTGAAAGAACTTCAGGCGAAGAAGCTAGAACGAGACGCATCGACTTCACGCGGTATGAAGAGACGAAGAGCACACCATATTAATCGCCAAGTGTTTTCAGATTACAGACACCCCAAGAGAAGATGGAACAGAAAAGGAAAGCCAAAAACCAACCTCCAAACCAGACACAAGCGGGTAACTCTGATGGTAGGTGACATACGTTTCAGTAAAGCTGTGACTTGAGGAAGGAATGAAAGAAGGGAGGGAGGGAGAAACTCAATCCCTAACGTTTCTGGAAGGATTTCCTTTCCGAAGTGCCGCAGAGACCGTTTATGAGGCCCCCGATGATTCTTTGGTAACGTACTCCGTTCACACTCTTGGCAAGTAATTACTGATCCCTAACGAAGGTGGTAAGTGCCACAGGAGAGAGCATGGGCGTCTGAGCCAGACATCCGGGTGTCCATCTCAGCTCGGCAACTGAGGCCCTGGACCCACGGCGGGCGATCTAGCCATTCGGTGACTCGGCTTCTCTATCTGTATGTGCCATAGGCAGAAGGACCACCATGGTGCCAAGGAAGATGGCGTGGCACTGGGCACACGGGTTCGAGTCCGAACACGGACCCTGTTCTCACGGGGTCTCAGTAGGTACGTCGCACAGATCATCCTCGGCACCGAGCTTGCCGAGACCCTGGTTCCGTTGTCAGGATCTGCTCTGGGCAGTCTGCCATGACTAACTCACAGGTGCTCTGTGTCACCCCCGTTTACCAGCTGAGGAAACTGGCACCTTGCCCGGGTGCCTGCGCTCGGGGTTCCCATCCAAGGACCCAACTTTCCTGAGAAAGTGGCACCAGAGCGTTGGCCTCCAGGACAAAAGGAAAGCAAGGCTGGGGCGGGGGGGGGGGGGGAGCCTGGAATGGGGAAGGGGAGGAGCCTGGAACACAGGAGCCCAGATGCAGACACCAGTCACTGATGGGGGGGGGGAGGGGGTGGGGGAGGCGTCTATGCCCCAGCAAAGCCGGGAGGCTGAAAAGACATCAGGGGGCACCCTCTGATTATATGTGAGTGTATTATTTTTTTAAACTTCTTTAACTTTTTTTAAACGTTTGTTTAATTTGAGAGAGACAGACAGCGTGACTGGGGGAGGGGCAGAGAGACCAGGAGATAGAATCCGAAGCAGGCGCCAGGCTCCAAGCTGTCAGCACAGAGCCCGACGCGGGGCTCGAACTCGGGAACTGTGAGATCATGACCCGAGCCGAAGTCAGACATTTAACCGACTGAGCCCCCCAGCTGCCCCTGATAACACGTGAATTTAAAAAGCTCCTCTGGCCACACTGGGAAAAGGACTAGGGGAAGGACACCTACCAAGCGTACAAAGTACAAGCAAACCTGGTCGACGGGCGGTGGCTCCAGCCAGGGCACGGGGGCTGGTGGCCACACGAGACACGTGACCAGACAGCCACGTGGTCAAACCAACACACCTCGGTGACTGGGCAGGAAGGCGGAGAGAGGAGTCAGAACGTGCCCCAGCCGTCCAGCCTGAGTATCGGGGTAGGCGCACAGGGACCCCAGCACGGAAGGGGCATGTGCTCAGCAGGAAGTGCCTCTAAGATGCCCAAGAGATGCCAAGGAGACAGCTGATGACTGTCTCAAGCTCCGAGAAGCTCTTAGCCGACAGGGACCCGGAAGCCTTGGTTCAAGGCCACACGATGCTGCCTGGCTCGGAGAGGAAAGAGAAGGAGGGATGCCAGCCCCGCACGGAGCCAGGAGGGGCCACAGAAAGCCCTGCCCCCTAGCCCCCATTTTATCAGGAACGTGTTTAAGCCTACGGTAAAATTTAACCAATAGTACAAAGAACAGCGAGGAACCCACCACTCACTTCCGACAAAAGCAAATACTTTCCCGTGTTTGGCTTTTCTGTTACCCGAATGAACTGAGTCACAGACATTATTTCCCTAAATATTTACTTCAACACGTTCCTTCTCAAAATAAGGACATTTGCCAACACAGCCACTACACCACTGGCGACTTGGAAGTGTCCATACCTGTGCGTGGGAGAGGCTCCTGCCCGCTAGGTGACGTGCTGGGAACAGTCACAGGCGGGTTCTGTCCAGTTCTGGGGGCACCACCAGCTGGGGGAGGAGACCTGGGAGCTTCTCATCTGCAACAGTGGCTTCCGTTTGTCCCCAAAGAGCAAGGGTATCCGCTGATGAGGACGAGGGAGGGGGGAGCTCAACCCCGTGAGGGCTTGTCGCAACTGGTTTTCTATTCTTGTTTGTCCCCTCTCTGCTCTCTCCAGGACGAACGGCTCAGGAAATCCCTTCTGTCTACACATCCTCTCCAGAGAGTGGACATGCAGGATAAAATGTGCTGAGAACTCACCAAGTGAGGCGCTCCTTACTTACTCCCAGGTAGAGCCGCCTTCCCCGTAAGGCAGCCCGATGCGCCAGGAGCACAGGTGAGCAGAGGAGGGGACGGGGCAGGGAGGACCCTCAGCTTCTCGCTCCCGACGAGCTGCCCCCCAGGGGAACAGGACGGCTCCCCGGAGGCGCTCTGCCATCCATGCAGAGCTGTGGGACAAGTGCATGAAGCCCGCAGGGGTGGAGGCTGTCGCAGTCGGGAACTTAGGCTCCCATCCCTGCCATCAACTCTGCATACTGCTCTTCAATCGAGGAAACCTTCCCAGAGAGTGGCTCACGGTCACAAGCAAGTGTGAAGACCGTGGAGGTGGTGGGTGCCAGGAAGTGGCCGAGACTCATGAGCAGGACAGACTCATCCCTGAGCTGCAATCTAGGCCCCCAGAGAGATGAGGAGCAGGATCACGTGTCTGGATCAGGAAGGTGGGCTGGATGCGAGACCATCACGGCCACAACACCGTGCCAGACCCCGTGACCAAAATTTTGAAACTGACCCACTTCCTGCTCTCGTAGAGCTTAGTTAAGTAAAATCATCTCTAAAGAGGATCTCACGTCCAGTACATCCTCAAAACAAAACGCACTCTCCTTAGCTGTCCAATGCCCCATGTCCATACTTCTTAAAAAAATTTTTAATGTTTTTTTTTTTTTTTTTTTTGACAAAGAGAGCTCGAGAGAGCAGGGGAGGGGCAGAGAGAAAGGGAGACCAAGAGTCTGAAACAGGCTCCAGGCTCTGTGCTGTCAGCACAGAGTCCAACGCAGGGCTGGAACCCAGGAACCTTGAGATCATGACCCACTGAGCCACCCAGGCGCCCCTCGTCCATACTTTTCCAAGGCACAGAAGGACCACTTAAGGACTAGACTTAGCAGACACATACAGTAACCTGAGGCACCAGGAAATTTAAAAGTTCAAAAGGAATCAACGGGCAGTCTTTAAATTAGGTTGTACGTCTATATGGCACAGAACAGCGCCACGTTAGGGAAAAAAAATGCCCCGAATTCCTAAAATTTGTTTCCAACATTTCTCTGTCCTTGGAATACTTCCAGGAGATTGAATTTTGGATTGATCACACAGGTGTACAATTTCGGCCAAAGGCATGGCTCTTCCATCGTCCGAGGTCCCCAGGGAAAACCTGGACCAGCACAGGGCAGCCAGGGGGTCGGACAGCGAGCGGAGTAGACCGGCTCTGAACCCTGGTCTCCGGGAGGAGGGTGAGGAAGCGAAGGCGTCGGGAACCTCTCGGAGGACGGTAAACCCAGGTGGTGACGGCTGAGGAAGTACCGTTTTGCTGAGCTTTCTGTGGTGACCTGTCCTGTCCTGCGACAAGATCGATCCTGAAGCCGTTGGTTTTCTTGTTCCGATGGAAAGACTGTGAGTACATCCACGGTTTTCAGAGAACAGTCTTCATCCTTCTCTCAACAGAACTGTGTCTTTGTTGGCTTAAAATGCTTTCATGACCGTCAATTTCAGCTGTCAGGACGCCAGATGAGGGTGATATCAATGCAGGTCTCCTCCCACGGAGGGTGACCCTCCAGGTAACAGCTCTGTGCCCCGCGGCGGGCGAAGACAGCTGGGACCGGGCAGATTTGCGTGGGGTCACCGTGCATCGCCGGTCCGTCCTCCACCACCACCGGCACTAACCCAAGACCAAGGCTACTCGAACCGCCCCTCAACCTTCCCCAGACTTTTAGCCGAGGGAACCTCTTCCACGAGAAAACAAACTGGGCTCTCAGAAGGAGGCGGCTCTGAATTTTCCCAGGTTGAGACCGTCACGTGTAAACTGCGGCCTCCTCGGGGTGCTGTGGCCCAGACACCGGCCAGGAGACACGGGTGAAAGGATACAGCGGGATGATGCCACCACTCGGGTCACCTGGCTGGCACGTCCCCCCCACGGCGTGCACATCTCTCTTTCTCATTCTCATTCTCATTCCCTTTCGCGGGATGAGAAACGGTTCTAATTACTTTACGGCTGCATCTGTTTCCTACTCTGCAACTTGACTGAAAACACCAGAATCCGCTCATTGGAAAGCTCTGATTGGAATCAAAGCCCCGCCATAAAGATAAAGGCGGCCTGCTGTAGCGGCGGTAAGTGGGAGCCGCCTAGCAACTATTGTAATTACTGCACTTAAACCGGGCCCTACAACAGAGCCCTGGCGTTATTTCCATTTTAAACGCTTCATTTCTCAATCAGTGATCGCTTCCCTATCAGCAGTTCTTAGGTTGCACACTCGAAGGTTCCGAGTTCTTATTCTTGTGTTCCCACTGGCCCACGTGGGACGCCCGAGGCTGCGCGCGGACTGGACGGGGGCGCTGGAGTGGCCGGAGGGGCAGCGCCCACGTCTCGGCAGCCCCAGGTGCACCGTCCGGGCCCGGCCCGTCCTCCGTAGACACTCCTGTCCCCTCACCCAGAGAAGGGAGATAACAAACACCAGATTCCTAGCAAGGTCGTTTCTGTTCTCTGCATTTGCCAGACGTGGGTTCCTAAATCAGGTGGATCCCATATTCGGGGGGGGGGGGGGGGGGGGGAAACGTGTGTCCTTCCCAGAGAAAAGCTACCTATTATTTGAATTTTCTTTTCAAGCCTTAATATACTAGGTTCGTGGGGGCACCTGGGTGGCTCAGTCCGTTAAACGTCCGACTTCGGCTCAGGTGATGATCTCGTGGAGTAGGAGTTCGAGCCCCTCCTCAGGCTCTGGGCTGACAGCTCGGAGCCTGGAGCCTGCTTCGGATTCTGTGTCTCTCTCTCTCTCTCTCTCTCTGCCCCTCCCTGGCTTGCATTCTGTCTCTCTCTCTCTCAAAAATAAACACTGAAAAAAATTTTTAAAAAATACAGTAAGTTCATGGGTCTGGATATTTAATTGCAGGACCATCGGACCATCTATCAGTGTGAGCAAGACTAAAGAATTTAGCTTTTGTTCAGTGGTAACTTGTAAGTGTTGTCAATGCCGGGTATTTGTGCAAAGGACCCCAGAAAAAGAACTGGGTGGAAGTGACAGCAGGTAAGAAGGTATTTACCTTTAAGCAGGGGCGGGGGGAACCCTCTCTGATGAATTTTGGTAATTTTGTCAAGAGAGACATTTTTTAGGTGCCAAAACAAGAAAGGAAACCAGCGTCACTGCTCAGTTAATGAGTAACCGACCATCTCGAGGAACACCGCTAGGGGAGAGCAGGTCCGGAGAACAGTTCTGAAGGCGTCAGTCCATCTTACTTAGAAGGGTGAGAGCTTATGCTGTTAACCTGCTTCCAGAACACAAGGGGAAGAGCTGGTTACAAAAAAGTTCAGTGTTTTGCCCTACATCTGGACAGGTGAGGAGGGAAAGGCTCAGAAGGGCACTCTCCCTTAGGGCCGAGCCAGACTGGCCTCCCTCGGGAAGGAGTCTACGTAGAGTGGATGGATCCTACGGTGAACGTGTGCTTTTGCTCAGAATCGCGCCACCTTCCCAGGCTTTCCGTTACTTTATAATAGGCGGGTGTTTTCCTTCCGAGCCCTCCAAGCACGTGACAGCTGTGTTTCAGTTGTTACAGGCATCCCAAGAAGTAATAAACGGAAGACCTACCCATTTCACAGCTGGGTAAACTGAGGGGAGCAGCTGAATCATCGTGCAGACCGAGAAGATAAAGACGGAGCCCAGCTCGGCCTGCTGCCCTGCGTTTATCCGTGGGCATCCGGGAGTGACACTTCCTTGGTGACTGACTCGGCAAGAAAACGAGATTGTGACTCAATAATCTGAATTCACACGCCTGTGGGCGAGCGGATATTCCGTAGCAGCTGTCTTTACGGAATTAAACAGGAAGTTTGTCAAAAGAAGCTGAAGTTTCTCAGCGTGTCACGTCATCAGCACCGGCTCAGCCTCTCTGGTTATTGGCAAAGTTACCGGAAACATCTGGGTTTCAGCATCTTCATTTACTTCGACCGAGTTCCAAACACAACGGCTGAATACTTCCGTCCGAGCTTTGTGGTTTGTCTTTGAAACCTCGGATACAGGTTTCATTTTCTCTGGTGCTCGTTTCAGAACAGAAAAGGCCGGAACGGCAAAACACAAAACACAACAAAGCAAAAAGGAGAAAGCGTTCAGACTCCCACTCAGGCGTTTTCCTAACGGTCCCCACAGCCTCCCACAGCAGCAGCACTCCTGTCGACATGTTTTTCTCTGTTTTGGAAAGACTAGTTGGGGCAGAGACCCAGCTGCTGGGCGCTGGTGAGGCTGACGGGCAGGGTACGGCCAGTCTCCGCTCCAGCTGGTGGGGGCCGTGCGGACCTGAGGTTACGCACCTCGGCACCTCTGGGCACCGGACAGGGCTCCAGCGTCTCGTACGAGCAGGCTCACGTCCACACACGGCACCCAGCAGATCCCTGCTGGGGGCGGTCAGCCTGACCCCCCAGTTTCTCGCTGCTGCACGGCAGAAGCACCTGACGTAGTTTCTTGCCCATAACATGTCACGGAAACGGATCTGGATTCGGTGACCACTGTGGACAGACACGTGGTGGCCTGGGACCAGGTCTCTATGAGGCTCATCACTGAAAGGCTGTGCAGAAGGAAAAAAAAAAAAAAAAAACAAAAAACCCCACAGAGGAGAGAGCGCGGCTGCCCTGGGAGTTACAACAACACGAGAACAGGGATGGGGAGCCGGTGTGACAGGACGAAAGGGTGCGTGTGGGTCAAGGCCGCCAGGGGAGGGCAGGATGAGGACTGACCGTGGCTCCCGGATCCAGGAAGAAGGGTCGCTGACGAGGAGGGCGAGATGTGGGGGGAGAGGGGAGGAGTGGGGAGCAGGAATCACGGAGCTCTCCGCTCTCACGAGGGGTGGGAACTAGATGACGGTACCCCATCTGCAGCAGCTTCCCGGGGCCGCCCTAACAAGGTCCCACAGACCGGGGGCACAGCACAGCAGAAACGGCCTGGCCCGGTTCTGGGGGCCGAGTCCCAATCTGTATCACTGGCCGAGCCAGGTGCCGGCAGGGCTGTGCTGGCCCCGGAAGCTCCAGGGGACAATCCGCCGCCTGCCTCACCCAGGTTCTGGGGGCCGCCGGCGAGCCCTGGTGTGTGGCCGCGTCGCCCCAACCTTCACGTCTCTACCCGGGCGTTGTCCTCTCCCCGTGTGCGGCCACGACTCTGCTCCCTCTTACCAGCCACGCGGTTGTGGCTCAGGGCCCGGCCCCTCGTCTGAAGATCTTTAACCACATCTGCAAATGCCTTGATTCTGCCATAAGGCACTGTTAACGGGCTGCAGGGGTGAGGCTGTGGCTGTCTGGGGGGGGGGGACCAGCAGGGGCTCACCACCACACGTCTCAGGCCGTGGCTCAGATACCCTTGGGCCCTGGAGTCTGTGACTTCGACACTTAGTACCCTCACGCGGACCAATGACCCACCAAAGCCATTCTGTTTTGTTTTGTTTTTTACTCAAATCTACCAGCTTTCCTAAGTAGTTTTTTGGTTTCTTTGTTTAGTTTATATGTGTTTTTTGTTTTTTCCTTTTGAGAGCGAGCATGCGAGCAAGCCGGGGAGGGGCAGAGAAAGAGAGAGAGATCCCAAGCTGAGAGCGCAGAGCCCAATGTGGGGCTTGAACCCACGAACTGCTGAGATCATGACCTGAGCCAAAACGCTTAACTGACCGAGCCACCCAGGAGCCCCTCTGAGCAGTTTTAACAAAATTACGAAACGATGCTGAGTGTTCTAAGACTTGCCCTTCAATTTGAGCCTCTGTTTTATTTGAATCTTTTGAGTTTATATTTGGCTACATGGATACATGAGATTTAGAAATGGATCTCTGCAGAATCTGTCCTAGTTCTGTTGATTTGCCAGAAAGTGGAGGGGGACAAAAAGGGCCTATCTGGTCCTTTGTAATTTTTGTCTCATGTATATTTAACGATACCAATTCCTTTATTTCCCATAAGAAATATACGGTGCAAAGAGAGAGACTCCCAGGTTTTCGGGCCAGTGACTTCTGGTGGCAACGACTATCTGGAGGCTGGTTTGTGGCCGCAGGGCAACGACCCAGGACGCGGGAGAGGGGGCCCCGTGCACACACGGTGGGGAGATACAGACGCCTATGCGGGAGCGCGTCCCTCTGCACCCGGTGCTCCGGGCAGGACGTCACAGCTGACCGCACCCGGGATCTAAAAGGTAAGAGTCGAAGACGTTCTCAGCCGCAAGTGGGCATTTCTGCCAGCCGGCAGGCACCCAAGAATTCTTTATGGAACAGGTCTTGGAAGGTGGGTCTCAAGACCAGCCTTCTGTCTCTGGATTGGAAAATCCATGTTGGTAACACACAAGTTGAGGAAGGGATGCTGTGGTGTCATATCAGAAAACACAGACTTTAGAAGACATGAAACAACACAGAGTAACTATTTTCGGGTCTTTTTAAAGCAGGTTATTTAAAAGAATATAGGATAAGGTCCCAATTTTGTTTTGAAAGTACTGAAAATCGACTCAACGGGCATTCAATAAGATGTTTCTTACTAGGTGGTGGGATCACAGGCGATTTTAACTGGCTCCTTTACAGGTTCCTGTATTGTTATAAACGGCTGTTATTCTAGCGAGAAATACTAAAACGTTTAAATAGATGTAAATAGATAATATATAAAACACGCACAACTGTGTATTTTAACAGAAATGGACCTGAAAACGTAACTCTGAGAAGCAAAACCCATACACAGGATGTGATGCTATTTTAGCAGCCGAGGGTCCTGCCCTCCTGCCTCACGGGGCAGACTCACTCAAGCCACAGAAAGTGCTAGCAGTGAGCTTCGGCTTCCACACCGTTACCTGAGCAGGAACACACGGCAGTGGCACATGGAGCGGTCCTCGCGGTCCTTATGCATTTGATTGCCTGTTTCCAACGGTCCCTCCTTACGTGAGCCATCGTATTTCATAGCAATTAAGTTAGCTGCGGGTTACCCAGAAGATTCCCTCTGCACATCACTTCACGTCTCCAAGGGCTTCCCGATCGTCTTCAGACTGCACAACAGTGTGAGCTGGACGGACTACCTGTTTGCATTTCTTTAAGAACCTTTGGGGGGCAGAGCCTGTCGAGGACAGAGAGTAGCAAACAAAAGCAGGCGTCATGCCTGCCACCAGGCCCCTAACACCAGCCCTCAGGCACAGGCTGACGGCACGCACGCAGGACAAAGAACCCGAGGAAGGGGAGCCCCCGGGAAAAGATCCGGGGTTGTCTGTTTAGGATGTGACGGGGATTTGCACTCACGGCTCTTCTCAGTGGCCGCACTGGCTGGGCTACGTGCGGAGGTCTATCATCAGGGATTGTTTAGGAGCTCAATGTACTTCTGCAGCAGGATTTCCTTGCTCCCTACAAAATTCCATCACGCAGCTCTGGTGAAGAACGATCCCACCGCAGCGGTCAACAAGCGTCTGGCCTCAGAGCCGTGCTCATTTCCTGCGGGTCCCGGGCACCCGCCTCAGTGCCTTGCAAATGGATGAATGCAGACTTTACTAAATGCAGCGGAAGAAGCATCTAGAGCCTGGGCCAGGGCTCCGCCTACACAGCCCCTTCCCCCAAATTCTCGTCTTTCAGGGGCTGGTACAACACCCTTCCACGGCGCTGAAAGACTAGACTGTGAAACCTGCTGTCCCACAGCAGAAATTTCCCTGTGTTATCTCACTTCTCCTGTTACTCAGTGTCCGGCTGTGTTTACCCCACGCCGGGGACTGGCCTGTAGAGCTCTGGGAGTTATATTTACTTCCTTATAAATTCTAAACACTCAGTTCGTAAGTAATCTGATAAAAGACGCCATCTGTATAGAATAGCCTGTGATTTGACAGGTTTCTCATCTGACGTAGCAAAAAGGGGAGGAAGTCCCACTGACCACGTAAAGAAATTGAAAATGTCATGAGCTGAGGCTCAGTTGGTAGTGCGGGACTCTTGATCTACGAGTTGTGAGTTGGAGCCCCACGTGGGGCACAGCGATTACGTAAATAAAATCTAAAGGGGCACCTGGGTGGCCCAGGCAGTTAAGTGTCCGACTCCTGATTTTGGCTCAGGTCATGATCTCTTGGTTCATGAGATCGAACCCCACATGGGGCTCTGTGCTGACAGCACGGCACCTGCTTGGGGTTCTCTCTCTCCCTCTCTCTCTGCCCTCCCCCTCTTAAATGTTTTTTAAAAATCTTTGAAAAAAAAAGTCATGAGCTGAGCTGCTACAATTTCTAATGGAATTTATGTAGTGGGACAAAATAAAGGGTAAAAGCCAAAAAAAGTAAACAAGAGGAAAAAAACATCAGTGAGAAGCCCTTGACCTTGGGAAAGTAGAGGAAGGAAAGAAGAAAACCCTGAACCCCAAAAGTGAGGCTCTGCTCCGTGCCCAGCCCATTGCAGGGCGCACAGAGAAGCAGCAGGTGGGAGCTCTCTGAAGGGCCCTCAACTCCTTCAGGGATCATAGCCACTCCTCACCACACCTCGCCTCACTTCCACAAGAGTATGTACATTTCCCAAAACCAATTGACTCCTTTCCCCCTGTCCAGGAATACCGGCCTGTGGAGAACCCACGGCGTCCCACGCAGTGGGGAGGCAAGAGCCCAGCGGAGAGACCGAGGGCAGTGGCCTCACCCCAGACCTGCACGGCCACCTGCTCAGACCTGGTGTTGGACCAAGGACGCAGACCCTAGAGCGGGACACCCGGGCTGTCATCAGGCCAAAAGAACTCTTGGGGAGTTCCATTAAGAGTATGACAGACCAGGGGCGCCTGGGTGGCTCAGTCAGCTAGGCGACCGACTTCGGCTCAGGTCATGATCTCGCAGCTCATGAGTTCGAGCCCCGCGTCGGGCTCTGTGCGGACAGCTCGGAGCCTGGAGCCTGCTTCGGATTCTGTGTCTCCCTCTCTCTCTGTCCCTCCCCTGCTCATGCTCTGTCTCTGTCTCAAAAATAAATAAATAAAAACATTAAAAAAATAATATGACAGACTAAATAATAAATGTTTATTATACTCTAGTAAAAAAAAGTACACATCTTTTGACAAATTTTCTTCGAAGTCTTAAGTTACATACAAGGCAAAAAAAAAAAAATCCAGAAACAAAAAACCAAGAAGGGATTTGGGTCCCTTTAACCACAGAATATATCATTTCATCTTTATTTTGTCCTCCTCCCCATCCCAATGAATGAAACTTTACTTCTGTATTCCTGTACTGCTGATCCAGTAACTTCACACGCTTTATGGACTGTATCTTATTACAGGCCTAAACGATCTCTTAAACCACTGTGTTAGTTTTATTATGTCTGTATTCTCCACAGTGACAGCAAAGGGGAAAAATATGCCAGCGAGAACCATCCTTACGAGCTCTTTTGATGCCCCCTGGTGGCATGTCACTAAATTACAAAATCAAGTACTTGAAAGCAAACATTTCCTTTCTGCCATATTTTCATGGAGTCTCAGAGACCTCTTTATAGATCCAACGTTCTATTACCCACATATTCTATTACGTGAAGACAGTATGTGCAGATGAGCTTTTATCACACAGCTTATCGCAAATAATTCATATGTTGATTACAGTGGCACATGTAACCCCAAATTCCCCAGTGGGGATGTGGCTCAATTTTATTTAAAATAACTAAAGGAGCGTCTTCATTCACTTCCAGGTTTTAAATTTTTTTTTTCAACGTTTATTTATTTTTGGGACAGAGAGAGACAGAGCATGAACAGGGGAGGGGCAGAGAGAGAGGGAGACACAGAATCGGAAACAGGCTCCAGGCTCTGAGCCATCAGCCCAGAGCCCGACGCGGGGCTCGAACTCACGGACCGCGAGATCGTGACCTGGCTGAAGTCGGACGCTTAACCGACTGCGCCACCCAGGCGCCCCTGCCAGGTTTTAAAAATGTAATCTGCGGGGGCACCTGGGTGGCTCAGTCGTTTAAGTGTCTGACTCTTGGTTTAAGTTCGGGTCATGATCTCATGGTTCGTGGGATTGAGCCCCATGTCAGGCTCTCCTCTGACAGGGCAGAGTCGGTTTGGGATTCTCTCTCTCTCTCCCCCTCTCCCTCCCTCTCTCTCTCTGCCTCTCCCCACTCACTCACTCTCTCTCAAAATAAATAAACCTTAAAAAAATGTAATCTGTGGCCTTTAACATTTCCAGAACAAAGGTAAGACCACGTGGCTGAGACAGACACACCTAGTCTCTAGTTTCTGACGGTGCTCTCTGGCAGGATGGTCTCGCGGGCCCTGCCTGCTCATCTGCAAAGTGAAGGGCCAGGCTAGCCAGGCTCTCACGTCCTTCCAGACATGATACCCTACCAGTGTGCAGTTCAGGCAAGAGATGAATTTAAATGCAAAAGGCGCCTTGGTGCTGCATTTGATAACAAAATTTTGGCCCAGGTACAGGAGTATTTCTAGCATCCAGATGACCGTGTCAGTGTTGAGTATTTTTTTCTTACGGTTTACGCACGAAGTAAAATGTGAGGGAGCTTCCCGAAATTCCAAAACTCAGACCAAAAAAACCCTCGGACTGCAGGAGGACAGCTGTGGGAAGACGGAACACAGCGCCCCCTGCAGGCAGGCACGTGTACGAGGGAAAGAACTGCAGAGCGCCTCAGCGGGGCGCCACCTGACGGTGTGGGGACTGGGACAGAGAAGCTCAAGGTGCCATCGCCCGGCTCTCCTCACGGCGCCAGGCCTGACCATGCGACAGCTGGCCAGATGATCCCCCAGACGGCTCCCTTTTCTGTCAGACGGGGCTGCCGTTTGCTCGCGGGCCCAAGGCAGGGGCCAGCGTACGATGGTGGCTGAAAATGGGTGGCATCTGAACGGCAGCCTTGAAAGGTAAGGCCACCACCACGTGCTCGAGTTACTGACGCCGGTGCCGGCGAGCCGACTCAGGATGTGACGGAGGAAAAAGGATGCACGTTTCTGCTTTCGTTTGCAGAAAGTGCAAGGATGAAATGGTCTTCTTCCCAGATTTTGACACATCTAACGTAAAACGATGAGGTAAGATCTTCAGGTTCGCCAGCGGGGACATGTGCTTCAAGGGTTCGGGGAACTGGTCCAGAGGGGGTCCCCGGCCGCCACTGCAGAAGGACGACCCCCGGGGGCAGTGCACCCGCGCTCCGGCTGCAGGCACGGCGGACCTGTCCCGGGACCGGGGCGGGCGTGGCCCTTCTCGGGAACTGTCCTGGCTGGAAACGAGGCTGGGTTTCCGGGGCCCCTCGAACCCCCCGGGGCACTGACACGACACGAAGCTCCGGGAAGGGTTTTCTCCACTTCCCTCAGAAGGCACCCCGTTGCGGGCATCTGTCTCGGAGGGGACACGCGGCAGCGCACAGGTAACACCGCGGGGCCAGACGGGGGAGGGAACCCCAGCTCCGACATCGCGGCCACACACGGAATCGGGGGCGGTCTCTGCGCCGCTCCAGCCGCAGAGAACCCCCCGGAAGCACCGAGGCCACGTCTTCAAGAGCAGCGAGGCCCATCTGCTCCCACGTGTCACCTGCCACGCCAGACCTCCGAGCCCCATCTCTTGACCAAACTCCTGCCTGCCAAAATGGAGCTGCTTTTTACACTGAGGGACAAACCTAGTAAAAACGGTATTTTGAAGAATTAAAAAAAAAAAAAAAAATACCACTATGATTCTTTTCTATCTATAAATGATGAACGTTTCTAAACAGAAAATACCCAGTGTGGCCAGGGTACAGAAAAAGGAGGCCTGAGCGGGGACGACTCCCTGGACGATTTGGGGACAGTGAGGACCGAAAGCCATAAGGCCACGCGGGCCACTGAGCCGGCAGTCTCCCCTCCAGAGCGGTCTCTTAAAGAAAGGATTAAGGATGGAGACAAAGACTTAAACAGAGAGCCCTCCACCCAGGCCCTGAGCCTGAATCAAATACATAAATGGGGAGGGGGGACAACCAAATACCTACCAGGCACGATTGGACCAAAAAAGTAGTTGTATTCACTTAATGGAACGCAATGGAATAATGAGAAAACTACTGTAGAAAAAGTACGGAGGTAATCAAGCAGGTTCTCCAGCGTCGCGAGGCCCGATAACCCACTTTTTCCGAACACTCGGGCATGCACGCGGCCACACACCCCACCCCGTAACAACGACAGCCCTCGGGAGGTGGCGTTGGGGGCGGTCTTTACTTCCGTATCTCATATTCTTTAAAAACCTCGTCTTTAGCCAATCGCACAAATCCAACTTAGTCATCAAAGCTTTTAGCCTATTGTTCTTCACACAAACACGGCTGCAACCCGCTCCGCACGGCGGACTTCTCCCTGAAGCCCGGGAGATTCCATACACCTGCCGGTGTGCCTTCTTCTCTTCACAAAGTCTGCAGTGACGCTGCGTGAACCACACGGGCCAACCGCAGACCCCAGGCCTGCCTCGGGGGAGGCCCGGCACCTGCTCCGAGTTGGACCCCCGGGCACTCTTGGAGGTGACACTGACCAGCACCCTCCCCCGCCCAGCTCAGGAGTATGCACAGGTATCAGCGCCCGTGGAGTAAAGCTACGCCTTCCAGTGTCAAAGACTTTCACGACTTTCCTCCCTGGAGGATTCCTCTTCCTTCTCTCTCATGAACACAACATATTGGGGCTGCTAATCCAGTCATTAGCGGACAATTCCTCAGTGAATGGAGGCTACTCAGAATCTGGCTATGTTGTAAAATAAACCAGACTCCACAGTCAGAGAAAGACAAATATCATGTGACTTCACTCACATGTGGATTTTAAGAGACAAAACAGAAGAAGAACATAAGGGAAGGGGAGCAAAAATAATATAAAAAGAGGGAGGGGGACAAAACCTAAGAGACTCAAATACAGAGAACAAACTGAGGGTGGCTGGAGGGGGTGGGGGGGGGGGGGGGGGGGGCTAAATGGGGGAGGAGCATCAAGGAAGACACTTGTTGGGATGAGCACTGGGTGTCACACAAGGGGATGAGTCACTGGTATCTACTACTCCTGAAATCTTTATTGCACTACACGCTAACTAGCTTCGATGTGAATTAAAAATATAGAAAGAAAGAAAGAAGAAAAAAAATTAACAGAAGACTTCAAAATAAGTTGGAAACACCAGCTACGAAGCAGAACAATTTCCGACTATGCTTTTTAAGTAATATTTTTGTATTCTTTTGATCAGAGGCGGCAGAGGGTTAAATAGGTCAAAAAGTACATCACCGTTTCGCCATTTTAAAAACATTAGGAAGAGCAGAATCCCGTGGCATCGTGAACAGAGTATGAACAAAAATAAAAGCCATTTGTATGCATTAATGATACATCAAGCTAATTCAAGCTGGCTCAAGCCGTTATCAGAAACCTGGGGCACATCCCAGCTCCGAGGCCACAGCGCAGGCAAGTATTAACACAACCATTTTCTGTGTCATTGATAAAATTAATTCCAGGAGCAAAAGATAGGGGTCTTAACGTGAAAATCAGGATAAAGCACACGTACTAGGAGCGTTGGCAGTGTGTGAGTTAAAGCTGGCGTCTATATGCACACGTGTGGGGACTGGTGCCCGCACGAGGCTGCCGGTAAAGGAAACACAGCACAAAATGTTCCCGACTTAGGGTAAGAAACCACCAGGGTGGAGCAAAGCTTCTAGTAACACGGTAAGTCCACAAAACTGTGAAACAGAAGATTATTTATGGTCTCTTGTTGTTTGTAATAACATCAATCTTGGTATCAAGACTTTAAGAGGACTTCTTTGGATGTTATTTTTGAAAGAATCAAAACGCCTTTTTCCTTGTAATGCTCCCCTCTACCCCACCATAAATGAGTTTAAGAATTACTGACTTTCAGGGCACCTGGGTGGCTCAGTCGGTGAAGCGTCTGACTTCGGCTCAGGTCACGATCTCGTGGTCCGTGAGTTTGAGCCCCGTGTCGGGCTCTGTGCTGACAGCTCGGAGCCTGGAGCCTGTTTCAGATTCTGTGTCTCCCTCTCTCTCTGACCCTCCCCTGTTCATGCTCTGTCTCTCCCTGTCTCAAAAATGAATAAACATTAAAAAAAAAATTTTTTTTTAAATTATCGAGTTTCACACATAACTCTGTATCGTTAGGGTCAGCAGCTACAGTCGGTGAATCATACCCATAATTGAGATATTGCCCCCTACCTAAACATTTTCCCTTTGGATATATGACTTTAGGCGAATCAACTGATATTCAAAGGACATAATCCCTCTTGAAAAGTCCAGCCTCTGGGTCCACTGATCAGTTCAACGGGTGAGAGAGAAACTCTCAAAACGGAGTTTCTGGACAAAGAGACTCCAAACAAGAAACAAGCTGATATCATACTTGTGTCCAATTCAAAACAGTATCTTAAAACACTCAGATTATTCCAAGGTCATCACCTTCAACAAGTTCTCAAATGAGCCCTGACAGTGCTCCCTGTCACCCGGTCACTAGTCTCAGCTTAACTTAACAAATTCCCCGTTTGTCAGGCAGATCAAGTGCCAGATGTCTGGCTCGTCCATAACACGTATGTTCACAGCTTCTCAACTCCAAGAACTTTTTAACTCAAACTTTTTTCCCCTGAAAATACTAATTCAAAACTTCTTTTGTTATTCTCTTGGTTTTGCTTTTGCTTTTTTTTAGCCCCTGAAAATATGACTTACTACAGCTAATGCTGATTATTTTAGCTTTGGTATTATTTCATTTTGTGATTTAACCTCGTTATAGAGAAAACATCTCTGTAAGAAATAAACCAAATTTAAAAGTGCTGTAGCATACAGGGGCGCCTGGGTGCCTCAGTCGGTTAAGCATGCGACTGTCGATTTCAGCTCAGGTCATGATCTCACAGTTCGTGGGATCAAGCCCTGCATTGGGGTCTGTACTGGCAGGGTGGAGCCTGCTTGGGATTCATTCTCTCCCTCTCTCTCTCTCTGACCCTTCCCAACTCATGCTCTTCCCCTCTCTGAAAATAAGGAATAAACACTATAAAAAAAATGCACATACGGGGGCGCCTGGGTGGCTCGGTCGGTTAGGTGTCCAACTTCGGCTGAGGTCATGATCTCGTGGTCCGTGAGTTCAAGCCCCGCGTCGGGCTCTGTGCTGACAGCTCGGAGCCTGGAGCCTGCTTCAGATTCTGTGTCTCCCTCTCTCTCCACCCTCCCCCGCTCATGCACTGTCTCTCTCTCTCAGAAATAAACATTAAAAAAATGCACGTATATAAAGGGTACTGACAACGTCACGCTTCATACAACGAATCAGTGTAAATCATTCACGCACTTTCCCATCCAAACATAACCGAGGGCTACGGCAGAAACAGAAAGACCCACCCAAAGCTACAGATTCTTCCTCACCGCGCATATACGCTTCCCACCCACAGCCTCGACCCAAAGTCTACTTTGTGTTAACACCAGCTGGGTATCTCCTCCATTTAATGAGAGGTTATAAACAACGGGCCAGACATGGCTCTTTTGGAATCAACTTGCAGGTTCTAACTTCCATGGGATCCGACCACATTAGAAGCCACCAGGCAGCGACAGGCAATGACGCTTGTGGTTAATGATGACAGCAGAACGATGGCCAAACTGGGGCCACGCCCGTGGCACTGGACTCAACCAATTCCCTGTAGAGGAAACTGTTGAGTGTGTTCCTTCTCTTCCTTTCTCCCGTTTGGGCCACATGTACGTAACTCTCACCCTTGTTCTTAGGAACTTCTAAAATACTAACCCCCTAGGGGTGCCTGGGTGGCTGAGGTGGTTAAGCGTCCAACTCTTGATTTCGGCTCAGGTCATGATCTCACGGTTTGTGGGTACGAGCTCTGTGTCAGGCTCTGCACTGGGACTGCTTGGGATTCTCTCTCTCCTTCCCTCTCTGCCTGCCCTCTGCTCTGTTTCTCTCCCTCAAGATAAATAAATAAACATTAAAAAACAAATTTCAATATGAACGCCCCTGAATAAAGTGTAATTTAAGCAGCTGAAATTTACCCTGTCATAATATAAACTAACTAACTACCCATCTGTCCCGGGAAGTGTTGAATGTACAACTTTTCGGTGCAGTGGGGGGGCAGTGAGCATGCTCCAAGGGCGGGGGGGGGGGGGGCAGGGCATGGGGACACGGGGCCAGTGATGGGCACAGAGGCACAGACAAAGCCATGGTCAGAAAAGGACACGCAGGCTGACGTCGGCAGTAAACAGGGCCTATTAAGATCTACTATTTGACATCAAGTCCGTGGAGTGTGTGACATAAATATCAGTCATTATTACAAATGACAAAAAAAAATACAAACAAACAGACACTTCAGGACTCAGTTCACCTTTTCCGTATGTATTATTAAATGCCAATGTACACAGACATACGGCTTGCCTTTAAACGTGAAAAATCTTACTTCTGAAAGCACTCCTCTGGAAAAAGAAATTTACCAAACATAAAAATAAATGGACTCCAATCTAATCTCAACACAATAAAGAGAAAAACAGCAGCCACAACACAAATAATAAAAGAGGCCACCCCCACAAAGGAAATTACGCGGGTTCCAAGAAAGCATGGAATGGGCCTAA
Organism: Herpailurus yagouaroundi; assembly: GCF_014898765.1. Taxonomy (NCBI): domain Eukaryota; kingdom Metazoa; phylum Chordata; class Mammalia; order Carnivora; family Felidae; genus Herpailurus; species Herpailurus yagouaroundi. The sequence continues at coordinate 4,953,883 of NW_024412433.1, forward strand.
TTGACACATCCTTTAGCGGCACAAACAAAAGACGGCGGCGTCAGCAAAACACCACGCGGCACTCGGAGCAAAGTCCCCGAAGATTGCTCCCACTTAATGATGCTCTAATACATGCAATTAGGTTGTACAAACCGGGCTCGTGAACACAGCTACTCCCATGCTGGACGCTCCCGTAATGAGGACCAGGCAGCCGCATACAACTCATGGGAAATGGGATTCTGTGCACATCAGGATTTCCGTCTTTGGGAGTGAAGGCCAGAAAGCAAAGGGAGGCTCCCTGACTTCCTGAAAACCCCTGGGCCAGTCACACAGCCCCTCCCGGCTCAGCCCGTAGCACGGGGGTCCCCGCGCCCAGGTGAGCCATCCGCAGGCCGGGGGGCACCTAGGGAACAGCTTCTTACGAAAGTGCTTTCCAGAGCGTGAACCGCAACACGGTTGTAAAGAGCTGGCGTGACGGTGCTGGGAGCCTGATGTGGGTCCTCCCAGAACGGGACCATGCCGTCAGACAGAGGCCCGTCCACAGGACAGTGCACGTCAGCGTGTAACTCCCGGAAGCCCAAGCGCAAGCCCGGGTTATGGCAGCACCAGCAATGGGCAGACAGAGCCCTCTAATGCCGTCGCCCAGCCTCTCCACCCACACGCACCTAAAACCGAACCATTTCTTATGAATGCAACGCAGATCATCTATTCTAGAGTGAACAGTCTTCCACGTGGGATCGCCAAACTGGACAGTGTCCAGTTCGTAACTGGATGACACGGTGACGAAACTCGGCAGCCCTGGGGAGAGTCAAGCTGACAGATGGTAATTTGTAATTTATCCAGATCTTGGTCAGTACGGATCTTGACCGGGTCTGACAATTACTGTCAGAGCAGAATAGGTTGCAGACAGGCTTTCCTATTGTCCTACGAATACAAGCTGAAGAAGGTAGGGAGTTTAAGCTTTCCAGGGGAGTGTGCTTTAATGTCTAATAGGATGCTTTCGGTGGGATTTAACAAATGACTACAACTTCAGAATATATGTGCTCAGAATACTGAATTCGGTATACAAAACAGCCAGTGTCCAGATGCATTACATGAAACCCACATACAAAACGATACTGCTTTACAATACAGACAAATCTATCAGCTCATTTTAGGAGAGGGAGCGAGGGAGAGAGGGCAAGGGCATAAAAGGGCTTGGGTAAGGACAAACTAAATTCTTTTGTACTACCACCAAAGTTCTACTCATTCTGTACGAAAGGGAAACCACTTTTCTTTAGACATCAGGGATCTTTAAAACACCATATACCAGTCAGATCCCATCATTAAAAAATTATAAGATATACTCCCCCCCCCCCCCAAAAAACGTAGGGATTCTATTGGCTCTATGCCAAAAAATGTCAAAACAAACAACAAACTGATTCTGCCTCCTGCTTAGTTGGAATGAGGGAACTACGCTGTGGCATTTCACTACACCCGACACACGGCCATCACACAAGCACCGTCATCGAAGCAAAACAAACTATAAGCGAGGACATTCAACGCAGGATAGGAAATTTCAAAAAGAGAACATAATTCACCATTTCCAAAAACCCACTTTGAGGGAACAAAAATCCCCAATGCTCCGTCATGAAGATAAGGCGGCAGGGTCCACTTTCTTCCTCCCAAGATGGCGCACGTTGATGGTCTAAGGGGCCCTTCGACCGCTTACACACATGAGTTTTTACCTTTCGGCACTGCTCAGCCTTCGAGGGGAGGAATCTATTTTTGTCACTAAGTCCTAAGCATCGTAGGTTGTCCCTGAACATCTAGGTTGAAAACTCCCACCACCCCTAGCCGGAGACTCATCTAACATGGCACAAAAGATGTGCCACTGCAAGGCCTTCTCCCACTCAGCTCATTGCCTTAGGAAGTGAGGGAAACCCTTCTTCAGTAAGAATCCTAACATCAGAGGAATGACGTCTACAGAGAATGAACTTTATTCTCCTGTAATCCTGTATCTTCATGTCTCCAGGCCCTGAGAGAACAGACAACCAGGGGCTTCTGGAAAATCTAATGCTGACCCAGAAATCACCATTATAATGTTAAAAATACAAAAGCTTGTAGCTGATCTCCCAGACACGACCGGGGGCAAACAGAACTGCACAGAATTAGACAGACTGAGAGACGTGGGGGGTGGGGGGGTGGGCACGTGCAGCCCCAGGTTGCCTCAATCCCCTCTGGTCCAGACTTTGGTGGCCCAGGGCTCCCGTAGGGCTCTCCAAACAGATGGGTAACCACGCCCCCATGAGACCCAGCAGCCCAGATGCAAAACGGGTGAGCACGTGCATTCTCAGAAGGTGAATCTTATTTATAAGACCCCCTGTGGAGCCCAGATAGTTCTGCCGTGCGAGCCACACACACTCAGCAGGAGTCGGGTCAAGGGTGATCCCGAACCTCTGCGAGCAGGTGACAAAAAGCAACCTTGTCCGTCACTCGCCCCCTCCACCCTAGGGCAAGGTGCAAGCTTAGGTACTCTGGGTACTTGAATTTTCACCTCGCCAAGGCCCTCCCTGTTCTCTACCCCAAACCAAAGGCACGGTGCAGGCAATGCTGGTGCTCAGGTGAGGGACTCAAAGAATAAACAAATGAACAAATGGATCCATCTACCTCCCTGCCTCCTGACACCGCTGGGGCTCGTAAGGATGCTCCCTCCTGAATTACTTTCCGAGAGCCATTTGAAAACGACACCACGGAGAGAAAAGCAAACATTCTGTCTTCAGTTTTAGGACACTAAGAAGACAAAGTTAAAGAAGCAAAGACTAAAAGTCCCTGGTATCTTAAAGAAGAAACCTGGGGAGCCAGGGGACTAGAATGCTTGGCCGGCAGGGGCAGGTACAAATAAGGTCTTGCTGGGGTAACAGTCCGGCCTCTGTTTTTTTCTCCAGCAATAAGCTAAACCTTACAAAGAAACCACGTGCCCCTTCTTTCTCCTTCTACGATGCAACGGTAAAGAGTGCGTAAATAAAAACAAGTCCTAAGGCTTGCCAGAAAACCGAAAGACAAATCCACATGAACAGTGTCTGTGAGTGTGCAGTGAACCTGCGTCCCTGAAGCCACTCTGCCCAGCCTTCCCCCAGGTGAGTGGGCAGGACCCAGGTCCCTGCTGTGTAATGACAGGATGGTTAAGGCTCTGGGCTCGTGGTCCCAAGACAGGCGTCCAATCCAGGCCCAAAGCTTTTGGTCCAGCTACGTCATGTTTCTGAGCCTTGATTTCTTGAACTCTGAACCCTATGGGGTGTTTTTTCCTTAAAGATTAATACAGATTCTTAACGTTCACGATTTCTAAGTACCAAGCGCAATCTCCACTCAGTCAAGAACTTTTATCGGTAACAATTAAGGAGTTTATGTATAACCCAATAAAAAGATATACCACATAATTACCCTACAAAATAAGAGTAAACCCTTATTTTTTTTTTTAAGTTTTATTTACCTATTTTAAGAGAGAGAGAGAGAGAGAGAGAGAGAGAGAAAGAGAGAATCCCAAGCAGACTCTGCCCAACGCGGGGCTCAAACCCACAAACCGCGAAATCATGACCTGAGCCAAAACGAAGAGTCAGTTGCTTAATCGACTCAGCCACCCAGGTGCCCCGACTCTAATTTTATTTTTCAAACTTATCTTCATATAAAGATATTTTAAGGACAAAATCACAACAGTCACAAGCTGTCAGATCGTGAGCCTTATTTCCTTTTCTGACTCTGTACAATCCAAATGTTTAACGGGAAGGCGTTATTTCTAAAAGTAGAAGTAACAAAACGAACGTATTGAAAATCTCCTAAGCCTGGGAAAACTCCCAAGAGCATAACGTGCTTCACCATTCAAATCCCAACAACAGCAACACCTTAATATTACGTGAGATGATGATGTTTGGAAAGGCCCTTCCCCTCCCCTTGCTGGCATCCCAACTTGCAGACAACAAAGTGCTTCTGCACACACTCTGGAGGCAGGGCAGGGACGCATAACAATCTTGGCCTCCCCTACTATTTACTAATTCTTAGGATTATGATGTATGTGTTCACTTACTTACGAGAAGTTCATGTTTGCGATAAATGCACAAGTAAGGCAATCATTGCGGAGAATAAGCTCACCCATACAAGGAAATTCTGAACATCCCCATCAGGGACCGACGCGCTTTCCACCAAGGGCCAGAGGGTCCCCGTTTCAAGCTTCGTGGGGCCCTGACATCTTAGTTGCCACCTCTCAACTGAGCAGTGGTAACAAAAGCGGCCCAGCCGGGGCCACCGAAACCACTACTTACAGAAACAGGCTGTTGGCCAGATTTGGTCGTGGGCTCAAGCTTGGGGACCTTCACGTGTGACAGTTTGGTCGCACAGGGTTTGGGCTGCTTGGTGGAAGACGGCGAGACTGCCCCACGGGACACCCTCCCGGGACCCCACACGCTTCCTGCGGGGCTCTTCACGGGCGACCCTTCAAGGTGCTGCAAACACGGGCCTGCACGGGCGCCACGGGGGGCCCCACCACCCAGCAGGGATGGGTACAGCCCGAGGGGGCCCCCAAACGTGCGGGGCAGGAGGAAGGGCCGGGAGACCCCAGGACCCTCAGCGGGATGCTGTGACTTCCGAACGGGCCCTGGGGAGACAGTGAAGACCACGGGTACAAAGGTCTCTGGAAGACACGTTGTGAGAAGGGGGGAGGATGGGCCACTGCACGAAGAAAAGAGGCCGAAAGCCTAGAGCTTGGCGGTGCTTAAGGAAAGGGGAAGAAAACGTGCTGTGTGGAAACGGTCACCTTTGCGACGTAATGAAACAGGTCACAGTGTGCAATTCCTACAGCCCCGACTGAAAACGAATCCGGACATTTAGGCGAGCGTTCGCACGTTGTCCCGCAAGCGCAGGCCTGTCACTACGACTCGCACTCGTGCCCGGCAAGGCCGGGGTGACCCGGCGGCTCGGGCGGTCTGCTCTGCCGCCGCGGATGTGAGCCCGAGCAGGGGGGTGACCCGGGATTTAGTCCCCACGACCACGACCACGACCAGAAGCGGGGCCCTCCAGAGGAAGCGGCTTTCCCCCAGACCTTCCCGACACCCCCCTCCCCCCTAGACCAGAGAAGCCAAGTCTCCATCCACCCCACCCCCTTCCCAGCCCACACCTGGCATCGGAGTCTGTGCCCGTGGTGCTGGCCACCCCCCCATATGGAACCCTGCGCTGCTCCCGGAGAGCCTCCTGTCTGACGCCCCCTGTCCCGGGGGTCCGGGATTAGCAGGGGGGTCACTAATGAACTCAGTCACAAAGAAACAATTCCTGCCCCGTGGCGCTGGCTCCCAGCCACGGGTCGGAACGATGTGCGATTGGGCTTTTGTTCTGTTTTGGGTTTTTTCGGTCCACGCTTGGCTCTCTTTACTCTTTCTGTTTATCCTCCTCAAAGCCCAACATGCGATATGTAGACCATTTTTAGGAACAAGCCTGAATTAAGAACCAGTAGCCACGGCGGAGAAGAGACGGCAAACGCTTCAAGTCCGCCACACCGCGCGCAGAAACCTGCAAATGTCTGACCCTGAACGCCAAGGTCACGGAGCGCCTGCGAAGGGGTTTGGTGGGGGGGGGGGGGGGGGGCGGCCTGCGGCTTTTGAACATGCGCACAGGCAGCCGAAAGCCCCCTCTGGACGGGAGCGGGGCCAGCGGTCACGTGGACGGGCCCCGCCCACCGGGGAGTCGGTGCTGCGACGGCCGCGGGGGGCGCTTACCGTCCTGGAAGACGCGCTCCACGTTCAGCCCGTACGTGGCGCACGTCTCGTAGTACGTGCACCTCTTCAGGTCGCTGGACAGCTTCCGCGCCCTAGCGTCGTCGATGACCCGCGGGTTCGTGGAACTTATGGCATCTGGAACAGACGAGCAAAGACAGGGTGACCACGAGTAGCTCGGGTGCTTCCCGCAACTTAAGGACCTGGGGTTTTTAAAACCTAGCTTACCCTCCAAGTAATAATCTCAAACATTTTATTAGAGTCATCCTTTGTAAAAATCCGTTTCAGAGGATCCTGCTTCTGAAATTTGGGACAAAAGGACGCCTAGGAAGACCAGAAGGAAGGCGTGAGAGTTAAATGTGGCTCCGGAGGAAAATAAAAGGGAAAAAGACACCCCACGCTCGGTATTTGCAGGTGACTTTCGGTGCAAGAAGCATCCTGCGAAATGCGTCCTATGAGCAGAATTCCTACAGGTGCAGCCACTCGCCCGTTCGGTGCGTGTCCAGAGCCACCCTTAGGTGCCCGGTCCTGTTCCAGGCACAGGGCTACCCCAGTGAACACACAAAAATCTGTGCTTCACGGAGGGGCTACCAGGTCAGCCAGGGAGGGAGAGGTGGGCCGGGGAGACAGGGGTCAGCTGGGGAGGGAGGCAGAGAACGGGGCGCAGATGGGGAGCAACCTTGAACCATACAGTGTGGCCACCAGAGCCACGTCAGGCAGGGAAGGAGGTCGAAGGTCCGTGTGCTCAGTGTGATTTTCAGGGCAGCCCCATCTACGGGAAGGCGGCAGGGCCAACCAGCCACTACCTGCGGGGGAGAGCGCCTGGTGGGTTTAAGGGAGACTGAGGCAGGAGCGGGAAGGGAGGTGGGGCAGTCGGGGGGTGTTAGTTCCAACAAAGCCGCTCCTGGGCAGACCCACTTCCTACAGGATCTATGTACAGATGGGGACGTCTGAGCGGCAAAGCAGACGTGTCCGGCACCTGCCACCAGTCCCCGAAAAAAGGAATACTCAGCCCTTATTAGCTCAGTGTCCCAGATGCGTCCTATCATGAGTTCCCAGGGAGTTGCCAAGTGCCAGCCTCGTGCCTGGCACACACCAACGCAGGAAGGCCAAGATGTTAAGGCTACGGAGCTAGGTGTGAGACAGCAGGCACTTTTCAGGGACTTTTCCTGCCGTGAAGCTTTCTCAGCGGCATAAAGGCTCCCGAGCTACAGGAAACGCCCAGCTGCTCTTTAAACAAAAATCCACTGGTGGGATTTTCCCTACTACCCAGAGGAGGTGCAGCACAAGAGAAGACCTACGAGGCAGCCACAACCTTGTATGTTTTGTTTACTTGGGGGCAGGAAGTGCATAAAAAAGGGGCATCTTAAGGGAAGAATTTATTCATTTTTCCCCTCTCTCTCTTTTTTCTTACTTTGCTTCCTATCTTACCTTCAGCCCTATGGAACAGGCCTGACCTGACAGTTTCCCTCAGAGAAATCAAGACTAACTCCGATTCATACCTCTTTTGCGGACAAAGACCTGCGCCATCTCGAGAGATATTCCGGAACATTCCCTGGCAAGGTCTGTTACAGGGATTTGTTCAAAGAACATCTATCTTGCCCTGTCTGGCCTTACAGGTTAACAAATTTGGCTTAAATTTTGCAACACTTAAGAAAAAGATGTATTTTTTTTAAAGGTGTAAACATCTTTTAAGGAAACAGGAGGGAAAAAAGCTTGAAATCTGTCAATCCGGCTGATGATTTATCGCCACCTGGAGTCCCGGACACTTCCACGGCCCCCTTTCCTCAGTGGGATGCCCACCCCGCTTCCGTCCCGTCTCATCTTCCCAGGTACAGCGACACGTCACGGGTGTGGCCGTGTCGTATCTGCACCTCGTTTCAGTCAGGGCGACACAAGCCTTGTTTTTCGTTCCATCCTAACTCTGTATCCTTTCAGGGCTCGTGCCTTTCTCTCAAATAAATTTAATCTGCAGGCATTTAAAATAGAACCTGCTCGTCAAACACTGCACAGCCGCCTCATTCGGAAATGTCTTGTGCCCTGACGGGACCTTCACACAGGCTCCCTGGCTCCACGAGTGGACACGTATTCCCACAGAGCCCCTCCTCCCGCCTGTGGATGAGGCGGCGCCACACGCCAGGCGTCCTTAAAGAATGAACATAATTGTTCATCTTTCCCATTCCAGAACCTCCTGCCTCCGGGCCAACCCCAGACACGAGGGAGAGAAGCTCAGAGTCCCTCACCTATAACCTGACCCACCTTGTATCTCCAGCATCCCACAAGACCTGTGCAAAAGCACAACAAACGAGCAGGCTTCACAGAAAGCAAGTCTGTGAGCAGTAAAAAGTACCTGGGAGTGGAACCTTCCAGAAAGCCCACACTCACTCCACCATCTCGCCACTGGGGGGCGTCTGGGGCACTCTGGAAATTAAAGGTCTGATTAAAGACCAAGAGGAACTTGCCTAATTGCTAATGCTCGCTCACGTCCCGTTCGTTTGGGACGGGGCTATGCTGAAGTGTGAACGACGTCTCACAAACGAGTGTGAGGAGACTGCCAGGAATCCCTCCTCCACCCGGGCTCCCTGGCTCAGGTGCTCACTCACCCAGGGCCTCTTCAGACAGAATGCGCTCACTCAACAGATGCTTCTACCGCCAGCAGGAATAAAAAGGGGGTAGGTCTTGCAGTCAGGGACCACGTTAGGGCCTCCCCAGAGCCTCTGCGGAGCCTTCCGTCAGCCTCCTCTACAAACACGTGGACCATCCTGGTGGGGGACATGGATATGCCCTCCTTCGGCTGAGGTGGGACACAGACAGCCCCGCCCATCCCCAAGGAAGGGAAGAGAGAGAGAGGCATGCCTCTGGCATCCCAACCAGGACCTCACTAAGGCTGATTACTGAGCTGTAACAATTCTAACAGCAGCCACTCATCTTACGCGTATGTGCCCACGGATGCTTCCGGTGCCTTACAGAAGTTCCCCCACTTAAACCTGGCCACAGGAGGTGGCAGTCAAGGTCACACAGCCAGGATGCCCCGAGGCCAGGACTGCGTGGCCCCAACACCCAGGGACAGGACGCTCCGCTCCACTCTCCACTACCCAAAACCTGGCTGTGTTAAGACGACAACAAATGATCACATACAGCCTTCTGGCCTGGGCTGAACAAGTCCCTGCTCCCTCTCACAGCGAGTCCCCAGAAAAAAAGACATTCCGAGTCGTAAACAGAAACCCCTTAACTCGGGCAGGCACTAAGGAGATGCCCACACCCGGTCTCCGATTTTGCTCAGAAATTACCCTGGGCTGGGCTGCCGGAGTGGTGCTTGTTGGGAAGGAGTCGCTGCATCTTCAGGGAAGCTTTAAAGCAGGATCTGCTCTAGACGGGCCACCCACTATAAAACACTACTAAGAATTTTCAGGATGCCACCTCAAACATGCCAACTCCGTACTGGCGCGCCCTTGTTTCCCAGGGACCACCAGGGGGCGCTCGGGCATAAAGAACGTCTTTGCCATCGGGCTGCGGGTGGAATCCACCTGCTCTGAAGGCTTCAGGGCTGAGACCACTTGCAGCATCGGCTGCAAGAGGGTGGGGGTGGGGGGCTCCCCATGAAACCCTGACTCTAACATTTCATATCTAGCACACAGATGATGCTTTCAGTTGGTTCCTTGCTACTTCCATTCGTGCAACACACACACCCGCCCCACACCCAGGGCTCATCTGCCTGAGCTCACTCTCCTCACACTAGAGCCGGTAGCACACAAACAGCTTCTTCAACACAGCCGAGTGCCTGTGACACAAAAGTGTCACATCCGGGCTTGGAGAAAGGGAGACCAGATGTGGACGTTCTAACAAAAGCAGTGTATGAATAACAACAACAAAAACGAAGGTATAATCCAAGTTTTCTTGACACGATTATGTTTTAAGTTGCTCCGTTGCTGACAAAGCAGTTTTTAAAGTCAACCTGCCATCTGGTTCTTTAAGACATTCTATGTGGCCTCTTACTGAAGACCCAGATGCAGACACCGGTACGTCAGTGAATCTGATTGAGAACAAGGACACTTAAGGGCTGTGGCTCTGCTAAGAGGCCAAGTTTTAAGTGACCTAGAAGAAATGAAGAAACGTACTCATACAGGGTTAATTCTAGACTCTGAGGGGCCTGTTGGGTGAAAAAAAAAATTAGCTACAGACCAGAACACACAACAGACGGAGCAAAATAAAACAAAACTCTGCTGTATATGAGAAATTGGTAGAATTTTAAAGATGCACTCAAAGGTAAAATAAACCTTTTAATTGCTTATTAATTGGTTTATGTAACCAAAAGAATTAAGATACCCCTCCTACAGAAAACGACAGAAAACAGATTTTATTTTCCCTAGAGTACTGGGGGGAAGGGGGGTTATTTTGAGGCTGCTGACCAAGTGATTTCTCCACAGAATCAATTCAGGAAACGTGACAATTTCAGTTTCGTGGATTCTCACTGGAAAAAGCCTTCAGTAGAAAATGTTTCTTCTTCGAAGCATTTTCAGATTCCTCCACACCAAAAACAGAGGCCACAACTCCACTCACTGCTCAAGTGTGGGAATCCTTTAAACTCAACCTGCGTGCAGATGGCACTCACCCTGGGTCCCCACGAGAACCAGAGGGATCTCGCTCGTGTTCCGGTAGGTGGCCATCCGACTGTAGTAGTGGTAAACAGTCTGGAAGCTGATCTCATCCTCTAAGCTGAAGACAAATATAACAGCGTCCACCCACATGGCAAACTGGGGAGAAAAGAAAGGGAGGAGGGAAGAAGGAACTGAGTGACGAGGCTCGGGGAGCAAAAGGGTGGGAACAGCATCTTCGTGAGCAGAGGACACGTGGCCGGCAGACCCCTCCGTCAGGCCGAGTCTGAGGCCGGACTTTGGCTGTAACGCGTTGCTGTGGCGTCACTGCCGTCCTTCTCGTAACAGCCTGGAACGGGACCCTCACCCCCTTCCCACCCAGGCCACCCCGTCTCCAAGGAATGCAAACCAGACACGCCTCCCCGTGGGACCCTCTACCCTCCGTCCTGATCCAGCCAATGGCGGTCCCACAAATGTGAGGCAAACCCAGCCTCGTAGCAGAGCCTCTCCAACTCCACAACCACCTGACTCTGGGCCACTTTGTTCTTGTTTTCCACGCATCCAGGGGAAGCTACGGCAAATGTGCCTCGGGGCAAACAACTGCGCTGCCAGGCGCAGACGAGCCTGTTCAGTGCGCATGACCGCCTTGTAAGGCCGGAGCAGACGGAACGGAAGGTCCTGGAACCTCAGTGGCCTCCTAGGGTCGCACGTGACTGCAACAGCAGAATCACAAGCCGGTCAGGCCGGCACCAGAGATCCTCCACTTTCCAAGGGAAAATGGAAAAATCAGTAATAGTAACGTTAATCCTGTTTCCTTTCTCTGAGAAGCCACAGCTCCTAAGTAAGTTTCTACAGCCAAGGTACCAGCTCGGATATACGTGGGGGAATTTGAGGGGGGGGGGGTTAAGCTCTGACTTCATGTGTTAACTAAAAAGCATATTCGCTTATATGTGGAAATTCTACGTGATAAAAACGTAAATATACGTGAAGTCCAAATGAAAAACTGAGATGAGATCAAAATCTTGGGAAGAACGGATCCCGGGACAGGCCCGCCGCCCCAGCAGAGCACCCAGGACCCAGGCTGACACGGGGCACCTACCTTGCCCTCTCTCTATCTGGAGGTATGTTTTTCCTTTCTCCTCCGAGCAGTGAGGTGAGGTGTCCCCACGCATATGAAGAGCAATCGTGGACCCGGGGACCAGACCGAGGCTGGCAAGTACACGCCACACCTCATTCTCCCAAGGGGGCGCTCACTGCCCAGCGCCTAGTAGGTGGTGAGCACTCCGTAAATCCCCCCAACCCACCCCCGTGGCTCCCCCGGCAACTGCCACACACAAAAGCCAGCTGACTGGCAGAGTTTTTACACAACCCTGGGATGACACTGGCAGCCACAAAAAAGTCCTACGACTTCATTCGTGAAGCCATTATGCTCGGGTACGCTCCAGGAAATATCTGGAAACAATGAAAACAAAGATCATGCCTCCACGTGCCTGGGAACGGTAACTTAAAAACAGGACTCTCTCCCCCTTGAATATTCAAGCACGCTCTGCCTAATTGTGTACAAAATCCTGTCGGTCAGCTGTAAAAGGCTCCATACTGACAGCCCCCCATGGTAGAAATCTTTAATGAGGGGAAGCCGCTGGGCTAAATGACGGCCCTGAACACAGTACATCCGGAATAAAGGACTGGTCGTCAGTTAACCGAGTAAACGTGTTCTCACGGCAAGACGCCAAGACTGAGACTCCAGTGGCGGGGGGAGTCATGGTTCTACCCCCAGGTTGGTGCCATTCACAGGCAGAGCCCCGGAGTCTGTGCCCCTTCACCACGTCCATCCTTGGGCAAGAAGTCCCGGCCTCGGCGTCCGCAGTGGAGACGGGACTCCTCAGCACATCGACCCGCAGGGTCGTCTCGAGGATTACATGAGCCGACCCACACGGGGCAGGCATTCGCCCACCGTTCCTGGATTCAGCTCCCAGTATGCGCTTGGCCAGTAAATTATTATGCAAGTAAAATAAGGCACTGGAGAGCAGGTAAACCGCCACCTTTGCTTTTGGATTTCCAGGATGCCCAGCCTTCAGGGAACTTCCGGAGACACCACACTGGGCTGCACGCTGGTGTTCAGAGGAGGCGCACTTGTGCCAAGAAGCCCAGTGAGCAGAATCCCCCACCCCCAACATCGGATTTCCCGATTTCGGACCAGCCACTTTCTCAATGCTCCTGCTGCTCTAGGGAGCAAACCGCTTACAGGAACGGGAGAGGACTATGGGTCTTTCCAGAAGTCAAATCAACGGAGTTGACAAATGAGCGCAAATTGTGTCTTTCCTTCCTTCTTAAAAACACAAAGTGAGGGGCGCCTGGGTGGCGCAGTCGGTTAAGCGTCCGACTTCAGCCAGGTCACGATCTCGCGGTCCGGGAGTTCGAGCCCCGCGTCGGGCTCTGGGCTGATGGCTCGGAGCCTGGAGCCTGTTTCCGATTCTGTGTCTCCCTCTCTCTCTGCCCCTCCCCCGTTCATGCTCTGTCTCTCTCTGTCCCAAAATAAATAAAAAACGTTGAAAAAAAAAATTAAAAAAAAAAAAAAAAAAACACAAAGTGAAAACCAGCCACGCAGACCCAACTTCGCTCTAGGATTTTGTCTGAAGGAACCACAGAATTCGTTTCTCAGAGAAAACAGGTTCGTGGGGCTTCTGCATCACCTTTCTTGAGCACACCTGATTTCCAGAGCCATTTCTGTTGAATGGGAACCTCAAAGCTGAAGCAAACATCAAAGAAAAGGCTGCTTACCGCTTGCTTGTAATACTTACCTGTGCCTCTGGGGGGCCCCCTTCATCTCTAATCAGCAGCAGATAGCTCTGTCCGTCAACAACGATTTCTTTCTTGAATCTGCCACCTGCCACACACAAAAAATCTCGTTATACAAGAAAGACCGGGAGTGAGATGGGCAAATAGACGTGGGCTTCGCTTGTGGAAAAATACACCCTTGGCTGTCGCCCTGGAGGCATCTCTCAGTATTTAGGACCAGCAACCACTGGATTTTAAAACAACTACTGAACTCAGATTTAAGTGTTTGTCTTTAAGGACCCGTGTTCACTTCTGATTAGAGTGCACAGCCTCCCGTGCAATGCCAGGATCACCCGTGGCCGAGAAGAGAAGAATTTTAACGTAGGCTTTGTTTGTAAATTCGGGAATTCTCTCTCACTGGGAACACGATGCACAGAGTTCAGAAACAGAGAGCATTGAAATGATCGTTCTCTTGTTGGGTTTTGCAAAACGGGAAAGAATTTTTCATGCTGAACAGGTGCCTAGTGTACAAGATTTTGATAAATTCAAGGGCTGAGAACCTGTATTCTCCTCAAGAGAAACCCAGTTTTTGAAAGGAAAACACAGAACATGGGAATGGTGTTTCTGTATTCACGGGGCACAAGTAAGGGAAGGATGCTCAATACTACACACGTGTTAGACACAACTACTGGATGGCATCTCCCCACGGGTCGAGACAGAGCGGGGCAGCTGGCTGGCGGAGGGGGGTGGGGTTAGAGAGCGCGCTGTTAGCGGGAAACCACCAGGGACCCTGCCGGGGCGCCGTGCGTATGCAGAGGTGGGGCGGGGGCTGGCCCTCCACATCTCGGCCCCGCACACACCCAGGTGGGGCGAGACATGTCAGGGTCCCGTGCAGCTCCTCGCAGCACCCCGGGTGGACAAGAGATCCGCCAGGCCTCTGGTGGATGAGGGAAGTGCGCGCACCTCGGGGTCCCTCTGCCGTCTCCAAGGACAAACTACCTTCCGAGATTCCGGGCTCTGAATCCACTCTAGCTAATAATCAGCGGGATTCTGATTTCTTGTTTTTGACAGAGGAACCCATCATCACTGCCTGCTCTCATTTTCAGGCCTTGGCACAGACACCTTCCAGAAACGCCACCTACACCCCCAAATGACCACCCCCTGGAGAACCAGGGGGGCAGAGCTTCCCCGGCCCAGAGGCTGTGTGTCCGCCCTCCGCCTCCAGGGGTCGCATCGACTCCGGGTGGGCTCATCTTCCAAAGCGAGCACACTTGTGTGCACAGACAGATGTGCGCACACACAGACGCACATGCACACAGACACACACACCCACTCCCTTCCGGGCACCGATGTAACACGTAAAACACACCTGCTTTATCTGGTGTTCAGTCTGCTCCCATAAGAAAAACTGAAGAAAACTTTCCAACATTCAGATCAAACACATAAACTCCCATTCTGATCCCCTGCGTGGGCACGACACTGAAGAAAGAGGACAGAGGACAGAGGACAGAGAAGGGAACAGGCGTGTCTGCGCCTGTCGGAAGACTAGCCGATGACTTCCGGTCCCCAAATCACAGACTCCTTGTAGGTAAACGAGTATGGCACCCTTTTCCCAGCCGAGCTGTCGTGACTATAAAGTGAGCCAGGAAACGTGTGGCACAGAAGCCCCCGACCCCCCCGGTGCGACACGGCCACAAGACTGCAATGCTGGGGGACCCGGCCTCCCTTATTCACCTCTCTCTCTACCTCAGTGTCCCCAGCTGTAAAATGGGACCACCTCATCCTGCGGGCAGGCGCCCACCTGAAGGGCAGTGCCATTGGCAATTATTACTAGCGATATTCAAAGTTTCTGCCAAGGGTCATCACGTGCTTTTATAAAAGACACACTTAACGTTTAATAAACCTACTTGTAATAGAAAAGTTAGCCCAAGTTGCAATAGTGATCAATATCACTTCTGTATTTTCTACAACTTAAAAGAACCCGCTATTTCTTGGCGAGATGAACTGAATTCAGCCTTTCGTGAAAACACAATGTTAGATGCGAAATCGGTACTGGGGGAAAAGCCTTTTTCTTCCCCTCTTGTTGCCAGAGGTCTGACAAGTCATACTGAGAGCGACACGGGAAAACCAACAGGTATTTGTTTACAAATTCAAAAATCTCTCCTCTGGTTCCTGGTGCCTCGATCCAGGCTCCTGAATGAGGGTGACAGTCACCGCGAACCTGCCCGAGCTAACAGTGCACTTCAGACCAAGTCTACCGAGAGAAGATCTGACGCACGTTTTTAAAGCCCTCACATCACAGGAAAATACTTGTGCTCGCAGCTGAGTGGTTTCAAGGCAGGTCATGTGATGTCACATCAGCGGGGCCCTCTGCTGGGAGGGACTGGTCTGGGCGGCACCTTGCATGTCCTTTCGGCCACAGAATTCTGCCTGTGCTCAGGGAAACGGAGACCAGTGGTTTCTTGGTGGGCACGGGAGCCGAGCAGCATGGCACCCTTGGTGTCCCAGCGGGTATTTTAAAAACCCCGGTGATCATCGAGCATCCCGCAATCTGCAAGCGGCTAATTATCACGTCCTAAAAGAGCCACATCAATTTCATGCAGTGCATTACTGCTATTATGGGTGGAGCTGTGCACCCCCAAATTCACACGCTGAAGTCCTAACGCCCAGTGCCTCAGAATGTGATCTTAGTTGCAAATAAATCCACTGCACATGTGAGGCGTTAAGATGAGCTCATAGTAGCACAGGATGGGCCCCTTAACCAATGACTGGTGCCTTTAGGAAAGGGGAAATTTTGGTGAAGATTAAGGCAGGGGCTTTGTAAGCCAAGAAACACCAAAGATGCCCCCAAACCACGAGAAGCCAGGAGACCGGCCTGGAACAGGTCTGTCTTGTGAGCTCAGGCTTCTGGCCTCCAGTGTGGCGGGAGAACAAATCTACGTTGTGCCGAGTGCCCCAGTTCGTGGCCCATTGTTACAGCCGCCCTGGCAAGCTAAAATATGCTCTGATGCCAAGTTTCTGTCCTGGTGGTCCGCCATCCCCCAGAATGAGTTCGCACACTCTCTCTCTCCACCCAGCTTATCCCTAGAGCGTTTCAAAACCCCCTTTGTTCTCTCCATCCCAACTGTCCATATTCATTGAAATCACCTAGGCTTCTCAGCTAGGTTTCCGCACGAGTTTCCTGCCTGCCTCACACCTGCTCTCAGCCTCAGGCCCACCCCACAGCACCCCACAACCTGAGGGAACCGCACAGTGCCGCAGAGCTGGCCCCGAGCCCACGCTCGCCCTGGGACCCTGCCTCCCCGCCAGCAGGCCCCGAGCCCCCAGCACCCAAGTGCACAGAGGCCTGCCCTGGGCATCCTGGCCACACACATCCGATTCCTCACTAGTCCGGGTCGTCTCCGGGCAGGAAGGGAGCAGCGGAGCCTGTCCCTGGGACCACACCCGCTCCCCAAGTCCCAGCATCCCTCCGCCGCCTAGCTGCCCCCCCCCAACCTCTCCAGGGAGCAAGAACCCGCTGGGCGTCAGCACCCAGTCTTCCCAGAACAGCGTGGGGCTGACGGAGGACCTCCCCCTTGGACGCCCTGCTCCGCGACACCTGCGGGGTGAATTTCACACCAACTCTTTCGTTCTCCTCTCTTCATGTGTGTTTGTGGAGCCTTGTTCACAAATGATGCTTCCAGCTGGTTCAATCATCGTATTCAAGTCAAGAAGGGTTTGCACCGGCCCCTCTGTTTGTTGCTCCATAATCTCCGTCTTTGTAACCTCAGCAAAGGATTCTAGACCTTCTAAAAGGAGGGGTGATCCTTTCTTCCACCCGGAAAGACCCCTCTCAATTCTAAAATCACTTTACACCTCCCCCCCGCCCCGGATATATAATTAGTATGTCTTTTCAATACTTTACAACTACAGATATTAGCTTCCTGTGATTGGCTTATGTTATTTTTCCTGGTACTATCTATACATACCTCAGGAAAAGAGATTAAATACTCCTATGCATTTGCCATGAACCTGAAGATTTAACAATTAGATAAAATTCAGCCAGGTGCTTAAGCATTAAGAATGGGGTCAGTAAAAGTGATAGATAAATAAGCTCCTACCACTGATCATCAGCAGACTCGACTAGCATGGGGCCACTGTGTACTGGGGAGACGTGGTCTGGCACGGAAATAAAGCTCATTTTCTACAGATTTTTTTTTTTTTTTTAAGATTTTATCTTATTTTTTTAAAGTAATCTCTACACCCAATGTGGGGCTTGAACTCACAACCCTGAGATCAAGAGTCCTAAGCTGTAGCAACTGAGCCGGCCGGGCACCCCTCTACCGTTTACTTTAGAAACAAAGGGGCAAAGCCTCAGGAGGAAACCGTGTTGCTCCGCACTGGCCCGCATTCAGCAGAGGCCACCACTCTTGCTACTTAAACTCGAACACACCGCCTGGTCCCAGGCATCAGATCTTTTCCTCCCAAAATCTTAGAGGGCACCACCAACACCACAACCTACTTCGCTTTTCATGTAGATGTGTTGATGCCTATTTTATATTCCAATTTCCAATTACTTTCCTGCAGGTCTACGCGACCCAATTCTGTGTTCCTAGCACCCAGTGCCCAGTCTTCCCCAAAGCCAACACGATAATCCGCATTTATTAGGCGGATGCCGCTCAGCTTTCTGGGGCTGCCGGATATCATGATGTAACATCAAATTACTGTTACTTTTCCAAAGTGTCCCCCAACCTGACCTCGTAGTGGAAACCATCAACGGATGTCTGGCCCGGCACACCTGTCTACAGGTGCAGAGGGCGCGGGGGGCAGGGGAGAGCCGGCCCCGGGGGCCACAGAGCCCATACACAGCTGCTGATCTGCCGGCCCTACCGTGGCACCAGGGCCCCGTTCCCGTGAGGACATCTCCACGAGAACAGAAAACTGATGCCCCTCGTCCCTTATGTCCATTCCTTCCAAAGATGTAGTGAGGCCACCAGGGGGAAACGGCCCCACGTTAAGCACTCGGGCAGAGACATGCGGCTCTTCTTGTCCGAACTCAACCTCACATGCGATTTAGTGATTTCTCTGGTTCACCCAAAGGCAGGTTTTCAGGCTTCCCAGAAAACTTCCCTGTTTACCTCTGTGTGCCCTTGAGCTTGCGTTCTTAAGCGAGTCCCCTTCATTTCTTCCCAAAACGGGTAAGAGGCGGACCGGACCGTACCTCCCAAGAACAGGGACGCGGATGTACGTGTGTTGTGAACAGCACACCAGGAATATGGCAATTCTACACGTCTTTCAAAAAGACTCGCGGGAGTCTCTTACGATGCTCAACGTGATCAATTACTCTAAAGGTCTCAAGGTTGAAACGGAGTCCCGCTCTCATTCCTGGGAACCAGTTTTAAATTTGGGATGCTGAGGGTGAGTAAAACAACTGGTCCTGAGCAGGACCTGGGTTCCTTCTAATATTTAATTCACGGCAGGTGGGATCGATCGACAGTGGAGGGCGATTTACACGGAGAGGTCTAAGTGCTCATCTGTGCTGTCATTCTGCTTTGGGGGGGGGGGGGAAGCAAACTAAATTTTCCTATTAAAAAGAAGCTTTCTTGGGAGTGATCACTGCCAACAGATATTTGACATTTCTGTTTCTATCATTTTGTCTGGTGGGACTGAAAGCTATTAATGTATCGTTAACAGTTCTCCGAGCAAGAGAAAGCAATGCTAATAACAGAGACCTAGAACACGCGATAGATCACAAAGCACTCTTCTTCCCACGTGGTCTCCGCTGTTGCCGAGGACACAAACATCACTACTGACATCCTCGTGTCCTTGGGGAGGAAAAGGTCAGACGCTGACCAAGCCCCCACGCCAGCGCGTGGCAGGAAGGAAACCCAAACCCAGATGTGCCCAGAGATCCCTGCACTCCTCTCTCCCACGTGAGATTCTGCTCAGACAGGGTGCACGTGACACCACCCAGGCCACAGATGAGCCTCGCAGCCTTTGCGCAAGCTCCCAGCACCCAGGGGCCACCTGGGAACACGGGGGATGGCCCTGTCCTTGCTCTGCCCACAGCTCCAAGATCAGCCCTGTACTGAGAGCATGAAACAGAAAACTGCTCACCGTGTTTGTTTGTTTGTTTGTTTTTCTCCCGTGGATTTTAATCTTCACTTTTTCATGCTTTGGCAAAGGATGAAAATGATTTTTGACTTTCAATCTGCATCTGTAGAGTATATCATTTCCCTTTTCCAAGGGAAAGGGGAGGGGCATCGTCCTAGCCTCTGATAAGGACGTGGCTGGGATCCGAGGCTTCCCGGAGGCACAAGCTGGCCTCGGGGCTGGTCAGCAGTCACGGGCTGTGGCTCGGGCTGGGACACACATCAGGGACTGAGCCCCCTGCGCTCACCACGTAGACATTCTCGGCCATGAAAACCTTCCTAACATTCGCCTGAAGTGTTCTTCTCCGCATGGCCCCAACAGAACGAGTATCTGCAAATTTTATTGTTTCCTAATTATTTAAGACAAGTGGAATGACAGGGACACTTTGAAAAAGACTAGGATTTTCTTTCTCCCTGGGAGAACATTAAAAAAATTCATCATGAACATGCCAGAAATTTTTTAAAGTTGACTTTGTCTTTTTAAGTGTGATAAAGATACCAAAGTCAGCAACTTATGAACATGGAGGTTTTACAGAGGTTTTGTACTGTGACATTTAAAAGGAATTTTGTTTGGACCGTGTATTATTTTTATGCTAGGAAAAAAGTTTCATTGGTAATGTATTAGTTTACAAAATTTAACAGAGTCAGATTTCATTGCCTCTGCCAATTTTTTTTAAAACCTACATTGTTTACAAAAAAAAAAAAAAAAAAAAAGTAGCAACTACAGAAACGGACCAGCGGCAACGGACCAAACGGACCAGCGGATGAATGCGGTGGTTGCTAAATACTTCCCTGGGTAAACGCTCAGGGTCATGACTCCAGGAAAAAGAGGGGTTAAACACGGACATGGTATTTCCTTGGGCAGGCCGTGGTCTCTCATGACTTCATTTCACCCAGATCTAAGTAAAATAACAAAGGAAGATCAGGAAAGAAGTCAAAGTTCTAGATTAAGAGGGCAGATCTGAACTTCGCTATCACTGGATTTCCTTTTCTTTATTCCTAATAAAACGAAGGGAAGAAACTAAGCAGCAGGAGGAAGAACATTCACTGTCCACGGAGAAAAGAGGTGCAGCTTCATAATAAAACCTCGAAAACAGTGGCCCTAAGAGGAGAAGGAAGACTCCAGGGCTGGGCAGGACAGGGCTCCTAATTCCCACCCCCTCTCCACCCCAGGGGTCGACAACAGCCCCCCCAAAAGGCAGAGGAAGAAATGTGGCAGCACAACCACAGAGGTGAACGGCCCTAAGGCTCCCTGGAGGCGAAAAGAAGACACATTGTGATTCCATCTCTCCCCCCACCCCCGCCACCCCATGAGTGCAGAGAGCCCGGATCAGGACATTGGCACATTCACAGGAAAAGCAGAGCCCATCTGTGACCGTGGTTTGGAGGCGGTTCCCCGAGAGAGGACAGGAAAGGGATGGGAAGGGCAGGATGATGCATTTATACTGTGTTCTCCAGGAAAATAACATCCAGCCTCAGGGAGGTGGCCGAAGCACCTCCCTGCAGGGGATCTGCCTGCAGGACCGAGGTCTGGTTGGTGGCAATGTGGGCAGGGCGGTCCAGCCCTCTGGTGCAGGACACTCAGACTGGGGGTGACTCCCACCACAGGAAACCAGACGGCCAGGGGCTCTCCACACCCCATACCTGACTTGGAATGAGAGAAGCCTCCTTGGTGGCCCCAGCCAGTGTTGGGGACCCTGCGGGGACCCCAGAGCAGAGCCAGGACAGCACTAGTCTCAGCAGAGAGAAGGTGTGGGCAGACGCCCAAGGAGCAGGTGGCTGGAGAAATGGTAAGGACATCATGCAAAGACACTACTGGGGGCAAACACGGGAGAAGGCGACAAGGGAGACAGGAAGGAAGCACGCAAAACACAAGAGCCAATGCAGATGAAAACAAAACTCAAAAAGCAGAAGGAAACCCATCACGAGTGCTTCCCTCTCTAACACAGCTCAAGAATAGGCTTTCCACACGACACGGATGCCAGGGGTGAGAATTTCCAATAGGAGATGAAATGGAAACCTCTAGAACTGAGAACCAGCGTAACATTTTGGAACAAATGAGTAAGATTTGAAAAACATACGGAACAGAAGAGACACTGCTCAAAGCTGAGTTTCTGACAGAGACAGCTTGAAATAAAACAGCTGGTGAGATCAGCAAGCTGGAGATAAAGTCCTTGGGCACAAGTGAGCAGACGGGAAGGCAGACCAGTCTGACAAAAGGATAAATATGGCCGCTAACAACAAATTCCTCCAGAAAGAACTACGAGACCCTTCAGAGATAAAACGCAAAGGAATTTTCCACAAATGCAGAAAAGATCTGAATCTGCTGATCAAGAGACCATAGGATGTTCCAGGAAAAAGTGACACAGACCCTCCACATCACTTTAAAGATGGGACAACAGGGGCGCCTGGGTGGCTCAGTCCATTAAGCATCCAACTCTTGGTTTCAGCTCAGGTCATGATCTCATGGTTTGTGAGTTCGAGCCCTGTGTTGGGCTCTGTACGGACCGCTCAGAGCCTGCTTGGGATTCTCTCTCTCCCTCTCTTTCTCTGCCCCTCCCTAGCTTATGCAAATGTGCTCTCTCTCAAAAATAAGCAAACATTAAAAACAAAAAACAAAGTAAGAAAATAGGGGCCCTGACAAAACACTGCCCCAGCCGGCAAAGGTGGGGTTTCTCAGCAAGCAGCAGGGTTTCAAAGCTACTCAAAAGGCCTTCTGTCCAGAGAGGCTGCCAGTCTTTTTAAAAATGGTCAATTTGGGGCGCCAGGGTGGCTCAGTCGGTTGGATGTCTGACCTCAGCTCAGGTCGTGATCTCACGGTTCGTGGGTTCGAGGCCCGCGTCGGGCTCTGTGCTGACAGCTCAGAGCCTGGAGCCTCCTGCTTCAGACTCTGTGTCTCCCTCTCTTTCTGCCTCTCCCCTGCTCGCACACTGTCTCTCTCGCTCTCAAAAATAAACAAACATTAAAAACAAGTGTTTGTTACATGGTCGATTCAGTGAGCGTTTTCATATACGCACAACTGGTTCTGGAACTGTATCACAGTTCACAACAAATCAAGTACGTGGTGCACACAGATCTGTGTCCAGCAAACTCCGATGTAAACTCAGACACCCACCTTCTGGAATGTCAGGAGAGCGGCGGCTTCAGACTGGCCTTTTTAGAAACCTTGTCCTGCACGTGTCTGCACCTAAAGTCTATGCGGACGAGCGCCTTGCTACGCTACGGGACACGTCCCGCTTTCTCATGACCGACAAGCCGGGCACAGGTGTGGTGACAGCCTTCCGTGAGACAGAAGTCACTTGAAAACAGTTCACCGGCTGACTCGGGGGTAGGTCACGGTGCGTTTAGTGCTGGCCGTGACGTAGGGGGCCCCGTCTGGACGATTCTGCACAAGGAGAGCACTCGCTTTCGTCACTGCAAGGTGGGGGCTGTGAAAGCACAGCCATTCCTTTTCCTTCAACACTCTGGGATCTAGTCACTGGAAGGGCACCTTGAAAGAGCACACAGGTCGCTAAGGTACTTCTTTGAAGCGTCACTCGGGCAGCTCAGGTTTTCTTGACCGCACGCCAAAGGTCAAAGCAAAATTAACCGGCCGGAAAAGGCAGACAGGACGCTGGAACCGGAGAAGCTGAGGTGCTCTTTCGTGTGCACAGAGCTCCTCTGTGGCCCCTGACGAGCAGTGTGACCGGTGGACCCCCGCGACGTGCCACGGGCCCCACTCAGGGGCTCTGTGGAAATCCGCAGCTGCTGCTCGAGCAGAAGGTGGAAAATTAAACGTCTGTGGAAGCGGTTTTGCTACTCCAAAGTTCTCGTTTCCTCACTCTTAGCTTCCAAGGGCTCTGAGGAGTACGTACACCAGCAGTGTAATATATGAAACCTACAGGAGAGTTCTCTCCCCCAGCCGATGTCGTTTTTAAGGCTAAAATAAACCTAGCAACTCCGGGCAGGTGTGTGGGGTGGGTGGCCCCGGCCAGTCTCCCATTTTCAAGATCTAGTGACAGACCCGGCAGCATTCTCATTAAGTTTTATGGGTTCCCCCTACCCCACAAAAGCACTCTCTAGGATACGATAGTACCATCCCTCCCCCCCCCACCCCCCCACAAAGTCCTCTGTGATAAGAGCACCAGAAGGTCAGCTCTGGGCTGTCATCAACTCCAGAAGGCAGGGGGGGCCACAGAGCCCAAGGCACCTGGTCTCCTTCTGCAGGTGTCCGGGGTCCGCTTTGAGACACGGGGAACACCGTGCGTGCGAATAACTTCCCGCCCGCCTGCCCTCACCGCACGCTCCAGGCATAATGCCGACCACCCGGGCCTCTAGCCTTGGGTCCGGCCTCTGTTTCCAGCCCTGACGTCACGAGCCAGACCTCCTCCGGCACTCGACTGGCCCTTGGGCTCAGAGCCCGCCCCTCCTACCCCCCCACCGGACCTACTCAGTCTGCCCTGGCACCACACACTCGGGATTTTCCTGTTTGGAGAAACTAGGACCCAAAGCCCAGAGCTCACTTGCACTCCTCCCACGAACTCGGTATTTTCCCCAGTAACTCAGTGCCAGGGGTCAGGCACCTGCAGTGGACGGCAGAGCTCAGCACACGCAGGGACCCCGGCTCCTTCCGAGCGCCCTGAGCCCAGCCGGCGATCTGCAAAGTCGTGAGGTTGGGTGCGGGTGCTTCCGGCAACAAAGGGGAACAGACGCACAGCCGCCACCGCGGCCAACCCCGGGCCCCCACCTTGAGTGGTTCCTGTGAAAACTCAGGTAATGGTAGCCCCTGCGGCCATGGGGAGGGGGCACCAGCTAGGTCACGCCACCTGCCCGTCAGGGTCCTCAAACGTCACAGGGGCCTCACACACATCAGCTAGGAACCGCTACGCTACGTCACAATGACAGCTCTGTGATTTCCAAAGGCAAACTCACACTCAGAGGGGCTCACCCTGCAAACTCAGTGAAACCAGAGGGCACCAAGGCAGCGGCAACCAGACGGCCGCAGACGGTGCTCCGATTCGCACAGGAGAACCAAGACTTGCCCCGTACGTGGTCCTAACTCCACGTGTTCGAGAAGACCCGGGAGAACAAAAGTCGAAACAGCTCACGAAACAGCAAGTCCTCTACAGCGTTTCTCCAAATGCGCGACAGAGAAGATGCTCCAACTCTCTCCCAACAGAAGAGACTCTCACCTAAGCATAAGGTTGTGTTTCTAATCTCAGGCCAGGCTTCCACATGAGCAAGTGATAAGGGAACAAAGGGATAGAACGCATCCGATTTGCACTCGCATCCGATTTGCACTCCGATGACACTCTGGTTCTCACTAGCAGCAGGCGAGTCGCGGGTGTCGCCACGTGTGATCCTCTCCTTCAGCTCCACTTGGGACTTGCTTCCTGGCCAATTCTGCGTTTCCTCCTGGCACCGGGTGGACCGAACCCTGGCCTGAACCACCACTAGCACTGAGCAAGCCCCACCAGGGGCCACGCACAGCGTCGGTGCCGGGGAGCGAGGGAACAAGACAGAACCTGTGCCCTCATGGACTTACTGTCAAGGACAGCGGGCAGGACAGGAAGCGGGGAAGAAGGGCCAGGCTTGGTGGGGGATGGGCGGGGGAGGGGGATGGGCACCATGAGCAGGTGCAGAGCCTGCCCCCAAAACCCAGAGCGGATGGGGCTGGGGCTGGGGAGCCCGGTCCCGAATCTGCCGTCTACAGAGAGCAGTCACGTAATGACGGGCCCTGCTGATTTATGAGCAAATCAGTAAACTGTTTATTACAAATGTTCCAGTACCCACCGCTGTGGTCATGCCTGAACATTCCAGCATCCACTGCTGCCCCTGAAATAGCTTGTGTGGTGACACCTAACAAAGTATATTTAGTCTTGCACGTTTGTTTCTTTGGGGTAAAGTATACTGGTGGTTGCTTTATTTTTAATATTTTGCACATTTATTTTAAGCATTGAGAAAAGGTTAAGGTACAGAGAGCACTGCAGATTTGGGCACAAACTCCCCGCCCGGAATATTTAAACAAGGCTTCCTGGACCGGCGACACCCCCGGGGCCTGACGTGCGTGTCGAGGGCTGGAGGGTCAGGACGTGAGCGACAGCGAGCGGGGAAACACAGCTCCCGGCGCGCTGGCTGATGGCCTCTCAGTCCCTCAGACTCCTTGTTCTCAGCTAGTGTTACCCGTGTGAAAATAACCTCCCCTTAAAGACATAAGCTGTCGTCACGTAAACTCTATTTTAAAATACGCGATCCTAGAACCGAATACGTAAAAGTAGTATCTTTAAGGAATGCTCCCTCACCATTCTTTGATCATCAGCCAGGTATCTGCTTCAAGAAATCAAAAAAGGCTGCTGTTAGATGGGACCCTACGGAGAAACCAAGAAATCCTATATGTTTCAACGAACTGACGTCATTTCTATGCTCTGCAGAGTGAGGGGTCAGCAAACTGTCTCTGTAAAGGGCCAGGTAATAAGCGTATCGGGCGCCGTGGGCCGTATTCTTTCCTGTTGGGTGTTTACTGGCTTATTTTTACAAAGCTTTAAAAAAGCAACAAGTCTTTCAGCTCATGGGCGTAACAGCCCGAGCAGGGGTGAGGGAGCCCTGCTGGAGAGTCTGTCTCACCTCTGCCATTTCTGATGCTGATGCCGACGCCTGCACATTGTCCACGTTATGATTCAGACGGCTGTTTTCCAGCTTCTCTCTGCAACTGTTACAGTCCCATGGAAACAGTGTATTTACTTAAATGGAAGGAGTCCAGGAGGTTCTGCGTCCAGGCCTGTCTCCATCCTTGATAGAGGGAGGCTTTCGTCCCCAAGAACACCTGAGGTGGCCAGCACGGAGCGTGGGCGGGGCTGCACCAAGGCCTGGCAGGAGACAGGACTGCCCCAGGCGCCCTCACTGATTGGGGTGGGGGGTGGGGGGGGGTCCCTGTGTGTCACTGCCTCTGAGGCCGAAGCTGACCTTGCAAGGCCCAGGAATCTGCGTCTGGAACATCCCGGAACGAGATCAGCTTGCAGCGGCCACTGGGGCACAGTCGGGCGCCGGCCCAGGCCGGAGAGCGTGCCAGGGCGCAGGGCCCCGGACGAACCATGAGCAGCCAGCACCCCTGACGGGGCCATGGGGGGCCTGGACGTATGGTGCCCGCAGCTCCTTCCATCCATCCATCTGTCAGCTCCAGCCTCCAGAGCTCGTCCCCACACCCCGCTCCAGAGCCAGGCTCCAGCCATGGCCCCTCAGGCCTCCCCGACTGCCTCCAGAAGGCTCCTACATCAGCCATTTCTCACGAGGGCCCCCAGACTCACAGAGCAACCGCCCTGACCCACTGTCAGGTGATGCAGGGATCCCCCGCCCCCGCACTCTGACGGGCCCTCCCCACCCCCCGTGCTGGGCCAGGCGCTGACCCCCTGCTCAGTGCAGCCCGGACCCGCTCCCCTCGTCCTGCAGTACGAAGAGAGACGGTCTGTCCACAAGCCCAGGGGTTCCACACTCTCCACACCATCAACAGACCCAAGTGGCCCTCAAAGAGCAAGAGCTGTTTTCTTCTTTTGTTTGTGACGTTATGGCTTAAAATAAACAGAACGCTTTTAAGAAAAATGGAGGGGCGGGGCTCAGAAAAGGGTAACCAGTGCCGGCCGCACCCGCTGCTCCCCGGGGCCACGGGAACGGAACACAAGCAGCTTCCAGACCCAGGACAGGCATCACCTCCTCATCATGCTTCATACTCTCCCTGAACTAGGTCCTGCCTCAGAGTCTCCCAACACACCACCTCCAGGAAGCCGGCCAGGATGGATAAAACACGACGCTGAAGTAGAATCTGGTTTTCCCTTCTGGCCTGGGTCGGTCGTCTGCGAACTCACGTGAACCATACAAAATTGTGACCTTTAGCCACTGGTAGCTGTGCACGTGTGCACGCGTGTGCACACACATGACCGGCCCCGGTCCTTCCCAGAGCACACGGCCGGTTCCTGCGGATGCCCTGCCCTCAGGCCGGAGACGCCTGACTCCTGCGGGAGCACAGGACCCAGAGGCGAGTTCAAGGGTACTTTCAGGATACCACAGACTCCCCTAGGGATTCTTCCTAGCACCTGGCCTATTTCACGGCTGCTGACTTCTACCTCCCTCTCGCCGAGTCCTGCCCCTGAAGCTGGCCACGACCCCAGAGGGGAGCTCGCGCTCACAGCCGTGAGGTCAAGCGAGTGCGGTCTCGCGGGATGCAACGTTTTCTGCCGACGACGCCGACAGCTCCACCTCTAATCGGCCACGACTGAAAGGTCAGCTCCGTACTTTCAAGTTCACTCCCAGCCTCCTCTCCACCCTGACCCACGACCACGCAGGGAGCTTCTCCCAACCCCCGCCTCCCTCTCCCGCACCCTCCTCTCTGCCCCGGGCACGGTGTGTCCCTCACCCTCTTCTCTGTTCGCCCCAAGGCTGGCCTAGGCCCAGGATCTCTCCCTTTCTGCACTGCCTTCCACAGAAAACCTCTCCGCCCCAATGGTCAGATCGCCCTAGCCGAGGAATGGTTACGGGTACGTGATCTCTCCCGTTTCCCAGGACCCATGCAACAGAGCGAGGGGGAAGGAGAGGTGGTGAGTTAAGAGGACAGTGCGGAGGGGGGTGCAGGAAATCGGTTCTGAGAGCTGCTACCTTAGGATCCAAACAAATGCCTAACATTCCAAAGTTCTGTGCCCCTGAAAACCAAGGAAAAGCAATGCCCGAAAAGCCCCAGGTCCGCAGCCAAAGGGACACTGGAGTCACAGGGAGAGATCCGCCGGGGGCAGCGCTGGGGTGAGTTCAACCGTGCCCGCGGCATTTCCAGGGCACCTGGTTGTCACAGTGCAAACAGAGACGCCCGACCCGTGAGTCAGGGGAGAAGAGCTACGAGCCCCCCCCCCCCAGTGGTTACAACACAGGAGAAGCACGGGGCTCCAGCAAGGCAGCCGGGGCCGCGTCTGACCGGCTGCTGCAGCCACAGAGAGAAACAATCAACCCTCCCCCATCTGCTGTGAACACTAAGGATCACGGGGTCACGAGGCCACCCACGAACTGCCTGCCACCAAGGGGGGAGACCTAGCTGAGCACGAAGCCCACGGGGGCAAGAAGTGGGAGAGGCGGTTCCTCACGAGCTTACGTGGATCAGCAGGGACTTTCCAGAGCTAAACCCACGCCCTCCGCTGCTCCCGGTCCTCAAGTAAATCAGTCTCTGCTCTACTTAGGCGCACTGAACTTGCTCATCTAGTCCATCCCTTCCGCTCGAGGGTCTAGGCTAATGCAACACACACACGGACCCCGTGGCTGCCAGACCAGGGCAGGCGCCGCCCGGGCCAGTGGCAGACGGTCCCACTGCCATTCGGATTCCCTGGGATGGGCGTCAATTGCCAAGATGACGAGCATCTGGGCCCAAGACGGGGACAGATGTGGCAAAGGTCGAGGGCACCTAAGTGGCCGGGAGGGGGGTTCAGCTTTGAGACCCAGTGACTGTTTTCTCCTTTGCAGTGCAAAGGTCACGCGTTTAAAGCCCTAAAAAAACACCTTTGGTGCTCACCTCTCTGTGGGAAAAAATCGTCTGTAATTGCAACAGTGAAACGAGTCCTCCTCTCCTCTTTCCTAGTAAGGAAACGGTGTGGTGACAACAATGTGTGACGTCAAGAGGGGTCTCAGGAAGGCAGAGGCTGTGCGGACAGCATGCGCTGGACCGCATGGGGGCTCCGAGTCCCGTGGCACAAGCCGGCACACCCGCTTCTGGGTGCTCAGAGACTCACCCGGCCACGCAGCGGTCGCTGCCGTGAAGTACAGCTGTTTACCCAGGAGGCTCTTCTGCTCTCCATCTAGAAGGTAGCGACTCTCAGTAGCCCTGCAGTTTCTTGTTTCCGAGCCATCAGCACAGAGCCCGACACGGGGCTCGAACCCACGAACCGCGAGATCACGCCCTGAGCCGAAGCAGGACGTTCAACCGACTGAGCCCCCCAGGCACCGCCCTCCTTATTCTTAGTTTACAGCTTTCTTTTCCATAGAGAATATGCCTCTCTTTTATTCTTTCTTGGTGGCTCTACTAAGAATTTTAGTAGCCTTCACCTACTCTGGACAACATCACCTAAGCCTCCCTATAGCCTAGCTGGGAGAGGACAGAGTTAACGGACTGTTCTATGGACGGAAGGAAGGAGAGCTCAGTGAAACTTCCACGGTCAGAGGCTGCTTTGAAATAGTTAGGGAATGTGAAAAACCGGACTTCTGCTCAATGTGTTAAACCAACCTGCTGGCAGGCTGCTCGTCATCTTAAGGTTTACAGATAATCCTCGTTAAGAAATTATCATGTACACATAATCACTTGGTTACGAGTAACATGGTAAAATTATGTTGAAAACATTTAAATGGCTGGGCTTCAAAACAACTCAACTTTTATTAGAGTTTACAGATTTTTTCACTGGAACGTTAAACAGCACAAAAGGACGTGTTTAGAAATAAGCCCTAACATCTGTTGAGCAGTGGTAGCGGACAAAAAAAAAAATTTTTTTTTTCACGTTTATTTGATTTGGAAAGGATTTTGGGGGCAGACGGCCTAAACGCATTTCATCTGTCCCAGAAAATATGGCTAAGTGTTTACCACATGGTTTGTTTCTAAGCAACTAAGTAAACATTCATTAAAAAACTATTTCGGATACATGTGCTCCTGAGAACCTATCTGCTGCCCAGAGACCCACGCGGGCAGAGTCCCGCGGGCAGGAACAGGGGAGGGACGGCCAGCTCGCGGGGACCTTACCACCAGCAAGCCCTTGCTGCAGGGGGCAGTGACCAGAGAACTGTCCAGCTGCACGTGACACCCACAACTAGGGACGGACACCCTGGCACCCTCTGCCCTGTTCAGTTCTGGTACTTTCTTGAAAAATTAGCGAAGAGCAGTTAATCTTATTATCCCAGGAAGGAGGGTCCACGGACATTCTTAAGCCTGTCTCCACCAACCTTATAATCTCCCACTCAATCCACCAGACAGCTGAGTCTCATCTTAGCTCTGGGCCCGTCCCCTACCCCAGGAACACAAAGGCAGCTCTGGGTGTGAGGTCCCCGGGCTCCAGATGCTTCGGCACGAGCCATCCGCACAGCTCGGCAGGGCCCACGGCATGAGGGAGAAGAACGCAGGGATGTCACGGAGACAGGGTCTCAGGGGAACGACTCCGTTCCAAAGCTCCAAGTGTCTCCGGGACGCCACAACCCACAATCTTCCAGCCCGCCCGGGGTCAAGCGGCTCGGGGCAGGTCCACAGTGTCCATCAAATTCCCACTAACCCTGGAGAGCCTGGTTTCCTCTCCTGTTTTCCTTTTCTCAGTTTTGAGGGGAGAGAGTTAAACGCCGAATGGTGGTCACGGAGGTCTGCGGTGGGGAAGGAGGGATGCACCGTGAATATTAAGCACCTACACGAGGTGGAGACTCCAATTCCGTGCCCAAAACATCATTCGCAATTCTAATTCGCAGCCATTAACAGGGCGCTGAGAGCAAAGGGGTCATTTTCATCTTGTCTCTACTGCAGGGGAACGGCAGCCGTGAAATTCCCATCAGAGGTGTGAAGGTCACACACACACACGCTCATCTCGTGTCCATGAGGCTCCGGGAAGAGCGGGGGTCGCCCCTCGCTCCTCCTGCCCCGGGAGGGAACAGGGCAACTTCACGGCGCTGACTGCAGCTTCTGCTTACACACCGTGTGCGCAAAACACGGAGGGTCATTCGTGGGTTGGAGTCCAGCCCCCAAGAGAGATATTCGAGTCCTGGCCCCCGACACCTGTGACGTGGCCTCATCTGGAAAGAGGGTCTTGGCAGATGTGATGAAAATGAGGTCAGACTAGAGAACGGGGGGATGAGGGGGGACCCTACACCCAGTGACTGCCATTCCCACGAGAAGAGGGAAATCTGGACACGGAGACAAGGGCACCGGAAGAATGTCGTCGCATGAAAGAGACAGAGATTGCAGTGATGGGTCTATGAGCCAAGGAGCCGAAGGTTGTCAGCAGCCAGGCACAGAAGAGACTCCCGCTCAGAGCCTTCCAGAAAGAACCAACCTCATCAACACCTTCATCTCAGGCTTCTGGTCTGCACAGCCGTGACAGTGAAGTTCTGCTGATTTAAGCCACTTGGTTTGTAGTAATTTGTCAGGGCGACCTTAGGACTCAGACACACACACGCACACACATGCACATGCACGGCTGAACGGATATCCGCCTGCACAAAATTTTACTCCTTGGATTCCTCTGATGGAATCACTGGCTCCCTGCTGAGGTGCCCACTTTTGCATTGCTAATTTACTAATTAAAAAAAAAATACACAAAATATTTAAATCCGTCCCTCATTTAAACTGCATCTTTAAAATTACCGAAATCGTGTTGCTCAACTCTCTCTACTACGAGGATAAAATACCAGCGAGAAGGAATCACACGACTAAAACACAACAGCCGTTATCCTCGGAAACCCAGCTACGACCCGTCTGATGCAAAGTACGTTCCGGCAAACGTCTGGGGTCATCCCACGCCAGAGTTTTCTACGGAGAGCACGCTCGTCTGAAAACAGCAGGCCTTCGCCACCTCACACAGCCGGCAACCTACAGATCCTGTGACAGGTCAGAGTGACGCTAAAGGACACTGCACGCTAATTAAATCAAGGGACAACCAGGTGGGAACAGGAGAGCTCCAGGAGGGCGCCAGGTGCGCAAGCAGACCTCACAGTCCCGGTAGCAACAATCCTCGTGCCTGAAGTCACTGCCCGCGTGCGGCCAGAGGCAGCTGGTCCCCCGGCAGCTGCGAGATGAAAAGGAGGACAAGCCAGAAGCAGTGGACAGGCCTTGCAGCTCACCTGAAGGGCACCACCCCCAGCGTGGCGATGGAGATGCCCGGCAGCAGCTAGCTGCCCTCGAACCTGACCTCTGGCCTCTGTGAGCTGTGGCAGGTGGGGCTGAGCTCTAATCGGCTTCACCTGCCGTCCACACTCGTGGGATGGGATTCCCGTTGCTCGGACGTGCTCCGTAAACCTGGGCAACGACTCTGGTATGTCCCGACTCCAGAACGTTCTGAGTGTAAAGCTTCTCAAGGAGGCGGGCACAGGCACTCGGTCGATGTTAACACATCCGACAAGAACTCTAATTACTTTCCAGGTACAGACTCCCTGGTGGGGAGAAAGAACTTCAGTGTGGCCAGACGGCGAGAGACCCAGGCTTTCCTTGTTCGTGTCCTTTCAGAAACAACCGGATTCTCCTGCGGCTCTGAAACTCGCCCAGGCAAGTGGACAGGAAGTGGGGGGCGGCTCCCTGGTGCCCCTGCATGAGAGGCCCAGGCAAGTGGACAGGGAGTGGGGGGTGGCTCCCTGGTCCCCCTGCATGACAGGCAAGGACATGGCCACATGCCTGGTTCCACGAAGGCACATGCAGACAGCTCCTGGGAAACAAAGATTCACTGGGGCTTATGGGGTTCCCAGGCACAGGGGGGCACCTGCCCCAGTTCTTTCTGCAGCCAGAGACCCTGACACAGGTCCACTGGGGCCCACCTGGCAGCCCCACCCATGACCTGGGGTCACATGAGAAGACAGGTGGGCTGAGCCCTTGAGAAAAGACCACTGACAGTCCTTCCCCTGGTCCGGGGGGCCCTGGGCACAAGGCGCCACTGGAGGAGGGGAGGGGGGATGAGACTTTGCCGACGAGGACAGGGACGGCCTTTGGTGTAGTCACACGCTCTCCTTTAAAATAACGTACTTTTATAACTGTATGCGATGCCATGAAATTTTAGTAGAGTAAAAGGTGTCAAGGAAGTGGGTTCATTAGAGACCACGGTTTAAGTCACCCCACTGGGTACAAATTTTACTTCTGAAGTATGAACGTTCAAGAAAAATGCCTCCATGCTCATCAAAACATAAGGGCCCCCGGCAAGGAAACCACAGGCCCAAATGGGATGGAACAGACCGGAAATAGCCAGTGGGAAAGAGCAGACGCTACAATAATGACAAAACAGCACCGCGTGGGGACGAGAACGGCATCCACAGCTCGGGGACTGGTGTCCCAACGCCAGAGCACTGGCAGCAAAACCAGGGGCCCACACCACGTCACCGGCGGCCCCTGGTGGAGATCAGAGCATCTGAGGAGACCGCGAGCGGATTTACTGGAGGAGGGGATCACCTGAGGTCAGGTCAGCCAGTCCCTCGGCATCTGGAGTCACCGAGCTATACAACGCCTAACCCCGACGAGTGAGTAGAAAGCCCGAGAAAAATGCTCGGACTCTCCAGGTGGAATCAAAACGACCATGGCCACATTCCACGCTCGGATACCAAGGAACAAATCCAACACCAGCACGACTCAGGCACAGGTCCCAGGAAAGACGTCAGAAAGACCTGGAACCTTCTCTCCTCCCTGCACCGCCCCCCCCGCCCCCCCCCGGCCCCGTCTCCAAACCATGCCATCTTCTAGCAGGTATATACGTTTTCCATCGGATAGACACCCTGCTTCCCTTCGATCCCCGCCCAGGAGCCTCCACAACCCATCTCCCTAGACCCCCCTCAACACACGGGTAACGGAAAAGCGGGCCTTTCCCTGAGGTGACCACCACGAGGCCGTGATGACAGGGTTGCAAAATTCTGCACAGTGACGGCAGAGCCCTGAAGGGCCCCAGAATGCCAGCCTTCCAGACTCTTCTGAATGGTTACACGGGATCCAGGACAAGAGTTAAATGCTAGAACAGGTGTTACAGGAAACATGGGAAGCTACTCAGGACTACTGCTAAGAAGACATCTAAGGGACAAAACAGGGTGAAATGTTTAACTGAAATAAAAGGATGAAATGAAACAAAATCGGATGATACACAGAACGAGGAGGCAAGGGAACACTACAGTGCGAAGTTGTGTCTCTCCTCTCTCTTCCAACAAGACAAGTTCTGCCATGAAGAAAATGTATAGTTACCTGCGTCCATATCTGCAAAGAATGGAACAGCCAGTAAGAAAAAGAAGGAACCAGAAATTCAGTGTCTCAGAGTTGGATTTTAAAAGGTTACACGGAGAGAAAATATAACTCAGAACACTTCCTGTGAACTCTACGTGGATTAAAGAACACAGGGATTACGTGGCTTCCTGTCACTGCCTTAACTCTACTTAGAGCAAAAAATAAAATGTGAACATGTTAACTGAAGCAGAAGCCTAATGGCAAAAGAAATCTCTTACTCTCATGCAAAATGATTCTTAAATGTTCAGAATACAATATATGGGGGAAACATACTCAAACATACGGTGGTGGTAACCTGAGAGGCTCCTATCTACCACTGGGTAACAGTACGTGCAGATTATGCACAAACTTAGTATCCGGAACAGGCAAACGTCCGAGTCACGTTTAAAGGGGTGACTGACCCTGGATTAACATTTGAAACACCAGGACTGCTAGATAAGAAATAAATTCAACAGCATTTCAAGGCTCTACTCTACGGCTCCAAATGCCAAAGAGAATATCATCAGTTAGCTAAAAATACTACAAAAGAAACAACATACCTAAGGACTTTCGCTGCCTGGTATTTTATTCTCTCTCAAAAAGCGTGATGCATCATAGTAACGGTTTAGAATACGCTACAGAAAACTTTCGTAAGCTAAACGCTCCTGAGCTTGACGTGGCCTGCCACCCAGCGTACCTTCGGGAGACTCCTCCTGGACGTATGTGCCGGTCAGATACCGGTGCACCAGGGCCGACTTTCCGCTGGCCAGGTTACCCACGATTCCCTGAAACAAAGAATCGGACGACCGTTCAGTATCATTACATCACTCTGCTCGTCGATCTGCAAACAGGGGGAGGGGAAAACGTTAAGTCTGAGCGTGACCACAGGCAAGCAGCGGCTGGAGGGCCCGAACCCAGCTCATTAAATTCTCCTCCGCAAGCGGAAGAGATTCCCGTGCCCTCCGTTTGCACCTCCTGCTCTCATCAGCCTTGCCGGCTCAGAGGGCGTCAACGCCGTGTGAACCCACAGACAGCGGCCTTCTTCCGACACCGTGTGCCGCGGGTCTATTGGGAGAGCGAAGGCTGAGTCGGCCCATCGACGTGGACTGCGCACCCTCACCGTCCCGGGCAGGGTTTGCTGTGTCGAACGGGGCGCGGTCCGGGACAGGGCAAAATGGGAGTGAGAAGGGTATTCTGGTACACCCCACCGGACTCGGGGGGTGGTTCTGGAGCCAGGCCAGCTGAGAAACAGCAAGAGAGGACGGTGTGGGGGAGGGGCTGCAGGGGCTCGGCCCACGGTCAAGGCAGCAGAGGGGTCCAGAATGGGTTGAAAATGCCCATCGAGAGTCAGGAGGGCCACTGTTCTGGCAAGGCAGCAGGCTTGCCAGACAAGACATGGACTTGAGGGCAGCCGGCCCCTTGGGAAGGCTTCCCTTCGCCTGTGCTGGGGACCTCACGCCCTCTGCCTTCTCTGCAAGCAGCCCATCAGCGACCCCCCTCCTGTACTGTACCTTCCCCACCAGATCTCTCCCCTCTGCGTTTAAGCACGCCCAAATCAATTCTTTCAGAAACACAAAACCAGAGCCCTGCCTCTGGACACAGGTGGCCTCCTACGAGCCTGCCTCCCCTTTCCCACCAGGGCCAGGCTCACAGCTCACTCCCACCCTCCTGGTCCCGCCCTTGACCCTCACAATGTCAAGTGCTGATCCAAGAGCCACAGGGACGCTGGCCCTGAGGTCAGAGATGACCTCATTCCTAAAAGCGCTAGCCTCCCTCTTGCTCCTGACCCAGCCCATCACCGGAAGCCACAGACCAGACGCGCTTTCTCCAAACTTCCTGCCTGAGCATCCTCCTGGAATTCCTGCTAAGCCCACGTGAGCACTCTCCAGGTCTCCTGGTTTCTTCCAGAGTCTCGACTCTCGGGCCCCGGTGTGCCTGGCCACGTCCCGCCCTCCCGGACCAACCTGCTGTTCCCAAATCTCGTTCTCCAGCCCCCCCACCAGTCGTCCGCATGCACCCCACGCCACCCAAGCTGGTGCTCGAACCCCAGCACGTCCAGATCGCGCGTTCTCGCCCCGGTTTGCTCGTCACCCTCTATGGCCACACCTCACCAGGCTTCTCAAACCGGAAACGTGGAAACCATCCCAGATTCCCGTGGAGTCCTGGTGCTCCTAAGCACTTTCCCAGTCATACTGGGTCACGGGGCAGATGCTAGCTGGTCTGTCTACAGGCTCCCCCCTTCACCCCAGAAATAGCAGAGAGACTCCTGGAAACTGCCTCGCCCTGACAGGACTTGCTATCTGTCTCCAGACACCTGGACCTTTCCTCATCAATCACTTCCTGAAATACTACTCCTGCTCACTGCTCAGCAAGCGGCTCAGAGGTCACCTCCTCCGAGAAGCCTTCCTAAAGCACAGCCTCAACCGGGAACCTCTCCTCAAAGCCCCCTTAGTGCCCTCCTCACAACGCCGTCTCATGACCTCTGTGTTACCAGCATCACTATGCGGGTCTGTCGGAGATGCTGACAATTTCCGAAGGGCAGGGTCTGGGTCTCTGTCCCCTGGGTCCCAGTGCTACACCCGGCCCGGGAGTCTCCCAACGGCACCCGCTGCGTAAATGAGCAAACGAGTGAGCGGCTCCAGCACCAGGACAAACAGAGATGCTTTGTTACCGGGGCACAAAGCCATGTGACGTGGGCAGACCTGAAATAGAGATGTTTCCCTTTCCGACGGGACTCCTGTCTTCTTTTTACCTGGGGCCTCTATAAGCCGAGGATCTCTACCTATTAATTATTCTTTTGCTCAAGGGCACCTGCTGTTTGTCAGCTCATGCTGAGAAAACCCAAACCAGCGTGCCGCAAAATTAAATTTTTAATTAAGATTAGACTTTCTCTTTCCCGAGGAGGAAAATGCTCAAAATCAAACACTGCTCGGTCTGCACTTCCTACGTGTGGCACATTCCTTCCTCCTCACACAACAGTGCTCTGCAGAGAATGAGCTTCCCCTTCAGGAGAAAAGTCAATGAGTCTTGGGGGTGGCGGGGGGAAGGCCGCCCCGGAGACTGGCACCCCATGGGCCTTGTGTTAATTGGAACCGCTGGCAGAAACAAAGAGCCGGCTGTGAGGAGGAAATAGAAAGGGACGAAATGCTTTTTAGGCGGTGAAGCTCCTCCGGGTTCCACGACCGCTTCTGGATAAAAGGAGGAGAGCTCACCCTCGCCTACGGGCTTCATACGGAGCCGCTCAGGAGCACAGGTGGGGCGTCCGGAAAATGACACGACGGCAGACAGACGCCGTCACGGTGCCACGGGCCCTGCACCCTGGGGAGGAGCCCCGACTGTCAGGGCCACTGCTCCATGTTCTCCAGTGACAAGAGGGAAAGAGCACCGTCTCTGTTCAGACTGATTTTTCTGTCATCCTAAACCTCACCACTTACCTGCTAAACTTAGTGCAGTTTGTTGAAAAGAAAATCAAGGCCGTCAATAAAAATCCCAGCTGGGAATCCAAAGAAAGCCCACAGGAGGGTGTGGCAAGTGCCTAACACTCCCTCTGCGGGCGAGACGTCGAGGGCGTATTTCCTGTTTCTGCCCAGATGTGAGCAGGGAGCACCCACTGCCTGCCGCCCGAGGACGGTGACCCGCGTTCGGATCCAAGAGCAACTGATCATTGATTACCCAAGCAGAACACAACTTGAGAAAACATGAGGCATGGTACCACCACGCTTGAAAAGAAAGCAAACACTGAGATTCTCTTCTCTGACAGATTCCAGAAGATTTATTGCAAAATATCACATAAAGAGTCCACTTGAGGCTTGCGATTATGTCATTTAATTGCTGCGTCTGTGACACAGAAGTCAGGGATCCCGGAGGCGCTGACCTAAGGGGCCACCTGTCTCGGGGGATGTCGTGCGAGGGCGTAGAACAACGGCGGCCCTGTGGATGCACGGGGGGCTGCCTCTGAACAAAGGAGCACTTTCTGGAGACGCGGAGAACTCCTCGGCACAGAAGGGACCTGCTGAGGACAGGCAGCTGCCCTTGCTCGGCGGGAGGGCTCCCTGACCGGAGCGGGGCTGTCCCACCGGGGTCTGGCCATCCACACACAGGGCAGGACAAAGAGAACTTCCTCCGCATGAAGGCAGAGTCCTGGTTCCTCATCCACGGGATGTAGTCAACCTCTGGCACATTCTAGCAAGCCTCGAAACACTCACCCTTCAGGAGCACGGATCCATGCTGCCTCCGAACATAACCCTTCCTACACCTCTAGACATTCACTCCAGGAAATTACATGCTTCTGAAACACCAGCAGAAAACCAGCTTTTAGGAGTGACCATTCTCAATTACAGGCCGGCACGAACATGGGGGCTCCGGCAGAACCCCCCCCAAACTCCCCAAATCAGACAGCTCGATACTCAAGGATCACAGTCAGACTGTAACACCGTCACAAGGGGAGCCGCCGGCCTCATTCGGCTCCTTCGATTTAACTTGACTGAACGTCAACGAAAAGTTTGAACTCAGCTCGTCAGTCGCACGGGCCACCCTGCAAGCGCCCAGTGGCCACGTGGGGCCAGCAGCCTGGGCAGCAAGACGGAGGAGGTTCCCGCTGGTGCAGAAGCGCAAACCGCGTTCAAATCCCAGGTCCGCCACCTGCTGACTGTGTGCGGCTCGTGGGGAGACTCTCAGGATTCGGAGGGCGTTTCCTCATCTTGAAACAGGGGTAACAACGGTACCCGAGTCGTGGGCAGCAGGCGGGTGAGCGCGAGATGCTCGTGTGACGCCCTCACAACATGCCCTGCGCAGAGCAAGCGCCTCCCGGCGCGGCCCGCGTCACCGTCACCCCAGCATCGCTCCGTCCCGGCGCTCTGATCGTGGACCATGCAGGCGCTCTTGGCGGTTTCACGGGAGTGGGGGCGTATCTGCAACTGCTCCATCTTCCCCCAAACCTCCCAGCAACAGTGCCGCCGACAAACTTCATTCGGCGGGCGTCTCCTGAAGGCGCCCGGTGGGCCCACTCCTGTGCCAGGTACCGTGGTTACAAAACGCGAAGCAGAAAGAGGTGGCCGTTTCAAGGCAGAAGCCCGGCTTTGGGAAGGGGGTGGGACCGACAGATCTTACGTCTCCCACCAGGAAGGAAACCCGCTGGCAGGTGCTGCAGAGAAAGGTCAGAGCTCCGGCAGGGACAAGATGTCCCCCGACCGGGACACCCAGCGGTGGCAGCAGGGACAGGCACGTAGGAGGGGACAGGAGGGCACGGAGACCGTGCGGACAGATCTCAGCATGCCTTCCCGCGTCATCCTTTGTTTCTTCGGTTTAAAAACGTGTTTTTCCTGGTGACAAAAGTTACCTATCCTCTGTTCCAGGTCCAGAATGTTCCTTGTTGGCTCCGTCTCTTCATCTCAGGAGTGAGACACCCGAAGGGTTGTGCCCCTGCCCTGGGTCACCCACAAAGCACCACTGAGGTTGGGGCCCAGGGGGAGAAGGCGTCCAAGGGCCTCCGGGGGGGTTGCTGGCACACAGGCTGGAGCTGCTAAAAGCAACACAGAACTCGGGACAGAGGGCACAGGAAGGGAAAGGCTGAGCGCGAGGGGCAGGGAGAACCGAGCGGGCCTGTGCCCAAGCCACCCGTCACTGCTGGGAGTGAACGAGAAGGGCCTGCCTGCCCGCGTGCTATCATCAGGGCCCAACGCTGGAGTGGCTCGAAGTGGACGCCCACGCCACACCCAGGTGCAAACATATACGTATACCACA
Source organism: Herpailurus yagouaroundi (assembly GCF_014898765.1). NCBI lineage: Eukaryota > Metazoa > Chordata > Mammalia > Carnivora > Felidae > Herpailurus > Herpailurus yagouaroundi. The sequence goes on from NW_024412433.1 coordinate 4,993,772, forward strand.
CAACTACACGTGTCTGCATATAAACATACAGACACACGCACAGCACACACCTACGCACGCATATGCATATACGTGTCTACACACACACACACACGCATATAAATACCCCAGGCAAATACACACACATCTGTGTATACAGACATACACACATGCACACACACAAAAATACGTGCACATACACAAAGGTATATACATGTGTATACAGGTATGTATACTTGCACGGACATATAAACACACGAACACACACACACACACATACGTGTACACACACACACACACACACACACACACACACACACACAGATACTTCTCCCAAATGCTGCTTACGTGACAAAGAACATGATTATTTAAAAGTTATACTGGTCCCTTCCCTCCATCCTAACACGGGGAATGTATAGACTACAGGTGCTGCAAGGTGTGGTTGCAAAGAACCAAGTCACTTTTTACAGAAGGCAATTTGAAGCTTTAAATAATCTCACTGAAAGAATAAAGTTCTTAATACACAAACTCTTCTTTTGATCTTATGTCATTCCTCTGTAACACGGTGAACGACCAGTCGCGTGGTTTAAGCGATGAATTCTGAAGCTTGACGGCTCATCACAGAAACCGCCCATGACATCCCGGCAGAGGACAAATAAAGCCCTACTTGTGCATGCGTGTGTGACACGCTCTCTCACACGCGTGTGCACAAGGGCAGGACAGACAGAATGATGGACGGATGGGTGTGGCCATCCCAGGCACACTCAGGGCTCCGGTCCCCAACGGTCAGCTACACCTGGCCCTTCCCAGGGACATACCCAGAAGCGTGCCCCCCCCCCCCAATCTGGGCTCTGGGGACGAGCAGGCCCCCTCGGGATGCAGGCCGAGTGTGCTCGCACATCACGTCCTGCCTCTTACAGAGCCCCGCTCTCCTGCGGGGTGAGGAGGTGAGGAAGGAAGGACAGCCACTGAGGCCGGAAGGACCACTCACCACTTTGAGCTCCGGGACAGATCGACTCAATGTCCATTCCTGGCTATTCACAAAGGCATCTGTAAAACAGGAGGTAAAGCAAAGTCAGGTGCCACCGCTCACTTCAGCGCGGAGTCAAAATGCCCCCAACGTGCCATTTCCCCATCCAGAACACCACCGAGGATGGTGCAGACCAGGTTCTCATGCTACTCCCGCCCCGTTCCTGCTCCCAAGTCTGCGTCTCCTAAACCATAACGCACGCTCCATCCAAACCCAAGGAGCTTCTAGAACTTGGTCCCTCCCCACCTCGAATGTCCCTGTTGCCCGAGCCCCACAGGACCACACTGTCCGGGGGTGAGCTGAGACCCTCTGATCCTGCTCATTTGTCATCAGGAAGACTGAGGAGGTCCCAGGCTTTCCCAGAACTGCCCCTATAGCTGTCAGTGAACTTCTGGTCTGTTTTTCACTAAGGTAGTCTTGTCTGAAAGCCCACCAACAAAGTCATGCAGAGAATGACTGGGCTTGGAAAATCCCCATGTGCACAATACAACAGCCATTGACAGTTCGGAAGACCGTGCTGGGGTTTTGGTCCTCCCAAACACAGGACACAGCGGAGATCCAGTCAAAACTGTACGATACGTCCAAGAGACGAGGGGTCCCCAGCCACCGTGGGGACTCCACAGAGCCAGTCCCACCCTGGCCAGAACACCGGGGCGGCCATCACGGGTGCAGGTCAGGTGCGCCCACCCACAACAGAGGACACAAAGGACCGGATTCCCCACGCCTCCCGCTCACCATCTCTTGTGGACAAGACCCCACACCACCACGCACACTATGCCCTCGTCAACAGACAGAGTGAGTCACAAGGAGGTGACAGCCGTTCCCACTACGACCAGCTGAGGGCAAACACCTCTCACTTTCTATGTATTTTCCGCAAACTCAGAAACGTTCATCACTCCGTTACGTCCAAGAAATAGTAACGCGATTCACAAAATACCTAAAAGTCAAGCAATGCCACCAGTTTCAAATAAACACGGGTGCCGGGATAGAAGCAGAGGGCATAAGCGTGCAGTGCTGCTGGGGGGTATCACAGAGAAGGTCGAGAAATGTGTCTGAAGGGAGCAAGGTGAACCCGATCCACAGTGACACGAAAACGAGGCGGGTGGCCGCCCAAGAAACCAGCCTCCGCTGGCCCTGCAAAGACGCTTAGGAGGTGGGACGACCCATCACAAAGGACCCTGTGCTCAGGAAAGGACGGGTCAGTGGAGAAGACGGGCGGCCACAAGCAGATGGGGATGCGAGGCTGATGCATGTGCCTCGAATCCTCAGCTGGAAGCTGGAAGTGACCGGTGTTCAACACTGGAGACACTGGACCCCTGGGGACCCGAGTGCCTGGCCGGCAGGCAGAGCGATGGACAGAAGTACATCGGCAGGAACTCAGAAGGAAAGACGTTCGTGAGAACGAAGACCGAGAGCTGCTTCTGACCCCTCCCCCAATGGGGCCAGCACACTGGGGGCTAAATATTGGGGGTGCACCTGAACACCCACTCTTTGGTGAGCCCAGCAGCCCCCAGAGAAAACACAGCCTGCAAACAGATAAACAATGATGGAGCCAGCACGGAGATGACCCCGGGTAGGCACTGGGCAAATGGTAACTAACACCCTCACGAGCGAACAGCATTACTTATCAAGTTGCAGAACACGTCTTTTCTGTCACCGACTGCTCTTTTTGAAAAAAATGGGGATGTGGCCTTACAGATCTACAGGGTGACCTCAATGATCCAGGGGAGTCAATGACAGTGACGCTCCCAACATGAACCGCACACTCAAAGAGCGTCCCAGCGAGTCCCTCTGTCCCTGTCACTTGTAACAAACCCAAAGCTGGCTTAGGTAGATTTAGATATATCCACATAACAGAATACTAAGTGGCTGGGAAAACGAAGCGTCAACACGCAGAAATGCAACCGTTCCCAGCGTAAGGGGATACTACACGTGGAAAATACATACACAGGCTTGTATACACAATTCTCAAATGAGAATTGAAAGGAGCGTGATTCACGAACAAACTGCTGATTCTAAATCAGCCACTACCTAAGACTGTGTTCATCATCACAACAAATATTAAACAGGCATTAGACGGGGGTGCCTGGGTGGCTCGGCTGGTTAAGCGTCCAACTCTTGATTTCGGCTCAGGTCCTGATTGCACGGTTCGTGAGTTCAAGCCCCAAACTGGGCTCTGTGCTGGCAGTGTGGAAGCTACTTGGGATTCTCCCTCTCCCTCCCTCTCTGCCTCTCCCTGGCTCATTCTCTCTCCCTCTCAAAAGAAACAAACTTAAAAACAAACCCAAAAAAAACAAAAAACAAAAAACCCTGATCGCTGGTCAGAACAGAATGCTGCCTCAGGCAAGGCTAAATGAAAAATAACCAAAGATTTCAAAGATGGACATCCCAGGAGAAGCCTTTATCCTTCTCCTCCGTCGAGACCTTTCTGAGGGCTGGAGGCTGTGGCCCCTGCCTGGGGGAGCTGGTCCGTCTCATGGTGAGCGGGCCAAGACCAGGCCGGCTGCCCGATTTCAAGTTCCCAGGGCAGTGACACTAGAAGAATGAACATGCACTGGGGGCAAGAGAGAGAGAGAGAGAGAGAGAGAGAGAGAGAGAGAGAGTGTTTTCAAACCACTAGAATCAAAAGTCATTTAAGCTGCATCTCATTTTCAGAAGAGACCACTCTGTGCCCCACTCAATTCCCCCCTCTTGGATAGACAGGACTAAGAAAATGCATTCTCACACGCCGGCTTAAATGCTACGCAATTTGAATTTAAAATAAAGCACAGCGGTCACCCCCGATGGACGGCTCTCAGCCTGTGGGCAACACTGGGGCTCCCTCAGCCACCGTCTCTATGGGGCAGAAAGGCCCCAGCTGTTTGGTGCCGTGGGGGATCCCAACACAGTCGAAGAACTGAAGGAAAAGAAGACATGAAAGCATTTCTTCCCATTAACAAGGCACCACTTCAAATTACGGGACTTAAACTTAAGTCATAATATTAAAAAGAAAAGTCTCAAAGAACTCCAAGATTAGGGACCATGAAGTAATAAGGAACTTTTATTTGGAGTAAAACACTGTTAGCTTCTCTGGGACAGAATTCTGAAGGCAGACATACGAGGACACAGCCCTAGAGGGGGATGGTTAATGCAGAGTCACAGGGGTGGGGTCGGTAGTTACACGAAGAGGCAGACAACCAGTTTCTCAACATCAGGGGGAAACAATGTTTTCAATTAAACAGAAATTCTGAGTTGAGAACCAAAATATGTGAAACTGAAGGAAAACACCCCAAATGCCCGCTGTCAAAGTGGCACAGATCCCCAGGCCATACCCATGGCGGATTACTGTTTTGGTGTTCCAGAAAGTTCTAAACAACCACAGGTGCGTGCCAGCAGCGTTCCTTCCCAACTTAACTTCGTGTTAAGACATAGCAAGTCTGATACACCTCAGACTGTGAGGATGCTTGGTAACCACAGGAATACACCGGGTCAGGGTCATCACCACGATGCCGAGCGGAGAGGCCGCCCCAGCAGCACTGCCGAAGGTGAGGTCCCGGAGGTTCGGAGAATTCGCGCTCACGAGAAAGGTGCGATTCAAAGTACCTGGTCAATTTCAGGGTATCTTTAAGCGGGTTGTTTTGTGGCTTTGGCTTACGTGTATTTTTTACAGTCGACTTTCCTTCATTTTAATCATCTTTTTAAATATGCAAGATCTGAGCCGGGACTGTCATTCCACGTTGGGCGAGGCGGCCTGAGACAGGAGGGTATTTATACTACAGTGCTTTATTCCCGTCCGGGTCCCCCGCACGCCCGAGGGGACAGGCACTCACACACGTGGCACGGACGTGGACGAGACACCGATGGAGGGCGGCTTCGGGGTCAGAGCAGAAAGGCTGCCCGCACTCCTGCTAATAATAGGTACATTCACCTTCTGCTTCCAGCAGGTGCCACACGGAGAAGGACCGCTCGGCACCTGCACAGGGGCCACCGGGCCGCCGCCAGCCCTGCTCAGCACCCCCTAAGCTCCTTTCCTTCCCTCTGAGGGGTGAGCGTGACTCGGGACTTCCTAGCACTGAGCCCATGCTGCCGGTGGTGCGGAGGAACGCGGTCACACAAACACAGAGGGGAAAGGCCCTGCCCCCTGCCCTCCAGGCAGGTCTCCCCCCTCTCAGGAAGGGGCGCAGAGGTCCAAGGCGTCCCCGCACCGGTGTCCATCTGGCTTTCTCCTCCCGAGGTGCAGGGCCGGCTGACCGGGTCCGATCTGCAGGCCGCGAGCAAGACGAGGGCCTTCCCACGAGTCCAAGAACAGCTCGGACAACTTGGAAATGCAAACAGAAGCCTGCCTCCACGTGCCAGAGAAAGGAGCCTCCAGGTGGGAGCTGCCCTGCTCTGCTGGCTCCAGTACCCGCCTGCCTCCACGCCCCTCGCCACACCCCTGCACGACACAACCGCCTGCGTCCTGCTAGGCTCTGAAACACACAGACTGGACCCTCTGCAGAGGACACACACACAGACCGGGACCCTCGGTGGGTCTCAGGAAAGCATCTTCCGCGCGTGCCCCCAGACATCCCAAAGTCCTGCCTTGTTCCTTAAGAGACCCCGCTACGGAAGACGCGCAGCTGATCTCAGAGAAAAGCTCCTCTCCCCAGAGTCCAAGCTGCTTTTCTTTAGCATAAGAGACTCTTAAAAACTGAGAAAAACTGAGGGTTGATGGGGGGTGGGAGGGAGGGGAGGGTGGGTGATGGGCATTGAGGAGGGCACCTTTTGGGATGAGCACTGGGTGTTGTATGGAAACTAATTTGACAATAAATTTCATATATTGAAAAAAAAATTTTTTTTACATTTATTTATTTTTGAGGGACAGAGCACAAGTGGGGGAGGGGCAGAGAGAGGAGGAGACACAGAATCCGAAGCAGACTCCAGGCTCCGAGCTGTCAGCACAGAGCCCGGCGCGGGGCTCGAACTCATGAACCGTGAGATCATGACCTGAGCTGAAGTCGGTCACCCAACCGACTGAGCCACCAGGCGCACCCCCTCTCCCAAGCTGCTTTTCTAAGAAAAGCACTAGAGAAAAGCCAAGGGGCAGACAGCCTGTCTTTCCAGAACCTCCCCTGTCCAGTCACACTCCTAGACAAGACTCTGGATCCCGAGGAATGCAAGCATCCACAGACGCTGACAGGTAAGGGGACGGCCCTAAGAGCATCTGGAACAGGGAGCCACAGGAAGAAACCACCTGGTCGTTCATTTATATTTTTACTCCAGGAAGAATGGTGAGGTCCCCCTTGCCCAGATTTTCTTGAAATTCGTCCTGACTACTAAACTCCCTTTATTCTCTGCTTGCTACTAACAGTAACCGAGGAACACGGCTTTAGGTCTGCCCTCAAAAATATTCATATGCAGAACCACCAATTTAACTGGGAATTTTAAGGCCCTCATTATACTACACCAAAAATATATGTTCCAACTTGAAAGCCAGAAACATTCCTTTTTGGAAACCCCCCTGTGCACCAAAGAGCACGCACAATGGGGCACGGGTGGAGCTGTGGGGTCACGTGCCTGCGTCCCAACGGCTTCATCAGCTCCCTGCTGCCCATCAGGGCTCCCAGATTGATCATCTAACTCCTAATGGTAGGAACGCACGTGAAGAAAGGACCCAGCAAGCAGACGGAAGCATGATAATTCCGTATTAGACTTCAGAAAACCCGTGTTCCCCCCATTGTATTTGGTACCACTGCGGCACCGACCCTTCCAGACTCTTCCACGCTCTTGACGTTTAAAGGCAAAAATTCAGGTCCTGAAACGGATAGAATTTTGCAAACTGGCTAAGATATTGCACCTTGTCCATCAGCACTTTCCTCCAACACCTCCGAGTTAATTTAAATGCGGGGCATGAGTGAAGATGGCCACAGACCACATTAACCTTTCGGTTCCGGCAATAACCAGGAATGCTGGGGGTAAAATCTACCAGTGAAATTACCCCTTCGTTTGTCCTATTTTTGCCGAGCCTGGACCAAGCAGTTACACTTGGACATCAGAAAAACATCAAGCTGTAACGTGACTTCCTGCATGCTGAAAACGAGCACTCTGTAGGAATAAACACACCAATCTACTGGAGTAACAGTAAATTTCATTTAAAATAATAAAGAACAATCTTATTAGCATATCGGCGGGGGGGGGACTAAAGCCAAAATAAAAAAGGGACACGCTTTAGTTTCTGCTGGACTTCCTGCCTCCACCTCTCCCACTGACACAGAATATTCTGTCTTGCCCGTGACACCGTTGGGAAAGACTTCTGAGGAGCGCAGAAATGAGTAAACGCACGTCTTCTTTACAAAATGCAATTACATTTCTTTGTGATACAGGCAAACAATGCAATTTTTCCATCACAACTAATTTGGTTTGAGACAAATGATTTCACTCATTTAAAAAAAAAGCAAACAAACAAACAAACAAAAAAACTGGGACACCTGGGTGGCTCAGTTGGTTAAGCATCCGACTTTGGCTCAGGTCATGATCTCACAGTTCGAGAGTTCCAGCCCTGCGTCGGGCTCTGTGCTGACAGATCGGAGCCTGGAGCCTGCTTTGGATTCTGTGTCTCCCTCTCTCTGTCCCTCACCTGCTCATGTTCTGTCTATCTCTCTCAAAAATAAACAAACATGAAAAAAAAAAAAACCAGAAACTTAGAAGAACATTGCCCGGAGTACACGTGACTTTCCCACTGTCCATCAACCCTGTACATCCATACTGAACGAAGCACACAGAGAAAACAAAATACAGCATTTCGCTCGTGTTTTACGACTGAACATGTGATACTGATGACCATCTCCTGAGCACCTGCGATGATCCAGGCTCATGAAACAGCACAGGAGGCCGAGAGTAGGTTCTCCCTCCTCCCGGCTGCTCCGTGCAAGGGTCAGATCAGCGGTGGCAGACCTTAACTCCCTCCCTCTTTACCTTCGGTGTTCCTCAAAGTCTACCCCCCACCCGCTCTGCCTCAGACTCCAGCTCAGAACTTCAGGGTCTTGACAGGAAATACGGGTTGGCGGGATGTGCGCCGTCGGTGGGAAGCCGGTGTAGCCACCGTGGAAAACAGTGTGGAGGTTCCTCAAAAAATTAAAAACGTAAATACCAGGTGAGCCGGTAATTCCACTACTGGGTATTTCCCCCCAAAGGAAATGCAAACGCTAATTCAGAAGGGTATCTGCACCCCGGTGTTTACTGCAGCATTATTTACAACAGCCGAGACGTAGATGCAACCTGAGTGTCCGCAGACAGGCGAATGAGTGAATGAAGATGCGCTATGTATACACAGGGGAATATTGCGCCACCGTGAGCGTGGACGAGACATGGCCACTTGCAGCAACACAGACAGACCTGGAAGTTTGATGCTACATCAGTCCGCGAAAGACAAATACCATACAATGTCACTCGTACGTGGAATGAAAAAAAAAAAAGAAAACAAAAAGACAGAAACAAGAATCACTACCAGTACAGAGAACAAGCTGCTGGTTGCCAGAGGGGATGGCGGTGGGGGGTGGGTGAGACAGGCAAAGGGGACAAAGAGGTACAGACTTCCAGTTACAAAATAAACAAGTCACGGGGAGGTGGGGTTGAGACGTACAGCACGGGAGTAAGTCAATAACACTGTAGTGACACGTAAGGGGACAGACGGGGACCACACTTAGCCCGGAGAGCAGCCAGTAACGCACAGGCCTGCCGAATCACGGGGCTGTACATCTGACATTAGTGTGACATCGTGTGGCAACGATACACTTCAACAAAAGGACAAAGAACTTCGGAATCTGCGTTTCCAACAAGCTCCCCGCAGGACTTCCCTGCTCCGCTACCCCACTTCTTCAGCTTTTCAGAATCTGCTCGGCAGTTGTCGCAAACGTAAAATTGCAACGTTGGGAATTCAGACTGTGGCGGGGGTGGGGAGCCCGGCTTCTCCCATCTGGCTGTCATCCCGACGTCCAGGGGCCCAGGGCAGAGGGAACTCCGTGCCAGAGCCTCAGAGACAGGAGTCCCGCTTGGCAGTGTCCTCAAACTAGGTGACCTTCTGAGTCGGACCCTCAGTTTCCTCACTGGTGAAATGCAGGCATTTCCCCCCTGTGAATTCCACAATGACCTAAGAGGTGATGTGGCCTGTGTCCAGCACAGGGTCTGACTACCCACAGGGGAAGCCCTCCTGCTGCCTCTGGGCGTGGGGTGAAGGACAAGGCTTCAGGTGCCCCATTTCCGGGAGTGCCGCAGCCACTGGGGGTGGATGCACGCTAGCTGTGTTGGGGCCACAGGTGACAGTGAGCCGTGGGGGAGCCCGAAATCACGCGTGGCTCAAAAAGCACTGGCCAAGCTCTCACAGCACAAAGCAACCTGAAAGTCTAACGCGAGTAAAACCAGCTAAAAGGTACTGTCGGTTAGTTTTTGACCCCAGCCCAATTGCCATGACACTGAACCAGGTGTAACTGGGGTTGAAAGGGGTTGACAAATGACAACTTCACGTGGCTCAGCCTATAGACCACGAATGCACAGGCAAAAATCATATCCGTGTGGCATAATTACTGACATATAGGGGAAATGCTGCCAAATTCTAAAATCCAGAAAATACCTACATTCAGAGCAACAGGGCAGGAGCACTAATAAGCCGAAGAAAGAGCTCTTCCAAGGGACTTGAGCGGAGATAAAGTCCCGCCCCTAAGCCCCGCCCCATGAGCCCCGCCCCCCGAGCCCCGCCCCCCAGCCCATGAGAACCGGCCTAGGGCCTACCCAAGAACCAAAGAGAGGAGCTCAGCTCCCACTTAGGCTCCAGCTCCTCTCCTGGCCCTGAGCTCTTCCTCGGGGCTCAGAGCCTGCAGCTAAAGGCTCGCCAGTGACCTTCATTGGACAACAGAGAAGAAACCTCATTTCCCTACATTAAACTCGCCATCATTTGGCTGGTGGGCTCAATCCCCAGCGGAGCTATGGACTCTCATTTCTTCTTCCAAATGATCAACCAGAAGCACCGCATGTGGCCACAATTAGAACGACTTGATGGTCTCTCCTTCCCCCTGCGATCCCATCTGGCTCCAGTGACCACACATACAGGTTCCCAGCAAAACTTGTGAAATGATACACAAAGGGTTAAAAAAAAAAAAAAAAGGAACCTGGGAAACTGCGGGTGAAATTTTACAAATAACGCATTACCTCAGGGACTGAGATGCTTATTTAAAAACCTTATATTTCACAAGGATTTCATTTAAAAAAAAAATTCTTTTGAGCAACAGAAAAGTGAAGGAGCATTTATTTTTACTTTAAAGCATTCGTAATCCCAAAATATAAACCGGAACAATGGGAAACAGCATGCACATCCACACGGGACAGGAGCGCGGGCGGAGGCCGTGGCTCCCACTGTGGCATCATTTCTGTGCTGAGGAAGGACATGCACGTCCTTAATAAAATAAAGAACTCCATTTCAGTGCAGCAGGAAAGAGCCACGCCGCAAACTGGCTAATACATAATACGCTGATGTCTCGCAAATGGAGGACTTAACAGAAGCTCACGGGCACCGTTTGCCATAGCAGGATTTAATTTCTTATTTGAAAATCTCCGAATCTCTACAGTAAATGGGATAAAGCGTAAACCACTGGGATGCCAGGTTTGTATTAAGGTTCCCCGGAAGTTCAGGTTGCTTTCTTCAGTGGCCTCAACGATTCACAAACAAGACAGTGTCCCACACCCCCGTTCCCTGCCAAGGTGCTGCCCCTTCATAAGCCCCTCCCAAAGCAGGGTGGCCAGGGGGGCCACCAAGACACCCCCATCCCACCACCAGACTCGGCCTGCAACGCAACCCAAGTACCTTCCCCTGAGCCCTGATGGGACCCAAAACCCTTCGCGGCGCTTTTCACGATTGGTGGGACCCTTTCTTCTCTCCTAAAGGGCCCCCAAAGCAAAATGGTGCCTGCCCAGATGAACTCCAGGGAATGTGCCAGGTTTTTAACTTTTCAGAGGATCATGACTCCCCTTCCCTACACTGTCCCCAACAGGGTTCCTAAGTGTACCACAGTGCACCTTGTTCCAAAACCCTGAGAACACCACTGTTGTGCCTGGTGTGCAAAGAACAGCTTGGAAGATGTGTCTGAGGATAAGAAAAGTAGAGGGTATGAGGACCGGGGAAAGAGAACACAGAGGAAGAAGTCTCCTTTCTCTCTTCAAACATGAAAACAGATGCCCATCAACAGCCTCAAGGAGGACAGGAGAGCCAGGCAGGAAGGGGGGGAGCGGGGGTCCTCTGTGCAGCTCTGGGCCTTTCTAAGTTCTCTGTTTCCTTCAGAAGGACACGCATTTTACTGCTGATGCTGCTTCAGATAGTTGACTCATAAACAAGAACTAAACTAAAAGCCTGGGCCCTGATTCCACCTGATTCCTGGTCCACTGTTACAAAACCAGGGTGGTAACAGTTCCAGCAGCAAACGTCTTCTGGGGGTGGCTTTGGCTCCCCAGGCCGGATAGCCCTATGTCCCACCTCTTGCTAACCTGAGACAGAACACAAGCAATTCAACATACACAGGTGACAGGTCTGTCTCCAAGCTCAAAACGGTGCCTGTCTCAGCACGGAGGTCCCCAAAGAAGCACGTTCCCCCGACACTTCTGGCAGAACACCACACCTGCCACCTCCCTAGTTCAGTCGGGTCTCATCCTAGTTTTCACTCCCAAACCCTGACAGCTCAGGGACGAGTTTAGACACCATCACTGGGAGTGAGATGTTGCAGGAAAAGCAGGGCCCACAAAGCCTCGTGCAGAAAGAATGCGGTTAAGGCACCGACAATAAAACAAAAACCGTTTCCAAATGTGGGTTTTGAGCTATGCTAGCCTTATGGCAGCAGGATGCAATCTGGACGCAGCCGTTCACTTCTCGGAGCGTATCTCACGGCTGTAAAGCGTGAATTCTGGCCGTGCAATGCTCCAGAGGTTTTGGAAAGAGGGACAGACTCAACCGGGGGCTGGGGAACCCCACTTGACCTGCGGGAATTCAAAGGGGCCGCAAAACTTTCAGGAGAAAAAGGACATTCCCACGATCAAATAGGTATCTGGGTGGCGAACTACCGTGTTACGAGAAGTCAGCCCCAACCTGCCCTGAAAGAGAAGCTAATCCGGCTACTGCCACCCAAAAACCTTATCCTCTACATCACCACAATCCCAAACCGGAGATAGTGCCTGAGGTCTCCCTGGTCCTGGCCACAAACCAGGCGGACACAGCCTGTCCCACTCGCAGGCAGTAACACCTGACCCCCGCCCTCCCGCCTCGCAGAGTAAGGAAAACTGTGGGGCTAGGAGAGCACGGGTCCAGGCGTGGGGTCTCTGTGACACCTCACCTGCCCCAGCTCTTTCCTTCTTTCGTGCCCCCATGAGCCGGGGGTCAGAGCCTATCGGATGCCCATGGTGGTCCAGGCCACCAATGCCCGCTGCGCGGCCCCCAGACCAGTCAGAGGGACAGGCCCTCCGCCCTACTCCGCTCTACCGCCAGGACACTGCCATCCCAGGCTCTGAGCACAGAGTAGGCTCCACACTGTCCTTCAGGACTCAGGTCGGGGGCCTTGGGTCACAGCTTCCATAACGTGGCTAGGTTAGCAAGGACTTTAACTTGTATGGCCGGTGCGATCAACAGTTAGGACACATTACTGATGCCCACGACACAAGGGCTGCAGTGAAGTGTCTCCGACACAGTGACCCTGGCAGCACGCCCCACCACAAACACGCCTGCCCTCACAGCCAAGGACACAGAGCCTCCTGCCAGCGGCTCCCGGCACGGCCAAGAGGCCGGGGAACGTTGTTGCTCAGACCGGTCAGAATCCCACGTTCTACCAGACTTAAAATTGTAAACAGAACTGTTAGGATTCCTGAAAACAGGTTAATGCCTAAAATGAAGCGGCAGGATCCCTGAAAAGGAAGACGTTGAAATAAGGACAATTTAGGAAAAGGCAGGAGTAAGACATTACAAGAGACAACAAAACTGGGAGGAGGTTAAATTCACAGCCATTTTTCCGAGATGGCTTACAACTGATTTTCTTACTGAGGTCTGAGTGGACACACGGATTGCAAGGGAATTTCTGCCACGCGGTTTAGATGCCCCAGGTAGGCAACAACCGCTGCATTTGTGGGCATTATGACAAAGCTGAAATAAGCAAACTTTTCCCTGGTTAAATTAAATGCTAAGGAAACAGGAGAGAAGGCCCAGATATTTGCAATTCGCATGCAGAATTTCAGTCTCAGGAAGAAGAAACCTGAGTCCCCACGCCTCCTGGCGCCCACTCACTCCTAGTAACATGTCCTGAGTGTGAGGCGTGCTGACCTTCTAGTGACACCAGGAACCAAGCAGGTGCACCTAATCTGGGTATTCCTCATTCTTTACACTACTAACCTTAAAGCCAAACCTTAACCTTATAGGACGGTTGCCTATACGCCTTCCGGTACCAGAGAGCGATTTATCTCACCTTTTATAAAACGTTCACGGTAGGTTTTGCAAAATTAGTAAGACGTCCAAACGGCTAGGTTTTCCAACTGGAAAAGCCATTAATTACCTCCTGCTAGGGAGCAACTCGTAAGACCGCTCTTACTGCAGAGGAGCCGAAAATATTTCTAGCAGATAGATGATTTTCTACGTGTGAGTAAAAAAAAAAAAGCTAATTAAAGTCGATTTTCCGTTAACACAGTAGGATGGCGAGTACCGCTTCTGATGGGCTTTTAAGGGGTTTCTAGAAATACCTGCACGTGATCATATGGGCACGGCCCCGTCCTTCCCTCCAGCCCTCCGTGCCTGCCTGCGGAGCGCTGGTGGCTGACCACTCCAAGCTGAGACCCCTCCAGTCACTGCCCTGGGAATGAAGACAGTGGTGTGATCCAAGGACATGACCCCCGGAGGGCACACAGATTGGTCATGGGTGTAAGGGCCCAGCCCCCTTACCTAACTTGGGACAACTCTGAGAAGTGTCCACTTCCAAAGTCCTGCTTTGCCCACCTTCTCGGGGTGCCTGAAGTCCTCTGGTGACCGCACCGCGGCCCCACACCACCCTCCTCCCGAGAGCAGGCCTCGGGGAAAGTCCTGCATAGTGCTCTCCTTCCAGAACCTGCTTCCTAAGGAGCTGACCTCCCACAATGGCCAGACCTGATGGGAAATGCTGCCCACCGGGGAGGTTCTCGCACCACACAGCCACACCCAGGGGGCATGTGAATCTGATACAGGTGACACAGAGAACAGCACCCTGCCCGCTCACGGCACCAGGCCAGCGTCCTGACGTTGCCACCCACGGCCGTGTCCCGTGCACTTACTGACTCATTCATTCACCCGGAGCTCCTGCAGCCAGGCCCCAGGCCAAGAACGAGAGCGATACCCGTGACCGACTCCTACCTGATGTCGCCCTTGGGAAGCACCAATTTACAGCAGATGACCAACAAGCCCAGAGAGACCCGTAGAAAAGACCACATGACGCTAGGCGGGAACACAAGGGACCCTGGTAAGGGGGACGCGGGCTAGGGGAAGGCCAGCCAGGAAGGCTTCTCTGAGGTGCTGGCATGGGGAAGAGGGAGAGGGGCAGTGCCCACTCAGGAGGGCAGTGAGCAGGGGGGCGGAGGGGAGCAGGATCAAGTGTGGCCTGACATGAGGTTGTTGGAGCGGAGAGTGGATTTTATCACGATGGCAGTGGAAGCCACCTGGTGGCTTTTATGGTGGGAAGACGACCCGAGTCGTGCCTTCTGTTCTGGCTGATGTGTGAGGGCTGACTGTGGAGGGCAGGCTGGAAGGCCCCTTCTGCTCCTCAGACCCAGGTAGTAGAGGTATGGAAGGAGGAAAGTAGACGGGAGAGGAATGGGGGGCCGAAGAGAAGGGGGGAGGGGGGAGGGCTGCACCCACAGAGCCGCTGGGGACCTGATGCAGGAGAAGGCCAGGTGTCCAGCTGACAGAGCACAGGGAAGGTGGACCCCGAGCTCCGATACGGGTAGAGGCTAGAAGCACAGGGCTGGGGCGGGCGGGGACCTATGCAGAGGTGTCCACACCTGCCCATGATGATCACTGACCACGGAGGGGCTGGTTCCCATGGAGCCCGCCAACGAAGCCCCCTCACTTTCTGGCTTAGGATACAAAAGCCCCTCGGACGGACGTGCAAAAATCAAACCCGATACGCGTATCTGGTGTCTGAACTTACTCTAACTGATTCACATCCTCTGAAGAAAGTTTTACGACTCTTGGTCACGCGGTCTACCTTGCAACTCGCTATCATGATGGTGTCTGAAAAGTTTCCCGAGACACTGCACGTTTGTTTGTGCCAGGAGACTTAACTTCGCATCCCCAGCTTGCCTCAAGCTCCCTGGAGGTCATCAGCCACTGTCCCCAAGCCGGGTGAGTGCTTCATTTCCGAGGGTGGATCGGGGGCAGGGTGGAGAAGGGGCCACGTGAGGGAGGCCACACTGAGAAGGGGAGGGGAGAGGAGGGGCCTGTGCAGAGGGGCACCCAGAACAACAGGTGATTTTCTTAGGGAGTCCCCAGTGGCATCCACCGTGCAGCACCAACAACGGACCGTGGTTATCTAACCATCTTAGACCCAGTGCTGCTGTATGGTGGGTCAGGGAGGAGAAAGAGGCGAATCACAGCCAGTCACAGACCCCCGGAGGCCTTAACAGGATGCTGGCACGTCTCAAATGATTCTCGGTTTTTTTCGCTTTTAAGTAGGCTCCATACCCAATGTGGGGCTTGAACTCGTGACC
Source organism: Herpailurus yagouaroundi (assembly GCF_014898765.1). Lineage (NCBI taxonomy): Eukaryota > Metazoa > Chordata > Mammalia > Carnivora > Felidae > Herpailurus > Herpailurus yagouaroundi. Next base: position 5,009,496 of record NW_024412433.1, read on the forward strand.
CTGAGACCAAGAGTCGCATGCTCTACTGACTGAGCCAGCCAGGCGCCCCTCGAATGATTCTCTTTAACTTGAGGCTGCAACCAGATTTTCAAGATGTGTTCAGTTTACTTTTGTTTACTGTAATGGAAGCGTGTGGAAATTCCTGCCTAGGAGACTCTGTCACCGGCTAGCACAGCCTCTGGAAAGGCCCACGTGTCCCCTCCCTGGCTGAGCAGAAGACACTGGCCTTCTCCACACAGGGCAGCAGAGTACCCCACAGCCCGGGCCCCTCAGTAAGGGGGACACCGCCGCCCCCCCCGCCCCCCCCCCCCCGCTCCGGGCCCTGCCTGGTCTGGGAAATGGGATCTAGAGGGAGGGAAAGAATGTTCCACGAAACATGCCCTACCCCAGGGCTCCAGCTCTCTCTGATCTCCCTCTGAGATCCCAAGCTCACAGCCTCATCAGAGGAAAACCAGCAGCGAGTGATTTCCAAGAAGGCTTCGGGCATATTTAAAATAGCAGCCACGACTCCATGCCAAAGCCTCAGGCTCAGACTCCAAGTGTTTACACGGCTGGATTTAGAACTCTGAAAATAAAACCAGTGGTTTATTCTCAAAACCGATCTCGCTGCTGGACAGAAGGGACGGGCTCCAGTCAGGAGCTAAGAATACACCGCGCTTCGCCTCTTGGTTATCACCTTTATTCAAAACTCAACCTGCACCTAAATGTCCCGGACGTGGAGTATCAAATGCTCCAATTAGGGCTCTGCTTCTGGAACAGAACACAAGCCTGCAGGCCAAGAGGGAGGGAGGTGAGGGGCGTAGGGCGGGCCGCCTGCACCTGCCGGCAGCCCCAGGAGCCCACCCCGACCAGGTGCTGCTTTTACCTTCAAAACGGGAGGGGTCAAGGCTGGGAGGTGGGGGTCAAGGTCCCTTCTAGCTCTAACTTCCCAGGCCATCTTTTAGAAACGTGTCCCGAAGTCCTCCGAGTGCTACCACGCAGCATTGGCCGCAGGTGTGGGTCGGGCAGCAAGACGCCTCCTCACCCAAGGACGAGATAAGAGAAGCCTTTGGGACCATCAGGGACGAGGAGAAGGGACACGTGTCAGTACAGCCTGAAAGCCAGTGAGGACCGAGGGGCTTCCGGTCACCCACGCATTTACAATCGCATCGGACTCATCGAGCACCTGCCAAGCATTAGATCCTTGGACGTCACATCACAGCAACGTGGTCCGAGGAAAACCGGCAGAAAGAAGCACTTGAGAAAACACAGTACACCAAACAAAATACCTGAAAACAAACTTATTACCAGGGAGATGAAATCGGTAAGACGCTGATGAGAGAAACAAAACGAATAAATGCAAAGACATTCCATGCTCATGGACTGGAAGAATCAATAGTGTTAAAATGTCCACGCGACCACAGTAAGCTACAGATTTAATGCCGTCCTATCAAAATACCAACAGCATTTTTCTTTTTAACGTTTATTTATTTTTGAGACAGAGAGAGACAGAGCATGAACAGGGGAGGGTCAGAGAGAGGGGCAGACACAGAATCGGAAACTGTCTCCAGGCTCTGAGCTGTCACCAACAGTATTTTTCAAAGAAAGAGAATAGCCCTAAAACGTATATGGAACCACAACAAAAAAGCCAAATGGCCAAAGCAATCTTCAGAATGAAGAACAAAGCTAAAAGTATCGCAATCCTCAAGTTCAAGGTACACTACAAAGCTGCAGTAATCAAAACAGGATGGAAGCGGACACACTTGTCAGTGGAACAGAAGAGAGAGCAGAGAAATAAACGCACGTCTGTACAGGGAATGAACCTACGACACAGAAGACAGGAATATCCAGCGGGGAAAAGACAGTCTTCAGTAAATGGTGCTGGGAAATCTGGACAGCTACGTGCAAAAGAATGAAGCCAGGCTACTTTTTTACACCACACACAAAAATAAACTCAAAACGGACGTAAGACCTTAATGGGAGACCTGAAGCCGAAGAATCCTAAAAGAAAACACGGGCAGCAATCCCTTGGTCATCGACCTTAGCAAGGTATTTATGGACAGCTCTCCTGAGGAGAGAGAAACACAAGCCAAAATAAACAACTGTGACTGTACGGATATAAAAAATTTTTTTGCACAGTGAAGGAAACCATCAACAAAATAAAAAGGCAACGTACTGAATGGGAGAAGATATTTGCAAACAACATATCTGATAATGGGTTAGTGTCCAGAACATAGGAAGAACTTAATACAACTTAACACCAGAAAAAGAAATAATCTGATTAAAAATGAGCAGAGGACCTGAATAAACATTTCTCCAACGAAGACATCCGGATGGCCAACAGGCACATGAAAAGATGCTCGGCGTCGCTCATCATCAGCGAAATGCAAACCAAAACCACAATGTGATCCCACCTCACGCCTGTCAGAAAGGCGAAAATCACAAACACAAGAAACAACAAGTGTCGACAAGGATGCGGAGAAGCAACCTTTATGCATTGACAGAGGAAATGTAAACTGGTGCAGTCACTGTGGAAACAATACAGAGGTTCTCAAAAAGATGAGAAATAGGGGCGCCTGGGTGGCTCTGTCAGGTGAGCGTCCGACTCTTGATTTCAGCGCAGATCATGATCCCAGGGTTGTGGGATCAAGCCCCGCATCAGACTCCACCCTGAGCACAGGGCTTGAGAGTCTTTCTCTCTCTCCCTTCGTCCCGCTCTCCCCACTTGTGTTCTCTCTTAAAAAGAGGAAAAAAATTAAAAATAGACCTATCATATAATCCAGTAATCCCACTGCTGGGTATTTCCCCAAAGAAAACGAAAACACTAATTCAAAAAGATACATGCACCCCTGTGTTTACTGCAGCCTTATTTACAATAGCCAAGATATGGATGTGGCCTGAATCCACAGATACGTGAATGGATAAAGACGCACACGTAAACACAATGGAATATTACTCGACCATTAAAAAAAAGTGAGATATTGCCATTTGCCACAGTATGGATGGACCTAGAAGGTACTATGTTTAAAGAAGTCTGAGAAACACATAGACTGCATTTCACTTATGTGTGGAATCTAAAAAACAAAAACAGACTCACCAAAACAGCAAACTGGTGATTGCCACAGGTGGGGAGCTAGTGGGATGGACGAAATACGCGAAGGGGGTTAAGACGTACAAGTCTCCCGTTATAAAATAAGTAAGGCGCAGGGATGAAAAGTACAGGACCGGGAGCGGTCGGTCACACGATAATGACGTTGTATGGTGACACGGTAACTACGGTGACCACTCCCCGGTAGCATCGTGCCGAGCGCCTGAGTAATGTATAGACTCGTCCAATCACCGTGCGGTACGCCTGCAACTAATACGACACTGTGTGTCCACCACGCTTCAACAAAAACTTGTAACAACCAGGGGGCAGGGGCGCCTGGGTGGCTCAGTCACTTCAGCATCCAACTCCTGGTTTCAGCTCAGGTCGTGATCTTGCAGATCGTTAGACCGAGTCCCGCATCAGGCCCTGTGCTCACAGCACAGAGCCTACTTGGGATTCTGTCTCTCTTTGTGCCTCTCTCTCCCTCCAAAGAAATAAACAAACATTCAAAAAGAATTTTTTTAACCAAAACATTGTAAATACCACTCAATGTCCTTAAGTGCCCCAGACAGTCCAGAAAACAAAGTATCCAGCCTGACGCCTCGGCTCTTTAAGCCTCCCAGGCAGGGACGATAAACCTCCAGCTCACTGCCCAAGTGCTCAGACAGCAGCCCCGGCCCTGCCAGCCGAGTCTCCACAGGTGCCCACAGGCCTGCAGAAGATTCTACCAACACCCTTTAGGAGTTCCAGGACTGCTCTGAAAAGCAGTGGAAATGTTACCAATCTCTGAGATGCAGGAGGCGGGATCGGGAAGACCCCTGTTGCAGCCTGCCAGTATGAGGCCCATCAGAAAATATTCGTCTGACGGGGCGCCTGGGGGGCTCAGTCGGTTGAGCATCTGACTTCGGCTCAGGTCATGATCTCGCGGCTGGTGAGTTCGAGCCCCGCGTCGGCCCCTGTGCTGGCAGCTCGGAGCCTGGAGCCTGCTTCGGGTTCTGTGTCTCCCTGTCTCTCTGCCCTTCCCCCACACACGCTCGGTCTCTCCAAAATAAAGCAGCATTAAAAAAAAAATTAGAAAGAAAAAAAAATATTTGCCTGAAACGAAATCAGTGGGGGCAGGGGAGGGGGCAGGGAAGAAACAGACCTGAGACCTTCCAAACCTGCACAGGACAAGACCACCAGCACCACGCTGTAAGCTCCCTGTGGCTCACGAACACTCCCCCATTCTCTTGCACGAGACTCCCTTTCTGAGGTCCAAAAATGTTAGGTTCTGGGGCTACGTGAGACATCCTGCGGTCTGCTCATTTCTGCACATTAACAAAGGCACCAATTCTTCTTTTTTTTTAATATAATTTGTCAGATGGGCTTCCAGACAACACCCAGTGCTCATCCCAACAGGTGCCCTCCTCGATGCCCATCACCCGCTTTCCCCTCTCCCCCACCCCCCATCCACCCTCAGTTTGTTCTCTGCATTTAAGAGTCTCTCATGGTTTGCCTCCCTCCCTCTCTGTTTGTAACTATTTTTCCCTCCCCCTCCCCCATTGTCTTCTGTTAAGTTTCTCAAGATCCACATGAGTGAAAACATACAGTATCTGTCTTTCTCTGACTGACTTGTTTCACTCAGCATAACACCTTCCGGTTCCATCCACGTCGCTGCAAACGGCATGATTTCATTCTTTCTCATTGCCAAGTAGTATTCCACTGCATATATAAACCACATCGTCTTTATCCATTCGTCAGTTGGTGGACATTTAGGCTCTTTCCACAATTTGGCTATTGTTGAGAGTGCTGCTATAAACACTGGGGTACATGTGCCCCTGTGCATCAGCACTCCTGCATCCCTTGGGGAAATTCCCAGCAGTGCTATTGCTGGGTCATAGGGTAGGTCTATTTTTAATTTTCTCAGGAACCTCCACACTGTTTTCCAGAGCGGCTGCGCCAGTTTGCATTCCCACCAACAGGGCGAGAGGGTTTCCGTCTCTCCACATCCTCGCCAGCATCTGTTGCTTCCTGAGTTAATTTTAGCCACTCTGACTGGTGTGAGGTGGTATTTCAGTGTGGCTTTGATTTGTGTTTCCCTCATGATGAGCGATGTTGAGCATCTTTTCATGTGTCTGTCGGCCATCTGGACGTCCTCTTTGGAGAAGTGTCTATTCTTGTCTTCTGCGCATTTCTTCGCTGGATTATTTGTTTTTTGGGTGTGGAGTTTGGTGAGTTCTTTATAGATATCGCATACTAGCCCTTTATCCGATTGGTCATTTACAAATATCTTTTCCTATTCCGTCGGTCGCCTTTTAGTTTTGTTGACTGTTTCCTTTGCAGTGCGGAAGCATTTTATCTTCATGAGGTCCCAGTAGTCCATTTTTGCTCTGAATTCCCTCGAAAGGCGCCAATTCTGCATCAGAGATCCGGAGAGCCTAAGAAGGGCAGCACGTTCACGCGGGGCCATCCGATGGGGCAGGAGGGATGCAGCCGCTCACCCTTCCCAAGTGTCACCGCAGCCCCAGTGCCCGGGGCCTTGGGTTTACCTGTGCATCTCTCCACAGATGACCCGCTAACCCCACTGACCTACGGGATAATAATTCGCTTCGCGAGGTTGTCGCTGGAATCAAGGACTCGCGCCCAGCCCGCACACGCTCAGAGGGGGTCGCCGCCACCACTGTGCTGTCGTTGTTTTACTGACACAGAGCAGCAAAAACAGTCTAAAAACAGCAACCAGATCTGTTCTTCAAGTGGCAGTTTGGTGGCAGGAGGACCATGCTGCAGGGCAGAGCACAGGGCCCACGCCTGGCCCTGCGGCCCACAGGCTCTGCTCCCGAGCCGTCCCCTGAACAACCCAAAGGTCATTCCCTGCACCTCCACACACGGTGACTTCCCGCCGGGCACCCTGGAGGGCCGCGTCCACTGAAACAGAGGACAGTTTTCCTTTCAGTGGCAACTCCCTGTGCTGGCCGTGTGGGCACCAGCCAGCCCAGGCACGGTCACGACAGAAACTTCAACAGAAGGGGGAAATTCCAGTCCCCACGGCTACCCCCACCCGACTCGGGAAATGCTCACAGCAAGCCTGGGGAGTGACGAGGTGGGACGAGATGTTCCTGAAAGCAGGCTGGGCACACTGAAGACCTGGGGGAGGCAGAAGGTTCCAGAAATGTGTCTGAAACAGAGGGGCTGCAACCTGAAAGGCATCTGAGCGGACGAGACCCTCGCCGACTCCCGGGACAGGACCGTGCTTCACAAACACACACGGGACCCCACAGGCACACGGAAGCGGGACCCACAACGTGGGCACCTCAACCGCCTGCAGAGCCTTGGCGTCAAGGGCGAACGACCTTTCTGGGATTTGCGTGGCATTCTCTACACAAACCTCCCTGTCCCCGCAAAGGCGCCTGTCCTACGAACGAGGGTGGGGTTTCAAAGGCCGACACAGGGATGGAATTATGGAGAATAAAAGGTTCAGGTGGGCGGGTCCCACCCAGGAATGCTGAACCCAAACTGTGGCCCGAAGGAACCTGACAATTTAACCTCCCGCCGAGGGATCGATATCTACCTCAAGACTTTAAGGAAATGCCACAAAAATCTCCTGCAGCGTGGAAAATTAACTGCCTCGGGAATGTGGATTTGTTTGAGGGCAAACCCCTAGAATCTTCTGTTGAGAATCACGTCTCTGGACACAGAGGCCAAGGGATGCTGTCAGCCGCACCCACCTGACCTTCAACCCTGCACATCAACAGAATGTCAGGTGAAGAAACACGTAAGTAACAAGGCCTTGGGGAGTCCTCAGGACCTGGGCCGAGGGGGGAATCAGGAACACGGTTATTCAAAATGCCTTCCTGGGAACAAGAATTTGAAAGTGGTTGTATCCAAACTGCCTGCGAATATCATAAATATTTTTTCTTATTTTTTTAATGTTTACTTATTTTTGAGAGAGAGAGAGTGAGCAGGGGAGGGGCAGAGAGAGAGGGAGACTCACAGAGTCTGAAGCAGGCTCCAGGCTCTGAGCTGTCAGCACAGAGCCTGATGTGGGGCTTGAACTCAAGGACTGAGAGATCATGACCTGAGCCGAAGTCGGATGCTCAACCGACTGAGCCACCCAGATGCCCCAACGAGCACCGTAAACATTTAAGTGTTCTTCCCAAAGGGACAGCACAGTGGCCTCGAGACCCTTAACTTTTCAGTTCAGGGCTACTTTGCCTATTAAGGTAGTCATAAAATTTAAAAGTTACTGATTTCAATTACACTAAACTACTTTATAACGTACAAGTTTTTGTATTTATATAACATAAATATTATAGAAAACAATAAGTTGTAATAAAATCTTAAATATATATAAAAATAAAGACAAGGGCATTTAAAAATACAAAAGTCAATGGATCTGTTACTTCTGAGGGATTTTTTTGGTTTTTAATGTTTGTTTATTCTTGAGATGGAGAGCACAAGTGGGGAGGAGGCAGAGAGAGGGAGGCAGAGGATCTGAAGGGGACTCTGTGCTGACAGCAGACCTGTGAGATCATGACCTGAGCTGAAGTCAGAGGCTTAACCGACTGAGCCTCCCAGGCACCACAGGATCATTTTTACCCATTCCATCTCAAGGGGAAGAAATTATTTTTTATTTTTCATGGATAGAAGAGCTCACACATGCAGAACCTCACTTTCTGAGCTGGTCAGGGTGGCAGCAGTTCCTTCCATATTGTTCCCTGTTGTTGGAGGCGGATGGGGGGGGGGTCACCACTGAGGGGGCCAGAGCAGATAATGGGGACAAAACACGTACACCCCGCAGTGCCCTAAGTCACACACCCACACATATCCCTGATCCCCCTACTACTAGCCCAGGAGGGCAAGTGTCATTATCAATACTCATTTTCCAAATGAGAAAGCTGAGGCACAGAGAGAGTAAATAGTCTGCTCAAAGACACTCATTCTGGAAAATGGCAAGGACAGACATCCGGCTCCAGATGCCCTCCTCAGCCGGGGAGCCGCTTGGGCCCTAGGACCAGCCTGAAAGGATGTCACGGCACATTTATCACTCCTCCTCTGTGGGAACAAGCGGACGAAACACAGCAGAGCATCACCACAGGGCAACACACGCAAACCAGGTCCGACCCTCCGGAGGTCCCACCGCCCCTCTACGTGCGCAGAGGATGGGAGACCCACAGGACCGTCCTTCTGCACCTGTGCCTCTCTCTACTGTCACAAGCCAATAACCCGACGGTGCCGCAGGCATGCCGGCCCGTGGGCGCCGGTCCAGGCAGGTGGCAGACACAAATTCGCGGCAACCGCGTTAGCCTGTTAGGTTCTACTGCATTTGACTTTCGCTCTTGGGGCAGAAACTTGAGACCTTAGCTCCAGCACAGGGTAGGCGAAGTCTTCAAACGCGAACAGGTCTGGGAAGAGACAAACGCCTTCCCAAGGGTCCGTGTGTCTGTCTTGGGGGAAGGGAGCGGGCAAGGCAGTTAACTCCAGCGGAGTGGGGCTCAGGACCGGAGCGCTGGATTCAAAAGCCCCCTCTCCCAGGGCTCACTCCACCCGCGGGGAGACCCGGGGAAGGGCCGTGGGGAGCGCGAGAGGAGTAGAAGCTCTCGAGAGGCAGCAGACAGACCGGGGGAAAGGAGGAGGAGAGAAGCCTGTGGCCACCGGGTCTTCAAGTACAGCCATGGGCGCTGGCCACCTGACCCGGCGCCACGGCCCTAAGACAGCCCGGCGTTCGGACGAGCAGTGCACCTGCGGGGACCACACAAGCGACGGAGCAGAGCCTCTGGGGCCCGCGGCCACTCTTCCCACGAGACCCGAAGGGGACACTCCGACGGTAAGAACCGGCAGGACAAGCATGCCGACCCGGTGAAGCCTGGGCGTCAAGCACAGGTGCCAGGGCGCCACGAGAAGGCACAGGGCACACGCCAGTACCAGTCACGAGGCATGTCACCTGCTGCCACACGGAGACAAGGCCTAGGGGAGGCCAGACTTCCGCCCGAAGTGCCTGTCTGGGGACTTGAAGAGGCCACCCGGGTCCCGAGATGTGGGCCGGCAGCGGCCCCCCGTCACCCAGCGACCACCGGGGTCAGCAACCAATACGCGGCCCACCGCTCTGCATCCACACGGACGTTCTGTCACTCCCGGTATGGTATTCAACATGTTACAAGCATAAGCACAAGCACTCTACCACGAAATAGGCTTTGGGTCAGACGACTCTGCCCGACCGCAGGCTGACGTGAGCGTTCTGGGCTCACTTCAGGTGGGCCGGGCCCAGCTAGGATGCCCAGTTCAGTTCAGCGTCTTACGTGCGTTTTCCACCTAGGATGCTTCCAATTACAACGGGTTTACCGGCCCCGCACCCCGTGGCTGAGCCCAGGAGGATCTCCTTGTGAAGAGTGAGAACGTCGGCCCCGGAGCAACACAGGTCCAGTGACACCATCTCTGTACCGTTACGTTGGCAAACCAAAGGATTTCGAGATGACGTGGAGCGCTCCAAACGACATTTGTTACCAAATACTCCGCCGAACAACACTGGGTAAATACCGGCGCTCATCACGTTGAAGGTTACACGTCACTGGCAAGAGGACGATCCGTCACCACTCACTGCCACGGAAAGGGGCGTCGTCCTTCGGGTAGGAGGCGGGGTCCTCTGTCCGCCGGGCAGCGCAGTCTGGCCACCGGCCCTCCGGGAGGAAGCGGGAGCGCTGCGGGAAAGGCGCTGCAAGAAACCAGATTTCTGAGATGCACACGCCCTTGGCCTGGGTCGGGGATGACACGAACCCATGTGCTGCAAAGCAATAATCTTCTAGTGACGTGAATGAAGAAAGAGGGGGGACGATTAAGCCAAAGAAGAAAGAGGACTGTCTTCTCCCACCTGATAATTTTCAGGTACGATGGCCAATAATTTAAAAAGCCGCAGTTACACTGAGCCTCGTGGGAAAATACAGGTGACAGACTAAAAACAAAACCCGGGGTCAGTGTATCCTTGCTGTAGCGTGAGGAAGGCCATCAGCCTTCTCCGCGGCACGTACAAATCCAAGCACAGCCACGCGTTTGGGATTTTCCGCCTCGGAGTCTCCTGCAAACTTCACAGAGGCAACCCCTGTAAATCAAAGACGATGCCGTTGAACCACGTGGTTAGCGCCTGCTCTCACATTCTCTCCTGGTCGTCCAGAGCGCCAGCCAGGTGCGGGGTGAACCCCTTACTTAAATGGACGAGGCAGATGGGGCGCAGGGCAGTTGGGTACAGGGCCCGTCTGAGCATCTGCTAGCCAAAGAGTTGTAGCCGAGACTAAACCCACCCCCACCTAAGCCTGCTTCCTCCACGTGGCAACTTCCCATCTCCCAGGATGCACAGGACACTTCTTCCCGCCATCATCGTGGCATCCCCCACGTACCAGCGAAGGCACCCAGGAAAGCGAGCAAGAAGGAAAAAGCCACAATGTCACGCTCAGACGTCCCCCGGCACCCTGGGGCCCAAGGGACTAACGGTGTACCTCCAGGGGATCAATGGCCGAACAGGAGCCCAGGAAGAGTTAGCTGGGGCCGAGGGGGGTGGGGGCGGGGAGCCGCTGGGGAGACAGTGGAGTTGGGGGCAGACAATTTCTGACTGGCAGGCAGATTAGCCAGCAGAACAAAGCGGGAGCCACAGGAGGAGTCAGGCAGGGGCAGGGAAGAAGACCAAGAAATTACGGACAAACCTCCCTTTAAGTTTGGGAGAAAGCCAGTTCCTAGGAGAACAGCAGGTGCAAAACCATCAAAATCCTCGATCCTGAAGGGGCTCTTGACCTGAAAACTGGGATGAGGCCTAACGAGCAACTGCAAACCCCCAGACAGCGAACACAGCACCCCTTCCAACATTCCCTGACTGGACCAGGTGTGGAAGCCTCCAGAGACAGCGAACTCTGCACACAGGAAGGCGGCCTGTTCCAAACCGCGAGGGCTTGTGACAAGAGACTGCCTCGTTGTGAGGCAGGATCCTTTTCCACTGGGTCCCTCTTATGTCCACTTCTCAAATAGCGGGAGACAAGTCTCCACACTCCCGGGCGTCTCTTTCAAAGTAAAAATCTCCAGTGTCTCCAATGTACTTGGCTCCCAGAACCTTCCATGAACCAGATCAGGAAAGTGGATTAGGCACCTACTCTTGAATGCAAGAGATATCAGACTCTCAGAAGGCTGGGATTCCAGTTTGAGAATGAAAATAATCAGAAGAATAAGCTCCAGGGGAATCTGGGTGGCTCAGTCGGTTGAGAGTCCGACTCATGGTTTCGGCTCAGGACATGATGTCACGGTTCATGGGTTCGAGCCCCAAGTCGGGCTCTGTGCTGACAGCTCAGAGCCTGGGGCCTGCTTCGGAGTCTGTGTCTCCCTCGCTCTCTGCCCCTCCTCTGCTCATGCTCACCCTCTCTCTCTCTCTCTCTCAAAAGTAAACAAACATTAAAAAAAAGTTTTGTTTTGTTTTGTTTTGTTTTGTTTTTTAAAGGAGGAGGCGGAGGAGGAAAGGCTCTAAGTATCTGGGAGCTATCGATGAGCTACCTGTGTGGCACCAAAGGAGACAGAACCAGCCCTGCTCAGGTCTCCCACACCTGCCCGGTGCTAAGGTAACAGGATGTAAGTTGCAGGAAAGCAATCAAAGGTGTGCATCCCTAAGTCAGGATCCTGTTTCCGGTGCTTCACAGACCACCCGGTGTCTGCTTGTTCTAAAGCCCTTGCTACGTGAACAGAAAAGCACAAAGCGGATGAACGGCCCCGGCTCCCCATCCCCATCAACGGAAGAAGTGGCCGTCGGAGGGACTCTGACCTGGGCGAAGAACTGGAGAGGGCAGGGGCTGCACCAGAAAGGCCGGAGCCATTGTTCACGGCCTCTGCTCTCAAGGGTCCGTCCGCAGGACCAGCGAAAGGAGCCCGTGAGATGACAGGCACAGGGGAACACAAGACTCCCTCTGACATCCACTCGAATGAGCTCGCGTCCCACTGGCACCCACAGACAATCCACTGAACAAAGGGGGCGGGGCGGCCCCGTGTCCTCACCGGCACAAGAGGCATGCTACCTCCTGCCAAGTCCTGGACCTGCTATCGCACCAGAAATACATTCCGCCCTTGGTAAGGTCCCCAACGGAGGACTATGGAGGAAAGCGACCCTCGCTTTCCCTCTCCCTCCTGCCAACTAAAAATGCACCTCTTAAGATTATCTGCATTTGTTAGATACAGAGAGGCCAGATGAGCCCTTTGCAAGCCTCCCACTGGTGTGTGCCACCCCCGGCACTGAATGAGGGAGAAAAGTCCACTTCCCAACCCAGGAGAGCAGATCTCTCCCCGAGCTCTGAGTCTTTAGGCCCAGGAGTGATGTTAGAACTGAAAACCAACCCTGGAAACAGAAATAACGAGACTGTATAAGAAAAGAGGATAACGAAGATTATGAGAAAACCAGCCAGACGTGGGCTGTTAACATATTCTGAATTACAGAGGCGTCTACATTAATTCTTAATTAACGAGAGACTAGACAACTAACGGGAATGAATGCCTCTGTCAACTGAAAAACATCGCAAGAAACAGAATTTTAAAGGCCGTCGCCTACAAACAAGTAAACATCAACACCCCAGCAGACTCTAATCTGGGCTGAACAAAACCTAGAGCAAAACCATGGCGGGCAGATGGTTCTTCTCTCAAAATGATGCAAAGACAATAATCTCCCTTCTTTTTTGCTAATCTGCTGACCTTAATACCAGTTCTGTTCACCACCTGGGGATATAACGGCAGCTGTATGCGCTTTATCTCAGTCCCTGTCCTTAATAAATAAAAGCTTTACTTTCCTTCATTATCTCACTTTGACATCATTTTTTTTTTAATTTTTTAATCTTTATTTTTGAGAGTGAGACAGAGCGTGGGCGAGGGGAGGAACAGAGAGAGAGGGAGACACACGATCCTAAGCAGGCTCTGGGCTCTGAGCCGTCATCACAGAGCCTGACGCGGGGCTCAAACCCACAGACCATGAGATCATGACCTGGGCTGCAGTTGGACGCTCAACCGACTGACCTACCCAGGCGCCCCTACTGTGACATCAGTTTGATGAACTATTGTTCCAAATCATCGCAGAGGAAAAAAGAAAAAGAAACAGCCTGAAAGAGATTTCCTATGAAAAACAAACACCTTATGCTAAAAAAGCAAAACAACTCACTGTGGAAACCATAACATCCGCTTTTATTTGCCTGATGTTGGCAAAGAGGAATGATTTCTTACAGGTTAACTCCAGAAATCCCAGCCAACTTGCTGACGGAGAAACTCCTCGTTTCCAGTTGCTCAACTCCTAGTGATCCGACAAGACCCAAATCCTTTTACCCCTCGGTGAGGTCTTCACTAATAACTCCTTCTCTTGCTCACAGACCCTTGCTCCCTTTTTTCTTTCCGCCAGCCCTTTCATTAATTCCTGCCACAAACGCTTAGTAAGAGCCCAAGTGGAACCATAGTACCCTTAACTCTGCCGTACAGACAGGAAGAACACAGGCTTCCTTTCCTGCCCAGGAGGGGCTCACGGTCAGAATTGGCAGGTATGCGGACGAGGTTATTATCATACGCTGGGATTAGTAGTGCTCTAACGGAGGAATGTGGTGCAGAGAAATGCAGTCGAGTCTTCCCCTAAGTATCCCGTGAAGCTTCATAGGAACCTCTCCCTCCCCCAGCAGGCTGTCGGGCCTCTGAAGACAGGAGCTCTAGCCCTCTGCTCCCGCTCGGAACATGCCACGGAAACGCAACAGATATTTGTTGATGCAACAGGAAAACAAGCAACTAACAAAAGGGTTAAGCACTACCACTGCCTCATAGCTGAGTCCTCGGTCTGTGAACTGTATGACCAGCCAGATTGCTGCAATGGGCTGACGTGACACCGGAAAATGTCCTTGGCAGGTGGGCTTCTGAACGGGCCTTTGCCGGCACGATCTTCCCGGCTGGCGCCAACAGGTGACTATGCCGATACGACGGGCTCCACGTGGAGAAAATTAACGCATCAAGACACAGTCCGAGCCTCCGGTGCCTGCTTAGGGCGTCCCTGGCTGACCTTTAGGGGCTGCTCTGTTCTCCAGGAAAGCAATCCGACCTCACGACAAGAACAACGAAGGTTTTCCTAAATTACTCTCTAGAGTCATTTATAAAAAGCATGCAATCTCCCAAATACGGAGCACCTAATTCGTTTTAAATGCTTCGCATGAGACACTGAATTATGCTGTTTCTTTAAAACCATGCACGCCCTTCCCAATAACAGAGCAAGTTAACAAATAAAAAGGTACCAAGTTTTTCCAGCAATTTTATTTCACTTAATTGCTGCCTCCTCTCTTTCTCCACAAAGGTGTTGTGCTTCAATTTATTTTATTTTATTTATTTATTTATTTATTTTTAACCATAAGACAGTCCATCAAGCTGCGCAAGCTGAAAGGTACAAATCGGGGGAGGCAGAAATTAAAGAACGAAGCCACTCCTAAAAATGTGCTGTCACATCAGCTGCAAATTACTAATTTGAAAAGCTAACTAACCTCAGTCCGGGCTATCAATGAATCACTTTATTGTGGTAATCAATCCTCCTGGACAGCATCAGAACACCCTACAGACACCTGCCGCCCTGGCAAACAGGAGGGGTGCAGAGAGCACGCAGTGGGAGGGGACGCCCTACAGGGTAATTCATCATTTATTATTTGATCTCTTTTTGCATTAAATTATACTTGTGTCAACAGACTCTGCCCCGGTACATGTGCATCAGGTAATAGGAAACTGCCCTTGATCTGACACAGAGCCCCTCTGAAACGTTCTAGGGCTCCAGATGATAATGAACCTGACAGAGAAGCCTGCCAGGGGTCTCTGGGAGGCGGATGTGTAACGAGGAAGAGGAAAAGCCTAAACAGGTGAGCATGACGGGGATGAAGAAGTACAAGAAAGTCACCCTACAAAGGTGGGTGCTCCCATCCTTTCACCCTAAAGCCTGAAGAATACAGGGGAGAGAGAGGCGCCTGGGTGGCTCAGGAGGTTGAGCGTCCAACTCTTGATTTCGGCTCACGTCATGATACCAGGTTGTGTTCAGCAGGGAGCCCGCTCAAGAATCTGTCTCTCCCCCCACTCCCTCCCTCTCTCTTCCCCTTTTCTGCTCCTCTCCTCTGCTCTTTCTCTAATGTAAAAATTTTTTAAAACATACAGAAAAACCACATGCACGTGATGTGTGAACCTGTGTTTTAAAATAAGATTAACCCTCTTCCTTCCCTACTACTGGCATATAGGTACCTCGTCTAAGATGAAGCTTGTAATTCCAAGAAGTCACGTAAACTATTTAATGTAACAGTTACTTTGTCTCTTAAAGTTTTTTTCCCCCGTGGCCAATTCACAAGGGCTGAAAAAGAGTCCAACAAAAGGAGAACCTGTCCCCGGTGACAAATGTCCTCCAATTCCCCTTAGACTTGAAAGAACTTCGAATTTTTTTTTCATGTTTATTTATTTATCTTGAGAGAGGGGGGGACAGGGGGAGAGAGAGAGAATCCCAAGCAGGCTCCGTGCTGTCAGCGCAAAGCCCGACGCAGGGCTGGGGCCCACGAACCGTGAGATTATGACCTGAGCCGAGATCGAGAGTCAGAAGCTCAACTCACCGGGCCACCCCAAGAACTTCAAAGTGTAGTACCGTGTGGCCAAGACTTAAAGAAAGCTAGAGGCGCTGTTCGTTCTGTATGCTGCATTTCGGTTCCACGACGGTTTAGCCGCAGTGCTGAAATCAGAAAGGGGCTGCAACGTTTCGCAGACTCTCAATGGCAAAACTATTTCTCATTCCGAATGGGAGTACCGCACACTTGGCTACGTTCTGTAACACACAGCACCTCACCTTCCTAAAAGCAAACTTCTCTAGGTCTTGTAAACCCACCTGTCCACACCTGGTTTAGGCAAGACTTTGTACTTTGTGGACTTCTGCCCTATGGACGTTCACGGGGAAAGTGAGCCCGGGTTCTGCTGTGTCTGAACGTTACCTTACGGTATTTTACCTTGAATTCAGAGCTTCACTTCAACAGCACCTGAATCTGAACACTGTGTATCAGAGGAAGCAAACCTACAAAAAGTAGGAAAGTGGAACAACATGAAAAGGCCTGAAAGCTTGGGGACTGCATCTTAACCTGTGACAGACGCCGACTTTACAATAAATAACCCCAAGAACAGGGACACTTCAGGCCTTTCAGCCAAAGGCAGGTGAGGGACGTGGCCTTTTTTTGTGTGATTACCTAGAACTTCAGAATAAAGTGAGATCCTGGAATTCAAACTGTGTGTGCCATAACCCAGCTCAGAGACCTTCAGTTTTTCTACTCAACCCACAATGCTAGCTAATGTTACGTCTCAGACCAAAGCAATTCCACCGAGAGGGGTTGGCCACAAGAAACAAACAAAGCGAGGGTTACTCTAATTATTACTGTTATAATCTTACGCCGCCCTAGAGGGAAAAATTCCAACACGCCTTACGCCTCGACTTTCCAAATCTATTATCAATCCACCTGACCGGTGCCCAAATACCCAAACCCCAATACTTCTAACTTGTATCGCTAGGGACCACGAAGAAACGCATTCTTTCTAAACCGTGCGTGTGCCCTCCCTCCCCTCCACGGGTGCTTGTCCGGAACCCAGGCAGCTAATCCCTATTTTCGCCAAACCCAGAGCAAAGACGCAGGCCTGCTATCGTAGGCCTGTGGTCCTGTGGATTTGAACTTCCACCCAAGGAACGCAAACGACCGCAGGAGCAACTTTACACAAACCGACTTCAACAAAGTAACGCCCATCATTTCTGAGTATCTCAAGAGCATCCAGGGAGGGGTGGGTAATGGCTGGAGTCGAACACAGCCCCTTCTCCAATATCCCAAGGCACGTTCCGCCACAAGGTACGGGCAGCAAGTTAAACTAGAGAAAGCCTGCAAGAAGTGACTTTGTATTACGGCCTCACCTTTTAAAAAAAAAAAAATCAGAATTTACTGCAGGCTCAAGTGCTTAATTTCAAATATTCTCTAACACTTTCCGAGAATCATTAGAAGCACATTAGAACGTGACAAGGTTTAGCTCCAGTTTACCTTCAAACTAGTTCAGCGAGGTCAGTGATTTCTCTGTGCTGGTGGTTTTGAGACAGACCCTGGGCAGCCAGCTGCCTCATGAGGTCCGCCGGGGAGGACTCCGCACTCCAGGGGCGGTGAGTTACCAGCTGAAAACCTCTAATTAAAAGCACACACCGCAGGGTCTCAACTACCCCTCATCTCCACCAACAGCAGGGTTAGGTGATCAGCACATGGATTTCTCCGCGGCGCAATGCATGGGGACCATACCTTTAAGTCTC
This sequence comes from Herpailurus yagouaroundi, assembly GCF_014898765.1. Lineage (NCBI taxonomy): Eukaryota > Metazoa > Chordata > Mammalia > Carnivora > Felidae > Herpailurus > Herpailurus yagouaroundi. The sequence continues at coordinate 5,026,871 of NW_024412433.1, forward strand.
CCCTCCACCCCCAACATCAGCAGGGGGTTAACAACCCAGCCCCTCCACCCACCCCCAGCCTCTTCCCTTCAGGGTGTTTGACCCCTGCGCACGTGGAGAGAAGGAGATCTGTGTGTTGCGACTTCTGGACGATTCTGACTCCCAGATGCCATCAAGCTTACCTAATTTTTCCAAGAGAGTATTGTCACATCTGCCTTCAAAACCTTCCCTGCGAGGCCCCTGTTGGAGGGCCTAAGGCGAAAGGGAGCATGAAATTTCAGAACAGGTTGCCGGGCTGTGATTATCCTACCCGCATAGAATACATTACTAGCAAACGGAATCCTATCCCAGACTCGCTCTCCCGCTAAAACACCAGAGGCTGTGGGGAGAGGCCTGTATCCCTGACCGCCGGGGTGAACAATCTTCACCGGTATCGCAATAGGTGAGCGCCGTCCAATCAGTGGGGGCCACACCACCCGCACTCACAGACTGTAGCGCCTACAGGGAGACTAGGCTTGAGGGTGGAGGAAAAAATTAACCAAGAGGAATGCGGCTGCCGGAGGCCGGGCGCACCACCTGTGCGGCTGCTTCCAGGCCAAGTCCCAGGCAGCCCACAGGTACCACAGCCAGGGAGCCCACGGAGCTCACGGCCCCGCTTAAAGAAGGCGGTGCCAGCGCCTGCCCTAGAAACACACCGCCTGGCGAGGTGATCTCTCCCCAGGAGGACACAGACCCTGAAAGGCACCACCAGACACGGCCGGAGGCAGGGGAAGCCAAGATCTTCCCGACCGCAGCAGCGTTACCGGGGAAAACCCCGCAGCGCGCGAGCTCCCACCCGGCGTGGCCGCCCGCCGGCTGGCGGCCAGAGACGGCGGCTCCCTTAGCCGCTCCCGAGTCCCAGCGTCCTCTGAGCAGGCCGCTGCGGAGCCAGGCCAGTTCCCACCACTGCCCTCACCTCCCCGGCCGCGCTGCCCACCTCTGCGCGGGGACCCGTCGATGCTCTCGGCGCTGGACGAGTGCGCGTCGGCTGGGGCCCTGCGCAGGCTGAAGTAGCCGCGGGACCGCGAGGCGCCGCTCCGGGGAGAGGGACCGCCGGGCGCGCCGCCATCCCTGCGCGCGAAGATGCCGCTGAAGAAGCGCAGCAGCCGGTGCTCCGAGGCGCCGCCAGGGCCCGCGGCCGCCGCCCGCGCGCGCTCCAGCCGCTGCAGGTCGCTGTTGTCCAGCGTGCGGTTCTTGCTCTTGCTGCGCTCCCAGCGCTCCAGGTCCGAGAGCGCGTCGTTCTTGCTGAGCACCTCGCCCACGTCCAGGGTGTTGCGCTTCTC
>NW_024412433.1:5028571-5087903 GCF_014898765.1 Herpailurus yagouaroundi
TTTATTTGAAGCATCTGTCCTCCCCTTAGAGCTCTGTGGAGGATGCAACTCAAACAACGACTTATTTAAAAAGCGAGAGATCTCAGGTGCTTGTTACCCCTCCCAAGTGTACTTGCATACTTGTACTCGGAAGGAGCAAGTGCATGGCCTGGAAGGAGGGAGCAAGGGAGGGACCTTCTTGCTTCCTGTGATGGTGCAGTTCACGCCACTGCCCTCCAAGTGAAGGACCATGCAGTTTCACTCCTGAAATACTGTTTTAGGAGTAAGTTCCCCAATGTGTGGGAAATGCCCCTGCCGGTTTCAGAGGCAGGAGAACACAGTGTTGCAAATGTGCGTGTCCAAGCCTGTCCGCCACCGCACCGTCTCCTATTTCACCTGTAAGGTGGGGAGGAAGAAAATCGGAACTAAACTCTCTGCGGTCTTGTGAGGACTGAATCAGCGAAGGTGCTGTGTGCCAGGCAGGGTGTGGGAGTGCTAAACGCTGCCTGCTGGGCTTCTCTTCCATCACATTTCCCTGCCTGCTCCCTCCTGGCTACATAGATCCTGGTCCTTGATATGACCTGATGCAGAACAATATTCTTATGCAGATCAACCTGTTAGTTCTTCCCAAGGTCTCAAATGTTGGGCTTTCCATTGGCTTCTTCCAAGTGTCAGAAGGAAAATGTCACGAAGGGTCCGCTAATCAAACTGGATGCTTACGCAGGCTTCTCGAGGCCTGGAAATGCAAAAGACACAGGAGGCGCACTTTCTGAGGGAGAGAGCTCCTTGGCAGGCCACCACCATTCTGGGATTCTGTGGCTGCTGGTCCTGGCCTCCCCTCCTTGCCTATCACCAAACACCGTGCCCAGAGCACTGAAAAGGACACAAAGACGCACGACGAGGCCTCTTAGGAAAGAAGTTATAGCTGAGGAAATCTGGATTTTACTCAGAGTGAAATTAAACAGGCGGATTTAGTGACACAGATCAGAGAGACTGCTGGTTGATTCTATTTCCTTTTAAGAAGATACTTTAGAACAGAGGATTTTTAGAGTGGGGAAAATATATGATACCACATAAGGGTAGGCATGTGTCATTACACATTTGTCCAAACACAAAGAATACACGGCCCCAAGAGTGAATCCCAAGGTAAACTATAGGCTCTGAGTGATAATAAGGTGCCAACATCAGTTCATCGATTATACCAAACGTACCATTCTGGAGGGAATGTGGATAGTGCGGGGAGGCTATGCATGGGTCGGGGCAGGGGGTACACGGGAACTCTCTGCACCTTCTGTTCAAAACTGCTGTTAACCAAAAACTGCTCTGAAAGATACAATCCATTAAAACAAAAGTTTAAAACAATTCTGACCACCCCCGGTAGCTGTACCTGGACACGAGTGCCACAATCACAGAATCGTCACAAGCTCTGTCCACCTACTCTTGGCGCTCAAGGGTTCAAGGGCAGTGCCTCTAACATTCCTCGAGTGCAAAGTTAGGGAACCCCAGAACAGATCTGGCTTACCTTCAGAGTTTCAATGAAAAGCCCTCTCTGATAAGACCCAGGAACCAGCAACTTCCAGAGCGGCACACAGACCCTGACCAGCTCTCAGAATGAGGTTTCTAGAGCCCATCAGCTTAGGTGGATGCAGAGGGGTGGCTCAGAGAGGGTGGGTGCTTTCCCCGAGGCTACATAGCTCACTGCTGAGCGCGGAACCCGGCGTCTTTTTGGGGGGTCGCACTACCTATGCCCATCCCCCTTGCCACCGTGGCATTTTTTTTTGGTCCTTGCGAGCATCGCCATTTGCTTTGTTAACAGCAGAGAGAGAGAAATGTGTAAGGCTGAGCTTGATGCTAATCAGATGTAAATAATACCAACATCTAGCAAGCTTCCATGTACTCATTCACTTTTCTGTTTGCTCATTTATTCATCAAATGCATGTTGGACACTGACCGCAACGCTACACAGTGAGAAGGCAGGGCCTCTGTCCTCAAAGAACTCACAAAGTTGTGGGAAAAAATGGTGTTTTCAAGGCCACGTGGTTTCACACAAAGCCGGTGTGGGGGACGCACAAGGATGAGAGACAGAGCAGAGCCCTGCCGGTCTGTCTCTGGGGTGAGCGCTAATAACACTGGGTGGGGTCTACCCTTTCAAGGCTGTAGCTGTGTGGACAGAAAGGTCAGGCCAGCTTTAAGTGGAGACTCAAACCTCACCTGCAGAGAGGCAGGGGCCTCTGCGCTCGCGGGGGGAGGGGGACTCATGGGGAATCAGAACCCAGGGCTCCTAACTTCCCCTGGGACCTATTCTCGCTTTTTAAGACCAAGGCAACTTTCAAGTTTGGAGATAGGTTTTCCTATGAAATTAGCCCATCGTCAAGACACAGATCCTGCTTGTCATCCGAGGTATTCGTAGAGCCAAACGTAAAAAGTAAAACCCCGTTCCTAGAGCACTCCACTAGGGAACTGCTGGGGTCTTGCACGATGCCGGCAGGGTTATCCTGAATCCAGCCCAGGGTTTGCACGTTGCTGTGGGAGGACTCAGTCCGCAGAGTAGAAGGTTCCATTTGATCCACCTTACAAGACCAGGAATCTCTGGGATGGTGCTAAATGAGGGGACCTCTTTCAGCCACGGCCCGGGACGCCCACTGACTCACACTGCTTTCGCCTCACAGGAAAGCATTTATTTTCCACACCAAGCACAATGATCCCGCACCAGGCCTGACTGTCTAGGCTGAAACAGCCCGGGAGAATCACCTCTCCCTACTGCCCTGGATACATGGGCTCGCCCGATGCAAAGAATCAGAGGCTCAGACAGATTTTGCCACTCCAAAATCTAAATCCCCTTTTAATGCAGCCAGACCTGTCTTTTAAAAATAGAAACGGTCATGCTATGTATGTTCAGGTGGCACTATGCTTTCTTTTTCTGTTGCTTTTTAAACTGACCCATCTAGACAATCATTTCTTAAATTTTTCTGTGCCTTAGAATAGATCACCATTTTGGCTTATTTAAAAAAAAAAAAAGTCTGTAGGTGTTATCAATACACAATCAAAACCAAATCGAAGGCAGGCAAATCCTCAACGCTGCAGGGGCTCCTTATAGGGAAGAAGTGCAGAGGGATCTAGGAATGGGGAGCGGCCCTACGTACACCCCGATTCCATCGTCGTGCCCCCCCCGCCCCCCCGCGGGCGGGGGGGGGCGCCGGGTCCGGGGGGATGGGATCTTTTGGCCACCTTCCCACGACTTCCCCCCGCCTGGGCCATTTCTAGCTATCTATAAATTAAACATCCTCCATGAGAGTATTATTTCGCAAGTGTTACTAGAGCTGATAAGCCTTAGTTAAAGGGAATCTCTGGTAGTCAGCAGAGCCGTCTGCTCCTGGAGCTGACTTTCCAAGTCACAGAACTTGCCAGCTAGTACTCACATTCACAGCATCACAGCAGAACCACGTGTGTGGGCCACCGCAACCAGCCAACCACTGACCTTGCCCGGCTTTGCACTCCCACCCCAGCAGCAACAAAGCCCCTCCCCCAGTTCACGGGGCACTCTCCAGACCGGTTTCAGGCAGCAGGTTGACTGAAAGATACAGAAGAAGCAAAAGGAAAGGCATTTGTGCTCAACCCACAATTTCCCAATTCACCTTCTGGCACGAGACTCAAGTCAGATCACCCCGGGGGGGAAGGAAGGCTTTCTTTCCGCTCTCAGATCTACTGTGTTGCTCGGCTTCTGCGACGGACGACCCTGCGGTCAACCCTGCCTGGACTGGACTCATTAGGGGCCCCACTTTTCTCCCTTTATAAGCTGGGGGTTAAAACAAACACAAAAGAGGTAAGAACCTGACAAATCACGGAGGGGCCAGTGGGCTCGGTCCCTGAGGCCAGGACATTCTGGTCTAGCGGGAAGAGGTCTCAGCACTTACGTCCTACCTACATTTGTCCTCCGTGGCCAACAATAATGCAGCCACGGCCACCCCAACCTTGGACGGTCCCACGAAGACCCCGGGAGGCTGTGCCTGGGCTCCACGCTCTTTTCACTTTTTTTTTTTTTTTAAGTTTATTTTTGAGACAGAGAGAAACAGAGCATGAACGGGGAAGGGTCAGAAGAAGACACAGAATCTGAAACCGGCTCCAGGCTCTGAGCGGTCAGCACAGAGCCCGACGCGGGGCTCGAACTCACGGACCGCGAGATCATGACCTGAGCTGAAGTCGGCCGCCCAACCGACTGAGCCACCCAGGCGCCCCTCTTTTCACTTTTAACCGGAGGCCCCACGGTGTCACCTCAATGGGCAGCACCAACCACGCTCCTGATGGAAGGAGCCAGAACAACAGGTCAGCAACTACTTTAATCAAAACCGAATTTGGGTTGACTTCACGGGAAGAGGGCTTTTCCAGTGCACTTCCCGTCGGAAGGCATCCGGAGATCAGAGAATCAGGCTGTTTTATACGAGGCCCAGAGTTGGGTGCCCCTGTGGGAGGGGTGGGGCAGAGGGGGAGTGAGAGACCCCCCAACCAAGCCCTGGTCTGCGGCACCCCAAGTTCAGCTCGGTGGCCCGTGAACGAAGGGCTTCTCTGGGCAGCCTTCCCCTGGTTCTGGGCGCCAGGTGAACACGACGAGATGCTGACACTCGGCAGGACACCTGCGCGGGTGCACTTTGCTCACGGAAGATTCTGCAAGGCGAATCAGAACCGGCGACCCCGGCGGTCTGTGACACCCCCCCCCCCCCAACCTGACAGCACGAGGCCACCTGCCCGCACATGTTCTGCTCCCCAGCAGCCAGACGATGGTGCAGAACACACGGACTGTGCCCAGAGCACTCTGCTCGCTGATGGGGTAGCTGGAAGGTGAGGGGACACCCAAGTGTCCTAAGTAACCGCTATCCAGAAGAAGTGTTACATAGGACAGGAAGGAGGCAGGTAAGAAGGCCGCAGAAAACAGTTGTTTCCTGCTGGAACATTCAAAAACGGCTTCAAGAGGGAGCGGTATTTGGTGTTCACCCAGACAGGGTGGTCAACCTCAGCGCCACGGACGCTCCCGACTCGGGTCCTTTGTTGCCGAGGGCCCATCCTGGGGATCGTAGGGTTCTGAGCAGAACCCCTGGCCTCCCCCTACTCATGCCAATACACCCCTCCCCCAAGCCACGGCAGCTAAAAATGTGTGCAAATATTGCCAGATGTCACCAGGGGAGAACCACTGCTCCCAAGGGACAGGCAAGGCACACTCGCGTGAAAAGGGAAGGGGTGGTTCCCGTGTGTCTCTGAGTTCTCATTTTATTATTTTATTGATGCAGCCATCCTCTCTTGCCTCTGTATATGATACGAGAAAGCTCCAGACGGTCCCTCTGTAAGAAAAGAAGCAATTAGGGGCGCCTGGGTGGCACAGTCGGTTAAGCGTCCGGCTTCAGCCAGGTCACCATCTCGCGGTCCGTGAGTTCGAGCCCCGCGTCAGGCTCTGGGCTGATGGCTCAGAGCCCGGAGCCTGTTTCCAGTTCTGTGTCTCCCTCTCTCTCTGCCCCTTCCTCGTTCATGCTCTGTCTCTCTCTGTCCCAAAAAAATAAATAAACGTTGAAAAAAAAAATTTTTTTTTAATAAAAATAAAAAAAGAAAAAAAAGAAAAAAAAGAAAAAAAAGGAAAGAAGCAATTATTTCCAGTAACCCTTCCCCAAATAGGGAGAAGAGCAAGAGTGACAGACGAGGCCACCAGGAGTCCTCGCTTGGTGACCGAGGAGTCCTCAATTACCATTGGTTTAAATCAATAAGTATCATGGACATGATGACAATGCAGGAAAGGAAATAAAACTAAGTTTTGCCAAAAATCAGTGATTTAAAATCCAAAGCATCGTTGTGTCGTTCTTAATCAGAAAATACCCTAAGCATGATGTGTGAACACTCTGGGCCATGAGCCGCCTGTGGGGGAGACGGGCAGCACGTACAAGGGGTCGACGGAACGCATGAGCACCTGTGACCGCAGGTAAGCTCGCTGGCTCGCCCTCCAGGGAGCTCCCACAATGAGCCTCTGCCGGGACCTGTGCGCGGGGCTGCTCCGGCCAGCGTACCCCGGGTCTGGAGCTGCCTTGACCCACTGTCCCCTCCCGGTTACTCCCGCACGAGGCCAGGCTGGCATCCTCCACTTACAGCAAGCGAGGTCTAGAAGCAACCTTAACCCAGCCCATTTTACAGATACGGCAGATTCCTCCACACAATCTGGTGCAGGGAGCCAAGAGGAAGCAGAGAAAACCAAGCTGAAAGCTCACCCGCGCTTCCGTAGGCCAAGGGGGAAAAGCCTTGGCTTTAAAAATATTCCCCAAAGAGTCCCTCATGAGTAGCTTCGCACTCCCCAAAGGAAAACGTCAGAAATTTCTTAGTGGTCCTTCTTGCTAAATGCCAGACAAAGGGGACTCAAGATGAAATTCAAAGCACACATGTTACAGCGTCACTTTGGTGAAATGAATACACACACCACACTCTGTGGTTTGCGTCACAACCACAGGGTCCCCCGCGGATGGTCACTCTTGAGGTGCCGGGCACTGGCTGCGGCCAGAGCTTCCCCCAGGGATGCTCGGCTTTTCTCTCCAGTCTTCGGCGCTCTGGGGACACACAGCTGAGGAATCAGGAGGATTTAATCAAGGGTAACACTCAGCTGTGCACCTGTCCCCCGAACAGCTGCAAAGAAGCTCTGGAATTTGTGTGGAGAAAGACCAAGAAATTCCTACCGATTACCTAATCTGCCCCATCTTCAAGAGCACACGGGACCGGGCCTGTCGGGTCGCGAAACTTCCTCTGCAGGATCCGCCGGAAGAGATTCTTCTAATAATACCATCTGCACAATCATCTTCCTACAGACGTTACAATTAAAACACGAGGAGGGTCTGATTGGGTCAGAGACGCCCCCGAATAGCCTCCAGGAGTGGAAGCAAATACCATGAGCTGTCAAACAGCCACTTAAATATGCTTTGACAACTTCTGGATACTTACCAAGTTTGTTTTCAGACCCGCTGACCACCCCACCCCACCCCCGCCCCGCCCAAGATTTGTGAAGTCCGGGACTTCTACGAAAATAAAAAACATCCAGGCCACAAATAACACCCTGGGAATTTCTGTCCGTACCATTACAAAGCTCGAGAAAAGCCTATTTGGGCAGAGTTATCACTTCTGCACCCCTTTTGGGATTTGGCTGCTGAGATATCTGGAAATCTTTTATCTGTGCCCAGGGGACCTGAAGGTTTGATATATTTCTCTCTAAATGTGGAAAACAACATGACTAAGAAGTGGGTTCAGAGCCCAGACCCCCCACCCCCACCACAGTCGGCAGTGGGAGACACGTGACCACCCTGCTGCCTTTATTAGCCAATGTGTCACCAGCTCCCGCACTCCCGGGGGGGGGGGCGGAGGATAAACGCAAGCTGGTAGCAGCCGCCACCCCCTTGCTCCTTACGATTTGCATAAAAGCTCCTGAGAAAGAGGAGAAGTGGGTCACGGGGACCAGTTCTGACACAATAAGATGAAATAAAACATCCGTGCCGTCTCATCTTCCTGCCACGCACGGCTCATCAGCAACCTGCGGGCACAGAGCAGGGGGGAGGCGTCCCTGCGGTGGGAAGACGCTGCTCTGGGGGGGGCGGGGGGGGTGCCAAACAGCCGCGGCAGCCCCGGAGCCTCCTCCCTGCGCCTTGATGTATGTTGTGCTAAGCTCGCCTCCTTGGGGGGGAAAAAAAAAATCACCACCAGCTCCAGAACCTTCCATGAGGGGAAGGGGAGGGATGATAGACAGAAGTGCCGCGGCCCAACAATTTGTGGGGCGCTGACGTCTTTCCTGACCCTCCCCTGTAGCGCCACCTCTGTCCCTAGGAGAGGTGCTGAAGACAGCAGCGTGGCTGGTTTGGTACCAACACAGAAGTCCTCAAATCCGGACAAGGACGTTCGTGGCCCCTGGGCCATCCAGCTCAGGACACTACTGTCGGGGGATCACCAGGTGGCCTGGCAGTGAGTGGGTGCTCATGCCGTGCCCCAGGTCCCCTTTCCTCCTGTCACTGCCTGGCAGACACCCCAAGGGAGGCGCCTAGGGAGCACGGCACCCATGCGGACAGCCAAGCCACACTGCCTCCTGCACTCAGGTCTTGCCCTTCGCTGTTTCCTAAGGCCTCCTCCCAAGGTCACGCCCTGAACCACCCAGGACTGTGCCTGTCCACCCTCCCCTCCTGGCCACAACCGTCCACAACATCCGTCTTCTCTCTCATACTCCTGCTTCAGGAGGCTCGGCTGACACATGTGTCCTTCCCAACCCTGCAGACCCTCCTCTGTCCCGCCGAGGCCACGGCACGTCCCTTGTCTAGTGCCGGTCCCTGACGCCCGAGACCCCACCGTGGACTCGGGTGGGTCCATCCGAACTCCAGCCCGCGGGACCAGGGCACCACAAACTGCGTCCGCGAAGCAGACAAGCAAGAGCGGGAGCACGGGGCCCCACCGCAGCTGCCCACACAGTGAGGGGGCCCCGCAGCCCTGGTCCCCCACGATCCCATTCCGACGATGCAAACCCGTAGGCTGCCCTGAAAACACGGGGTGCCACAGCCCGGAGCTGCTGTCCTCCGGGCCCCCCAACCACACTCGGCTCTCCTGCTCAGAGCTGGCCACCAGACCACGTTCCATCAACCACGATCACCTCCTCTCCCTCAGCCAGCGCTGAAAACACTCCGCGATCTCCCACAGAATAAAAACCAAACAGAGGCCTCCCCGCCACGTGCCCTCTGGCCCCCTCCCAGGCGCCTCCCACCTCCTCGAGGGTGCACTGTGCTTCCTTCCTCTTCACCCTTCACTGGATTTCCAGAACGAGCCGACAGCCCGGCCCAGCCCTTCTGCAGCGATGGGAGCCCAGGCCACAGTTCCGCTCAGAGACGCCCTGTCACCTGCAGAAGGAAGCGGCCACTCCTTGACCTGGCATTCCGGGCCTGGGACAGCCCCCTGCCACCCCTGCTGGGCAGAGTGGCTAAGGGGCTGAGCTCTTGGGCCAGAATGATGCAAAGCAAGCCCTGTGTGACTTCGGGAAAGTGACCTTGAGTCTCCGGGCCCAGTTTCATTTGGCAGGAAGGCCGTGAAGACAGGGGAGATGTGACAATGAAATGTGTATGAAGCATCTGTCCCAGTGCTTAGAACAAATGTGTGCTGCCTGCTGCCTCCCAAGATCCTTCATTCCTTCCCAGGCCTTTCCAACTCCTTTCTAGTCCTGACCATGCCACACCCGGTCTCTCCACGGTCATCTGCTGGGGCTGGCAGGATCAGCCAAGTCCACCTCGTTGCTGGCGCCTGGCCACCCCTTCTCAGTGTCAATCCCCTGTCTGACCTCACACTTGCCCTTTACATAACCACCTCCCCGAGAAGACCTGGGTCCTTGAGACAGGAGCAGCAACTTTATCTCTAAACCCCAGGCCCTATCAGTGTTCTGCTTGATAAATGGTGTCGGGGGTTAACTTTTACCAGTCCAGGCGGCTGATTCAAGATCAATTCTGGAAGGGAGCAGTGGTGCCTTAGTCACGTTGCAGGTAACAGCAGAGGTCGGCTGATGCCCGTTTACACTGCTACACCACCCGGCAGCCCCCAACCCCCACGAGTTTATCTTCGAGGTCTCCAGCGGTGAGGGAAAGGCGTGGAGGGGAGGGTGATTCACTTCTTCCCGTGGCCACAAACCACCTCCACCGCAGCTGATCTTGGGTGGCCGCCCCTGAGAAAACGTGACCCTCCTTCATGGACCACATGAAGCCATGCTTGGGGGTGGGGAGTTTCCAGAGTGTGACTGCCTGGGAGGAAAGCCTGCCCGGCAGCTGGCCAGAATTGAGGGGGGCAGGGGGCAGGGTCTGGAGCCTCAAGTAAGCACTCCAAGGAGGGGGGATCCCCTGGTGGGCGGCTCCTTCCTTGCCCGCCCATCCAGCCTGGGCCATGCTCACTATGCAGAGGAAACAGCCAGGACGAGAGCGGGTCAGCTGGTTGGCCAAGATTCAGCTAGCAAGGGCTGCCTTCGGGCCCTGGGCCTTCACCGAGATAGAAGGAAATGCAAGCCATCGATCCTGGAGTTCGGGATCCTCACTAAGACCTAGAACACCTGAAATAACTTAGAACCATCTACGGAGAGGATAATGACGAGTGAACCCACAGTTAACGCAAGGATCTAAAGGCCCGGGGCCTTGGCACCTGGCACTTCAGAAGTGCTCAAAATGATGGGTTTTCGTTTTTCAAATGGCACATTCCGGAAAGCTGTCGGGAGCTGCGAGGGGACCCTGCGCGGGGGACTGCACGCTGAGAAGTGCCCCATGAAGAGGGCTGCATGTGTGTGTATGCAAACACCACCCCCCACTGTACCGTCAAAGAATTTCCAGAGAAGCATCAGAGGGCACCGGGCATTTCTGGGCATGTACAACGGGACGTTCGCACAAAAGGTCTTTTTCTCTGGAAGAACTCCAGGGAATTAGGAGTCGACATGCAAGGAAATCTAACACCCAAGATAGCCATTTACCCAAGCAGGCTACCCAGACTCCCCACCGCTGCTTCGGCACATTCCAGCATTCACAGGACGCCATCAAATGCCAAGGCGAGGGGATAAACGTGGGGCCTCCATGCTCGGTCTCTCTCTGTCCCAAAAATAAATAAACGTTGGAAAAAAAAAAAAGGGGGCACCTGGGTGGCGCAGTCGGTTAAGCGTCCAACTTCAGCCAGGTCACGATCTCGCGGTCCGGGAGTTCGAGCCCCACGTCGGGCTCTGGGCTGACGGCTCAGAGCCTGGAGCCTGTTTCTGATTCTGTGTCTCCCTCTCTCTCTCTGCCCCTCCCCCGTTCATGCTCTGTCTCTCTCTGTCCCAAAAATAAATAAACGTTAAAAAAAAAAAACAAAAACAAAACAAAAAACAAAAAACGTGGGGCCTCCAGCCAGCTCACACCACTTGGGCACCACGCAGGTTGCCTGGGTCCACACTCTGCCAACCTGGCCGGCGGCAGCCTCGTTCCTGAGAAACAACGTCCAGCCGCGGTGTGGCCACGAGACGCACACCTTCCGTGCACCTCCTGGCTTCAGGGGAGATACAAAAACATGTGTTTTACATTGACTGGAGATTCCCAGGCCCAAAAAAGCCTACGTGTATGGGGCTATACCACCTACCAGAAAGGGGTAGCCTGGGTTTAAAGGCACCAGGCATCAGCTGGCCCACCCCAAGCCAGACCTTCTAGCCCTTCTGCCTACACTGCAGGAGCCTGCTCACCCTGACCCTCCCTCTGCAGCCCAGGGCCCCTCGATGGGCCTCAAGGCTCAGCCAGACCAACTCTCAGCTGCCCCTTCCAATCTTAGCCAAGGCCAGGCTCAGCCGCAGGCACTTGAGAGATATTAATTTGACGAATCCAGCTTATTCCCCCAAATGCTCCTATGTCATAAGGACTATTATTATCCCTCTTCTAACACAGAGAAAGTTGTAGTCACCGGTGGGAAAGGGGGCCCTGGATCTCAGGGTTAGGGGTGGAGCTGGACTGGAGCCCAGCCCTGACCCCCAGACTCTCAGGAAAAGCACCAACTCCACCCAAGAAGTAAGGATGACACGTGCCCCCCACCCCACGTGGCCCTGCCTCTAGGGAGAGCCCAGCGGGTCTGCAAAGGGAGGCAGCAAAGGCAGTCAAGGTGCCTCCAATAAAATCCTGAAGGGCTTTGCTGGAGCTAGTCCTTCCGCTCTGCTCGGAAGGTGAGGGTGGAGAGGAGAGGGAGGGAGACAAAGGGGAGGGGAAAGGAGTCACGTGCAAAGTGGAAATGACTTTGGGAGCAAACAGAGATGGTGGTTAAAATACACACACACACACACACACACACACACACACACACACAAGCCCCTCACCCTACCGCCCTACTTCCCAGGGATGGGACACTGAAAGCCCAAGGCAGGCTGGGGTAAAAGAGGCTGCTTTTCTGATCTGCATCTCAAGGACAGGTCCCAGTCCTGAGATTAATTTTATCCCCAAATTCCCCTTCAGGACTCTGCTTTCCTTCTAGAGCTCCTGGAAACACTGAGTAAACCCTCTGCTACCCTGACCACCCCCCCCCGCCCCCCGCCCAAGCCCTGCACTGGCTTCAAGCTGGCTTCTGTTACTCTACCCCCCCAACCCCCCACACCCTGCACTGGCTTCAAGCTGGCCTCTGCTTCCACCCAGGACTCCAGGGTGGCCTTGCAGGAAAACCAAAGTGGCCCCCATTCACTAAATCCACTGCCCAGCCCATCTGCCGGCCCCACCTCTCTCTGCCTGAGATCCCGACCCAGTGGCCTCTCCCTCCTCGTTCTCGCCCTTGACCTTGACCCTGGAAGGCCACAGGAAAGTCGGCCAATTGCGGAGGACCTCCCTTCCTTAAAGCAGAAATACTCACTTATAAATAAGCCATAAATTCTCACCATCAGACACATTCCGGATATAATGAGATCAGTACAAAGGCCTGGGCTTTTGGAAAACGGAGCGCTTCGCAGAAAACACGGAGACCTTCTGAGGTCTGTCAACTCAGTCCCTCCAAAGGGAGCATTAGCAGCATTATTTCTAGAGCAAAACATCCTGGGGCACCTGGGTGGCTCAGTCAGTTGAACGTCTGGCTTTGTCTGACTTCGGCTCAGGTCACGATCTTACTCCGGGTCGGTGAGTTTGAGCCCCACGTCGGGTTCTGTGCTGACAGCTGGGAGCCTAGAGCCCCCACTCACACTCACTCGCGCGCGCTCTCTCGCTCTCTCTCTCTCTCTCTCTCTCTCTCAAAAATAAACACGAAAAAATGTTTAAAGCAAAACCTCCTCATTTCTAGTAACAAAGACATTCTGCTAATGAAAAAGTGCGCACAAAGGAGCAAAAACGCTTTAAGATCGGGGTGAAAGTGTGAAGGAAAAATTTCCATAGATGTTTCATTGGCCACCAAGGTTTTAATAACCTTAACCATCGAGACAAGTTTGTCAATTTGTCTGCTCATAGTCTGCTCTGGCTGCTACAACAGGGTATGACAGACTGTGGGGGGGTGAGAGGGGGTTAAGCAACCCGAGTTTATTTTCTCCAAGTTCAGGGTGTCAGCAGGGCTGGTTTCTTCTGAGGCCTCTCTCTTTGGCTGGTAGATGGCGTTCCCCCACTGTGTCCTCACGTGGTGGTCCCTCTGTGCCTGCCTGTGTCCTAATCTCCTCTTATGAGGATGCCAGTCACCACAGATTAGGGCCCATCCTCGTGACTTCAATTTTCACTTAATGACTTCTTTAAAGACCTCTCTCCAAAGGCACCTGGATGGCTCTGTCAGTTAAGCCTCCGACTTCGGCTCAGGCCATGATCTCACGGTTGTGAGTTCGAGCCCCACGTCGGGCTCTGCGCCGACACCTCGGAGCCTGGAGCCTGCTTGGGATTCTGTGTCTCCCTCTCTCTCTCTCTCTCTCTCTCTCTGCCCCTCCCCCACTCATGCACTCGCTTTCAAAAATAAGTAAACACTAAAAAAAAATTAAAGACCCTTCTCCAAATAGTCATATCCTGACATACTGGGGGATGGCGGGGGGGGGCAGGGGGCCTAGAGCTTTAACATTCGAAACAATTCAGCTCCTGACAGTTACGATTCTTAAAGTAAGGGGAGCATTTGGTGTATAACATTTGGATTTACAAAACACTTTTCTTTGCCTCCCCCAGTAAGATCTCAAAGCAACCCCGCCATCAATAGGCCCTTCAAGGCACAGCTCAGCAAACGGGCTGCCCGGTGCTCCCGCTGGAATAACAGTTACTAGTCAGGCAAGAAGCCCGGCTCCCTCTACATGATGACCCAGTACAGCCTGCTCCACCTGGAAGAAGCAGGGGACACCCCCCCCGGGGGGGCTCCCCCCCATTCAGTCTCCCTGCCACCCTCTCACAGAAACCGGGGAAATCAACCACACACGTGAGAGTTGGGATCGGTTTGGGTTTCTGCCTTTCCCTGGAACACTTTAGTGGATTCATCTAAAAGCAAGCATGTGTCGCTCACGTATTAAACCACGATCCATGTACACAGTGGGCAACGTCCGCTGAAGACCCCCAGCACGAGGCCGAATGCAATGCTCCGGTTTCTTTTATGCCATTTTGTTAAACTGCGTTATTAACATACACAAATCAAGACTTTAGGCTTGAAGCTCTTGGTTCTTTTTTTTTTTTTTTTAAAGTTTATTTTATTTGTGTTCAGAGAGACAGAGAGAGCGTGAGCAGGGGAGGAGCAGAGACAGGGACAGGGAGAATCCCCAGCAGGCTGGAGCATGGCCTGAGCCGAAATCAAGAGTTGGAAGCATCACTGACTGAGCCACCCAGGAGCCCCGTTGGTTTTGTTTTGTTTTGTTTTGAATGTAGCTCTAAAAACAGGGATACGATGACCAATGACCCTGTCGCAAAGAAGGCATCTCTTTCAGACCAGCATATCTGCCTCCAAAGTGGAAATAAGGCCCCAAGATAAATGACAGCAATATTCTCTCCTGCCTCATTAGCAATCATCAGCAGGCTTGGGCCAGTAGGAAAATGGGGGTTGGAGTCTTGGGTCTTACTGGAGTCTTTTTTTTTTTTTTTTTTATTTTTGGTGTATTTTTTTAAAAAATTTTAACACATTATTTTTGAGGGACAGAGACAGGCAGAGTATGAGCAGGGGAGCAGCAGAGAGAGAGAGGGAGACGCTGAATCCAAAGCAGGCTCCAGGCTCCGAGCTGTCGGCACAGAGCCCGACGCGGGGCTCGAACCCACAAACCGTGAGATCATGACCTGAGCCAAAATCGGATGCTTCACCGACTGAGCCACCCAGGCACCCCTTGGGTATTATCGGAGTCGTAAAGGACGACCTGTACATCTGTGCAGGGAAGGAAAAGACATGCCAGGCACCGCCTTCTGGGTACATGATGCCCAGCAAACTTTGTGCCACCCTGCCAGCTGCTTCCTGGAAGAGTCAAAGCTCCAAGAGCCTAGCCTCACTCTGCACCGGCCCCTCCCTCTTCCTTACAGGTCAGGATCAAAGACCAGGACCTTTTTCCAACAGAGTCCCCCATGGCATGCAGGACAGACAGAGCCTCACTGGGGATGCAAAAGAGGAGCTTGGAAATCTCCAGTGAACAAATTGAAGCATGAATAAATCACACTTTCTGAAACGTCATTACAAATATGTATAAGACACTGCAGCTTACTTGCCCACAAAGTCAGGAATCCTGCTCCGGGGAGGCCAGGGGAACACAGGGAAGCCACCTGCTCTTGTCAAATGCAGCTGCCCTGCACTGGGGACCAGACTCAGCCACGGCCTGGCCGGAGATACACTTTAATTATTCCTGGGCGATCAGGTAAAAGCTTTCCCTTTGGAAACTGGGGGTGGGGAGTACAATAGTGGTGAACTAAAGGGACGGGGACACAAGAGACTCACAGAGAAGTGAGGCCATCAAGGCTGGGACAGATGGGGCTGTGCAGATCTAGGATACTGGGACTCCCAAAGAGATCCCCGGGCATCGTTAGGATTACCATTCCTAGAAACAGATTCGAGACACATCACTTCCCAGTTCTGTATCTGTCACGGCGTCCGCCCACCCAGGTTATTAATACGCAGCAGGAAGACTGCATACACTCGACAGCCAAGGATGACCTCCCAGTGGAATAAAGTGCTTCACAGAACAAAAATAGAGGCAGTGCCCCTTCTTCTATCTTCCGGCTTCTGTACACTTCATTAATTCCATGTTCTCGGTTCCAGCATGAATAAATTTTCAAAGCATATGTCTGCTTTTAAATCTCTGCTGACCTTGTGTGGAACGCGCAAATGTTTCTGTTAACACAAAGCTAAACACAAAACAAAATGAGAAAACTGGGGATCACTCTGGGCTCGGTAATTAATATTCCTTATTCATGAAATTGCTTTGTTTGAAATTATAGGATTCAATCAGAAAGTCATTGTCTTTCCCAGTTTGCTGGGCTTCCTATATGAATGCAAATCACAGTGACAAAGACACACCATAAGGATTGAAAATGCACTGCTTACTCCTTAATAAATGTTTAAATTTGCTCCCCATCTAGCTGTGAGAAGCAGCTCAGAGACTCGGATAGAATATGTTGGATATTTTTATTCTAATTTTCTTGAGACCATTTGCCTCCCCGGAAATACAGCAGAGATCTCTGACGGGGACTCTTCAGAGGAAGTCATCCTCAAGCCTATCCTGCGGGAAGGCAAGAAAAGAGAAGATCCTCAGAAAGCCCTGTGGGTTAAGACTGGACCAATGTCAACTTCAGGACTGGCCCGGGGGCACTACTGACCACCAATACCCAGTTCACGTCACTTGTAATGTGTCACTGTCCCGAGATCACTTCATCTCCACTAAACCCACGCAGGGACGTCTGAAGAGGACCCTCGGCTGGGTGACCCCACTCTTTATTCCGGTCTCCACCGCGCGACAGTGATGAACCTATTAATATCTTTCTGCCCCTCACACGGTCTGCAGTGTACGTGATGATGTGGTTTACTGTGACCCTTTTCAATCCGTCATGTGTTAAGATATTCCATTGGAAAATCTGTTTCCTTACCATCGCAGCTACGCAGTTAAGCAACCCCAGCTGTCCAGGAAATACCACCGCAATGAACACATTATTGGGCAGAGAAGAATCAATTGGGGTTCCTGTCAACGATTTCACATGCTGCACAGAGAGGCCCAGGGAACAAGAAGAAGAAGGAGGAAAAAGAGCCCACGTGACATTAAATACACGTTATGAATAAAACCCCTTCTCTGCGTCTATGACTTCCCCTGGTCCAGACCGAAATACCCAGCGAGAGAACATTCGTTATAATCTCCTCCCAGGCACTCTGAAGACTTCTCTTCTGGTTCTTCGTACTTTCTAAACCTGAGTTGCATTGTTTTTTAAGAGAAAGGTTATTTTTAATTTTTCAGCTTAGACGCAGGCTGGCGTTTCATCAAGTCTGTTTATGCTCTGAACAAAATATAAATGATTTTTTTTAAGTTTATTTGTTTCTGAGAGAGGGAGAGCGAGCGCATGAGCGGGGGAGGGGCAGAGAGAGCCGGAGACACGGAATCCGAAGCCGGCTCCGGGTTCCGAGCCGTCAGTACAGAGCCCGACACGGGACCTGAACCCACCAGCCGTGAGATCACGACCTGAGCCGAAGTCGGACGCTCAACCGACTGAGCCACCCAGGCGCCCCTAACTGATTTAAAAAACCAAGCATCTTTCCATCTACCCCCCTGTGTTCTACTCGTGCTGACCACCTAGAAATCCTTCTTGGAAAGTTCCCCCTTTGCTACTTCATCCCCCCACAATATGCTAAGTTGGGACAAATCACAGGGAAGAAACCAGTCAATCGACACCCCTTTTCCTTAAGTAACAAAGCAAGAGGGTGCCCCACACAGCAGCTGGGCACGATTCCCTCTTTGCAGAGGAGGAAGGGGCTCTGAGAGGTCAAGGACTTGCCCAGGGCCAGCGAGCTAACACGTGGATGGTGAGGGATGTGGAGCCAGGTCAGCTGCCCCCGAAGCGAGGCTCTGTTCCCTCTCGGGGCTAAACTGCCATCCCACACTTGTCAATGGGGGAACTGGTATTTGCTTCCACTCTTGTTCATGCCGGGAGCTGAGCCCTCTTCCCTGAGGGATCAGCAAAGTCTATGAAAGGACAATGGGGGAATCTCTGGCTTTCCCATGTGTGCCCCTCCCCAGCCCCCCAGTAGAGCGCTGTTCTCTTTGGGTGTGATTGGGTTGTCACCTTCCAGACGTGTGACCGGCTCACTTGCTTAAGGCAGTGCCTTGAGGTTGGGTGACCCAACGGGGAGAAGGTAGAAGACAGGGAGTCTTGGGGAAACAGGGGCCCCAGGGAGGGCCTTGGGCTGGAAGGACAGAATCGCAGCCTGCAGTACTCAGAGGCTGGAGAGTGGCCAGATGGCCCAGGTGGCATCCCTGATAAACATGGAAACAGGGCCCGGCCCCAGGGGGGGTCAGGCGGGCTGCTCCCAGGGGGCGAGCTTGTCCACAGGGGCACTCACTGAGACCCTTTCCTCTGCCTTCTGGGAGGCAGGTCAGAGAGTCTCTTGCTCAGTCAAGGTACTTTGTAAAATGAAGGTCAGTGAACCCCTTTGGTATGCTGAACAGTCATTATCACTCTGTATTTCTCTCCCAATTAAATAACGATTAAAAAACCAAGTGTAAAAAACAAACAGGGTGCTTTAAACCTTAAGCATTTCAGAAGACACCTGGTGTGATGTAAGACTAATTTTCATCAAGAGAAGACATATTCAGAGATGGTATCTTGCCTTTAAATACCCGCCCATCCCTGTAGGCTGTTTCATATCCTTTCTCAGACAAGACAGGGTAAAAAATATAAATCGACCTATCAAGCACCGTGAAAATCTCTATTCCTTTAGCTTAGGTTCCTAGAAGCATAGTTCCAGGGTCACAGCGTACAAACCTTTGATCAATTCACATTTCCAAACAGCTTTCTAGAAAAGGTCAACGATTTCAACTCCATGATTACGAGGGTGGGAGAGGAGGGCGTTCAGGGCTGCCCACGCACACCCTCACCCACCAACACACCAGCTTCTTCCTACCCCCACAGCAAGGCCATAGAAGAGGGGGTTTCTATGTCACTGTCATCAGTGGTTTTAATGTCCGCTTATTTGCTCAAATCGTATCTCAGATTAACTGTTTTTTGTCCATTCCGTCTGTGACATTCGCTGCAAGTATGTTTTCCTTACCGTGTCAAAATGGGGATCAGCGTACATCAAAAATAAAGAATATGAAGAATGCTGCTGATGTGAATATTCGGGGCACTTCTCTCGGCAATACAAGTCTCTCTCCCGCTGGCATTACGCATCCAGTGGTCCCCATCTTGTGTTGGCTGACTCTGAATGAAGCCAAGAGTCGCAGAGCCTGGGGCACAGGCTAGAATATAGTTTTTCTAGACTTCTAACTGCCACTGCAGCTAAGCTCACAGGTTTGTAATTTGCAGAAACCACACTTTTTTCCTACTCTGAAAACTGGCACTTGTTTTCATGTTGAGCTTTCTGTGTGCTATTTGCCAGGTACTTCAGAGCAGCAGGGTGGGAGGGGTGGAGGGCGAGCTCGTGTGCAAGCAGCCCCAGGACCTCAGAAGACACTGCATGCCATACAGGAGTGTGCAGAGTTCATGTTCTTTCTTCTCTGCCTGCTGTATCCCCAGTGCCTGGAACTGCCATGGAGAACAACTAACATTGGATGGATGGATGGGCGGATGGATGGATGGACGGACAGATGGACGGACGGATGGATGGACGAACAGACAGATGGATGGACAGATGGATGGACGAACAGACGGATGGACGGATGGATGAACAGATGGATGAGGTAATGGGACATGGGGAAACAGAGGAAGGGGAGCGTAAGGGAGGGGGGGATGAGGGGGGTGAATGAACCCATAAACCCACCCAGCTCCCAGAGCAGCAAAGGGCTCCCTCCTCTCAGGTCTGCTCTATGCATACTTTCATCGTCTCCATCCAAAGATCATGTTCCAATCAAAAAGACATTTTCCTGATCGCCCACCAGCCTGGTCAGTCATCTAGTTTGACTTACTGAATTCTGTTGCTTCGGAAACTCCATAAATTAACCCAAGCTAGAAATGACAAAGCCTCTACTTTGATACAAGAGGCACTCCAGAATAAATAACAAGAGAAGCGAGCCTATGATCTAACGGAAGCACTGAAGTATTTCTAATTGATTTCCATTTCGCCAACCCCATGACGCCTAGGCACACCCCCCAGGTCCCTACATCAGTGACACATCAGGCAGTGATCCTGAGCAGTGCCATTTGAAATCGTGGAGCTTCCAGGCACTGCTCCTTGGCATGTGGTCCCTGGACCAGCGGAATCTGCAGAGAACATGGCATGGGTGTTACAAATGCAGAGTCTTGGGCCCCGGCCCATGCTCCCAGAATCAGAATCTCGGGGGGCGGGACCCCGGACTCTGTTTCAAGAAGCCCCTAGATTCTTCTCATGCATCTCCACACAAGTGTGCAAAGCACCGCTCCCGGGCACAGAGTGTTGATATCTTCTGTGACATTTCAAATGTAACAGATTACGTTTTAGATAAACAACTGACTAAATGTCTTAAAATGACTGATTTAGTAAAAAGCCAAATGTTCTCTTTTTCCCCACCCTCCCTCCCCTTCCCCTCAGTTTTGGAAGAATGGTACATCATTGAAAGGATCATTAAAGTAACACATTTTTAAAAGACATACACAAGCGTGAGAGGCTTTTAAAGTATGACAAAGGCAATGATGGAATAATGGAAAAATTAAAATCTTTGGAAGTAGAGACAGAGCTGCACCCAAAAAGGTCACCAGAACTTACTCTGTCATAGAAAAATAAACCTCTCGGCTAGACTCACTCCGTGGTTTAGGAAAAACTGACGTTCCCCTCTGCCCCACAAAGTCCTCCAGGAACTCTCTGCCCAGTGACCACACTCACCTCCCCATCGGGGGGGGGGGGGAACACCTCCTCCAGGGAGCCCTCTGCCCATCTCCCTAAACAGCAATACAACTAAGTTCCAATGCATATCCAGCACAGGGGTTTAAAAGAAACCTTTTAAAAATGTTTAACCATCCTCCTTTGGGACTGTCACAAAAGTCACACCGTCCTGTGTCCTCCAAGATCCAATCAGAGGAGGCACGGTACCGGTCAGGGATCAGCAGGGCGACGACAGGTGGGACCAACAACACCACTACGGAAAGCTAACGCAGATCAGGCGCTCAGAGCATCGCAGGCGCCAGGGCGCGTGCATGTCCCACACGGTGGCACTTGGTCCCCAGCAACTCCCCGAGCAGATACCACTACCCGCCAACTTTTTCCCACAACAGGCCAGGGGCGTAGAGTCACTCGAGCTGCACAGCAGAGCGGGAAGGGAGGGCAGAGCCGTCTGAACTCGAGTCAGGCTGGCTCCAAGACGCCAGCTCCTGATGTAAGAGCCGGAAAACGCTCAGGAGGGGAGGATGTTCTGAGCAGGGCTGCCGGGCACAGGCCAACCACCGCAGCCCTCCCTGAACGTGGCTTTGGCACGGGTGCGGGGAGGGCGTGCTCCTGGGGCTGGGGCTGAGTTCACGAGGGGAATGGAAAACGCTGTTTGCACAGCGGAACCTCGCCCACCCAGCCTTTGGAGCCTGACTTCAGGCATCTACTTCAGGCAACTCTGAAAATGCCACGTGGAGACTCTTCACAGGACCTTACTACGTGGGCCCGGGCTGGCCCACCGATGGCCCGTCCCTGGCCCTGCTACAGGGACGGGGGGGACACTGTCACAGTCTCAGGACACAGCCCAAACAAGAACAGGGCAAAGGGAAAGATAAGAGTCTGAAGATCACTGCCTGCGGAGGCAGAGGACGCAGAGGGGCAGGCCTGGGGGGGACCTGGACGTTGCAAGAAGACAGCGGTAGGCGGAGGTGGCCTGGTGCAGACACAACAAACACGCTTCCAGACGAAGCCTTCTCGGCACCAGCCCACAGCAGTGTGTGGCTGTCGAAGAACACTGGGAGTGGGGGTGTCCTCAAGGTAAGAGGTCATCCGTGCTCACCTCAGTCACCCCGGTACTTTCCAACCTTCTGTGATTAGATTTTGTGTGTGTGTCGGCGGGTGGGGGGGCATTAACCGAAGGATTTAGTTCTTCAGAAGCGGCAACAACCTGCTGTGATGGGGGACATGGTCCATGATGGGGGGTAGGTGCCCGCAGGGCATAGGGAGGGGGGAGCAGTGCCCACACCACACCGTCACGTCCTGGACGATAAAATAACGACGAGATCAGGGACCCCTGGGTGGCTCAGTGGGTTGAGGGTCCGACTCTTGATTTCAGCTCGGGTCACGATCTCCCAGTTTGTGAGTTCGAGCCCCGCGTCGGCTCTGCACTGGCAGCTCGGAGCCTGCTTGGGACTCTTCTCTCCCCCCACCTCTGCTCATTCTCAATCTCTCTCTCCCTCTCCCAAAACAAATAAAGAAACTTAAAAAAAAGTGACGACGATGATGAGATCAGGCTACACCGTGGCAGAAGTTCATCCCAGATGTGGAGGCCCCACCCCGTCAATACCAGGATTCGTTGGGTCAGCGGCCGCAGTGCGATTCCTCAACTGAAAACCTCCGTAACGCAGGCTCGCAGGCCTCCTGGCACAGCGGGGACTTTCACATTACTCAGGTGCCCTCAGGTAAGTATCTATCTTCTCCCTGCTCAGCAAATCACTTAAACGCTTTCGCGGCAGGCAGACTGCGATGGGTCGTCAACCTGGTAATTTCAGGACTCATTTCCACGCACTTGTGACCAACTAGCTGGCGCTTCAGAAAGCCAACGAGGCTGCCCTTCACGGTCAGGACACCAACCCCACGCGGACCTTCCAGGTCAGGATGAACTCGCCCCCCTAACCTCCTTTTACGTTGGCGACGTCTGTCTGAGTCAGCAACTCGGCACAGTTTGGTGAACCCACCTTTCACTTCACGTACAGCCAGTGACAGCTCAACCTTGATTCTACTCTGCTGGCCTTGAGGCACTGGGGTGTAAGATCTGGAGCCCTTACCCCCGTCAGCGGCGCCCCCTTATGCTTGAACGTGCTCTGCAGAAAGTCACTCTTGAAAGACAGACACGATGACTATCAAAAAAATACTTCTATGGGGCGCCCGGGTAGCTCAGTTGGTTAAGCGTCTGGCTTCGGCTCAGGCCATGATCTCGCGGTTCGTGGGTTCGAGCCCCGCCCGCATCAGGCTCTGTGTTGACAGCTCAGAGCCTGCAGCCTGCTTCGGATTCTGCCTCCCTTGCTCTCTGCCCCTCCCCCACTTTCTCTGTCTCTGTCTCTCTCTCTCTCTCTCAAAAATAAAAAAAAAATTTTTTTTTTAATATTTCTATGTAGGTCAATCTATCAGAAATCCCAACTGAGGGGCACCCTGAGTGGCTCAGTCGGTCGAGCGTCCAATCTCGTAGTTTGTGAGTTCGAGCCCCACATCGGGCCCTCTGCTGTTACCGTAGAGCCCTTTTTGGATCCTCTGTCCCCCCTCTCTCTCTGCCCCTCTCCAGATCTCTCTCAAAAATAAAAGAATAAACATTAAAAAAAAATCTTGGGGCGCCTGGGTGGTTCAGTTGGTTAAACCAACTTCAGCTCAGGTTATGATCGCGCGGGTCCCAGGTTCGAGCCCCGTGTCGGGCTCTGTGCTGACAGCTCAGAGCCTGGAGCCTGCTTCGGATTCTGTGTCTCCCTCTCTCTCTGCCCCTCCCCCACTCACTCGCGCAGGCTCTCTCTCTCTCAAGAATAAGTAAACATTAAACAAAGTTAATTAATTAAATAAATATATCAATCAACAGGTCATGGTATACCAATGGATGCGATGCCACCTGGCAGGACCTCCCCACCACGGTCCACTATGTCAAACCCCAGAGCCCTTTTAGCCAACTTCTCACAGATCACCTTGTGGACCGAATGCCTGATGTGGCTTTGCCTCGTGCTTCTTCAACGTGGACATCTGAATGATTCCCTCCCAGTGGAGGGACCACAGTTGATCTCCCGTTCAGGGGGAGGAAGACACTGTGAGCAGACTGTTTATTCCAGAGCCGAGAACGATGAAGAGCCTCTCATATAAACGGGGGCGCTCCTCCGGGGCTGCAAAGCGTGGACTCCTTGGAAACGCCTGTGTAAGGACCAGCACGTCCAACAGACAAACATTAACAACAAACTCTCAGGAGAAGTCCCCGTGGAGCCAGACCTATCAGTGGACTTGCCACATGAGCAGGAGATGAGAAAGAGAATGCATTGGCAATGTGCTGTTTCCTCCTTCCCACTCCTCCTCGCTATTATCTGATCTGGAAGAAATCTGGCTGCGCTCCAGGATTTCTTCCCATCCTATCATCTCGCCTCCAAGGACTCCATCCAGCACCTCCCAGCCACCTGCGGCGGAAGCAGCTCAAAGAGCCCTGTGACATCTGCGAGGCTGACTTCCCATGGCTTCTAAAACTCCCCATTTCCAAAACGTGAACCCTGCTCTGCGGGAGAGCACCCCCACTTTGTGGCTGGGGGCGCCACCCCTCCAGCCTTTCCAGCTCTCCTCTAGCACAGGCACAAAGCGAGGGCAAGCACACCGCGGGGCTCTGTCGTCCGCTTCCTTTGGTTCGATAATGTTTTCCCGCAGTGGATGATCACAGGGCTCAGAAGAGCCAAATGTGCCTGTTGGCTCAGACATCGGGGACCCGCTTCAAGAGACAGTATGACGGGGAAGAGAAGTCTGTCTCTAAATTACGCTCCAACGGCACGCTTCCCAGTCCCAGGCTTCCCATCCGAAGTCAGGGAAATAGGATCACACTCACACTGACCCACAAGGTAGATAACCTGACCCCCAGGGCCCCTGCAGATGGGCAAGGTAAATCCCTAGGGACTCCCCAGTAAAGATGTGCTTGTAACACCGAACAGGCAGATTTCCCTTACATCCAAAAGTTAGTTTCTTCCCTTTCTTCCATGGCACTATGATCACTCTTGAAGGACGAAACACAATTTAGAAGACAATTAGGGAGGAGCGCCTGGGTGGCTCGGTCAGCTGAGCATCTGACTCTTCGTTTTGGCTCAGGCCATGATCTCACGCTTCGTGGGATCAAGCCCCACGTCGGGACTCTGTGCTGACAGCGAGAAGTCTGCCTGGGATTCTCTCTCTCCACCTCTCCCCTGCTAGTGTGCATACACTCTCTCTCTCCCTCTCTCTCAAAATAAATAAGCATGAGAAAAGAAAAAAAAAAAAGAAAAAGACCATTCAGAGGAAAGCATTAACGTCCTTTACGCTCTCTAAGAACCCCGGGGTCACGGGCACCCTCTCCCTGGGCCTCGGTTTCCTCCCCTGCAGCGTGAAGGCACAGGAAGAAGACGGTCACGGAGAACTTTCCCAGCCCTCCTGAGGGAATCTGCTGCAAAGCCAAACTGCTCCTCGAGTCGCATTTTCTTCCTTTGAAAACCAAGCGGAAGTTCCGTCTGTGCTTCCTCACAAACACGGCCCTCCACCCCCTGTGACTTCCTGAGGCCAAAGGACCTTGGCTGCGGGAGCCCCAATGATGCACCTCCCGGCGCATCAGCCAAGCGGAGGTCACAGGTGGGCCTGTCTTGGGACAGCTGGCCCCCGTGGATGCCTTTGCCGACAGCCGCTGGGACACACGGAGGGCAGGAAGGACAAGTTCAAGCACGACGGTGCACTAAATCCTGGCTGACCCAAGCCCGAATCCCCAGGCGCATGCCCAGCTGTGGGAAGGCTCTCCCGGAGGACTTGGCTTGCTGCCTCCAGATAAATGCAAAAGGCTCTCACTACCTGCAGGCCAGGCTTTCCTCGGTCAGGAAAACTCTCTTCCCACCAATGTCCGTGGTCGCCGCCCCGGGAGGGTGTGTGCGGAAGGCAGAAGGCCCCAGCCACATGGTTCTTGGTAAATCCTCCCCCACCAAATGCCCCCAAACTGCAGGGAAGAAAGAAACGCA
The DNA here is from genome assembly GCF_014898765.1 of Herpailurus yagouaroundi. Classification (NCBI taxonomy): domain Eukaryota; kingdom Metazoa; phylum Chordata; class Mammalia; order Carnivora; family Felidae; genus Herpailurus; species Herpailurus yagouaroundi. The sequence continues at coordinate 5,054,005 of NW_024412433.1, forward strand.
CACCTGAGGGAAACCCGCCCCCCCCACCCCCCACCTGCCAGGGGCCAGCAGGTCTTAGGAGAGGGTTCCCTGGCGCGGGGGCGGCTGAGCTGACTTGCTGAGACCACGAACAGGGATGCTCTGGGACCCTCGGGGAAGCAACGCGGAACACAGGAGCACGCAGACCCCCCGGGACCCACTTCGGGACCGCATGCTGAGTGAGAACACAGCACAGAAACGGCCGGTCAGTAGGGAACAGCCTAAGGCTCGTGGCAAGGAGAGGGAGACAGAAGCAGGGGCAGAGGCACGGTCCGGGGGACCCCGGGGCCACATGAAAGGGATGATCCTGAAGGCTCGGTTGTGCAGCAGAACACCTGTCGGCACGGCCAAGCGGGGCCACGCTAAGGTCACGTCCGCACGCAGAGGAACCAGGCTGGAGGACGGCGTGGGGAGAGGAGCACAGGTAAATCAGGCTGGGGAGAGTCTTCTTCGCCGATCGTGTCCTGTACTGCGGTAACAGGGCAGCAATAACGCTGTGTGCAAAAGTAAACGTGCACTTTTTGCGTTTAGAAGACGACGTCACTCAAAGGAGGAGGGAGGACAGCGAAGCCTTTGGACAGATAGAGCACAGGGAGTTCTCGGGGGGGGGGGGCACTAAGCGGCAGGCAGCCCGGTGGGGGACAAGGAGTGGCACGACGCACCCCCCGAAACGCGGGCGCGGCCAGCTGGGTGGCTCCAACCTTCTGACATTTACCAAGGTGCCGCCTGCACGACTGCTTTGGAATGAGTAGGCAGGCGTCCTGCACACACACGCCCCATTTCTCTTCTAATTACAAGTTTCCCTAAAATACAACCAGGGCACATCTAGAGAAAAAAAACTCCACGTTTTGGGGACACACACACGCTTGTGTATGGTTTGATTTGCCTGCGCCTGACTGTAAGATTAGAGAGCATTTTTTTAAAGTTCAAAAGTGCCATTATACATTGTTTCGGGTAATGTGTAAGTCTGCCCGACTGCATTTCTGTAATTGGCTGGTGGGCAGGCACATGTGCTTCGGGTGATTTATGGGAAATACCCTCCCATCAGAACCTGAATTAAAATCCCAGCGGAAAAAAGCACTATTGTAGGCACGGGCGTCAGGCTGGTCATTACAAAAATGCCAGGCTGGACATGTTGTTATTAGGCCAGAGAACACACAGGGGTAGACTGGGCCACTCCATAACCTGCCTCAACCCCCAGCTACACAGACGAGGACTTTTCTCCCCCAATGCACCAAACTCTGGACGGTTGCCTCACCCTCTCAGGCGGGCTTACTACCAAAGGGAAGTTCAAAGAGTCGGCCTGCCAAGGTCTTCAGAATTTTCTCCCAAGACATTCCCGTAAGGTGCCGAAGGGATAGAAAGAGTGGCAGGTAACAGAGCCTGCCCGGCTCCCGGCTTCCCCCGCGGTGGCCCCCAATTAGACAGCTTAATTACAGACCCTCGCTGTTTATGGACTAGAACAGCCAGCAGCCGACCAGGAAGGGCAGCTCCTTACTGGCCTCTAATTAGGCTGAGCCTGTCAGGCCACACGGGTGGGGAAAATGGTACTTTGGAGTTTTAGGATTTCCTTGCTTCTGGGTTTTGAGACGGGGACTCGTGATCTGGGAGGTAACACACAGTGGGTCCCTTTTCTGGAAGATAATCCTTCTGCCTGTGTCGGGCCAGCCTCTCCCGACCCCTGAACTCCGGGGGGGGGGGGGGGGGAACAGCACCTTCCCTTCTGGCCAGCAGCCATAATGGCCATTAGGAATCGTTTCTCTTGTGTAACTGCACAATAAAGCAGCCAGGATCGTGGGAGATGGGCCAGCCCGAATCAAGCAGAGGGCAGGAAACGTTAGCATCTCAGGCTGGCACAGCAACGTCCATGTGTGACCCGGGAACCCGGCAAAGACGGCCAAGTGGATCCCAGCCCGACACGGCTGCGCACAACCGGCCACTTTCGGCAGGGGCCGATGGCACCAGTGAGTGATGGTGTGGGCGTGCCTCGGGGGTGGGGGGAGGAGAGCTGGGGCGTCTGCCGACAGGGAAACGGAATTAGGTTGCTCTGGAGGCTGATACCCCCTCCCCTAAGGGGACAACAAACACCGGAGGAGACCCTCACGTCCAGGAACACCGTGAGTGCTTTTTGAGCAATGGTGGGCCCCCGAACCTCGTTCGTAACGGACGAACCACAGCGGCAAACGTGCCGATTTCCCAAAAGGGAAACGGTCCATTCCTGACAACGTTACCAGTTCCTGAATAGGTCAACACCCCACCATCCCAAAAGAAAGTCCTGGGACAGTGGAACCTGCCCTTCAGGTGTTTTCCACAGCTCTGAGAAGCCGCAACGAATGGCCCAGCAGCAGGGAGCACAGCACACGACGTTTGGTTTTCCAGACGGAGCCATCGCGGGCCAGACTCTATTTCCCAACAGTGAGAGAGGTTCTCTGTGCTGCTTCTGCAAACAAAAAAACACACCTCCTACAGGCCCAGAAACGCAAGGCTGGCAAGTACTGAGCGGATGCGGGGGGGGGGCAGGTCCCACCACACATGACGTCACCTCGCCACGCGTTCACGTCTGTCCGGGGGCCTCAGCCTCCCCGTCCAGCGGTCTGGTCGCTGAGCAACACTTCTGGCCGGAGAAACAGATTCCCGCCTCAGCCTCCCCGTCCCCTGCCCGCCCTGGAAACGCTGGGATTCTCCAGGGTTCTGTCTCAGGCCCACTTCTCATGCTACACAATCACCCTGGATGAGTTCATCCACCCCCAAGGCTTGTTCTCGATCTCTAGACAACCTTCAAATGCTCTGGCTCAGATCTGAGCTTTGGGGGGGCGCCCGGCCAAACAGCCTTCCAAACAACCCCCACTCAGCCGCCCCCACGGGGACTTCCTACTCAGCAATGGCATGGCCACAGCAGAACACGTACCGGACCCTCCCCGAACCTGAGAGCCACGGTTCCCCGTCCAGCCCCGAGCCTCACTTCCCCCTTTTGTTCCCTGTGCCAAACCCAGCCGACCACTGTGGCCCCAGGCCAGGAGCGAGGGTGCTGGTCCTCCAACCTCCCTCTCAAATCTCTCCAGACTGGCCCCCTTCCTTCACCTCCACTGTTACTATCTTAGGACAGTGGCTCCCAACAAGCCATTTTGCTCCACAGGGGACCCTGGAGATGCTGTTGGCTGTCACAACTGTGAAGGGGCTGCTGCCCGCATCTGCTGGATCCAGAGGACAGCGATCCTGCTAACATCCTCGGGAACGCAGGTCAGCCCCCCAAACAAACAAAAAAATCATCCAGTTCAAACTGCCTCCCGTGCCCAAGTTGAGAAACCATGTTTTAGGCCAACTTCCTCCCTCTGCCGGATTATTACAAACCTCCCGACTGGTCTCCACCCCACCCCCCCTTCCTGTCTCCGCTTTCGCCCAGACTGTTCTCTATAGGGGAGCCAGGGTACTCATCTGACTCCCAGACACATGATCACATGGTTTATTCTTCCCCCAATCCTGGAAAGCAACGCTGGTGACTTGTAATCTCCCCGCTCATTGATGGCTACTATTAATGCCGTGAGATTTTTCTGTTCGATCCTTTATCTGGGTATGTACAAAGCTTTTTATTTTTTAAGGTTTATTTATTTTGAGGGTGGGGGTGAGGGAGGGGCAGAGAGAGAGGGGGAGAGAGAATCCCAAGCAGGCTTAGCACTGTCAGCACAGAGCCTGACGCGGGGCTCGAACCCACGGACCCGGGATCGCGACCTGATAAACAGCTGGATGCGTAACCGACTGAGCCACCCAGGTGCCCCAAGATTTTTCCTAATTTTTAATTTCACTAACAAAATTGAGAGACCAACCTGTTTTGCAATTTGTTTCAATTTAATAAAGAGACATTAGCATCCCTGATGTTTATCTTTACACTCTTCACAACTTCTTCTGGGAGCTCGCTCCGATCTCCTTCGCTGTTTGAGCCGCTGTGCGTGGAACACCTACCACGTGCAGTGCAGCACGTAGTCTGACAAGACTCAGACAGGCACCTCCAGGCGCTTCCATTCCTAGGGCCGCAGCCACGACACCACCACATTCACCTTCCCGTGGTCTTGGTATCTCAGGGCTGAACGTGGCCATCCAGTCCAACTTCCTATCTTCCAGCCAAGGACACTGTGGCCCAAGGAAACAGGAGGCACACAGCCAGGCCATACGGCTAGTATGGGACGTGGCCAGTTACCACCTACCTTTCGTGGCCACACAACCACCTACCGCCTACCTTTCGTGGCCACGCCTCTATATTGTGGCACTGCTTCACCTTCCCGTGTGGAAAGGCCTGAAAGTTCTGCCTTCTGGCCCAGAGCACCTACCTTCACGTTCCTCTTAAAAAGAGAGGCGTCCTGAGATGCGACGAGGTGCTGGGTACCCTACAACCCTATCAGCAAGACTAATGCTCGCTGTGCAGATAAAGGAGCTGATATCCAAACAACGGCCGCATACAAGGGAGTGGGGGGGCCGAGGGGGGGGTTGCGTGTTTGTCTCCAAATCTCCAACCTTTCTGTAAGAGCACCTTTCTCAGGACCCACCCGACTCCAGTAAGGCCTCATCTTCACTAACTACATCTGCAACGAAGCCTCTTCCAAACAAGATCACACTCTGAGGCAGCGGGGGTCAGAGCTTCAACACATGGAGTTTGCGGGGACACGACTCGGCCCGTAACGAGTGGCGACACAAGGATTCGGTCAGGCTGACCCACCGCTGAGCCGGCAGGGTTCTAGACAAGCCCTCTTACGTCTCCAACATGACCCAGACTCGCAACTGGACACCCACTTCCCGTCCCACGGCCATGACCACGTCCACAATCAACGAGCTTTCCCTTCCCACTCCTTCTCTGAGCCCAGTGACCCCAACAACACTCAGGGGGAGGGGTGTTTATCCTTTAGTATGGTCACCGCCAAAAGCACAGTGCATGGGATGCTACCCCCTCCTCTCCACGAGGCCAAAGTCCTAGAAAGACGCCCCAAAGATTCAACGCACTCACTGAAGGAAAGAAAACTACAGCTGAGGTGGGTGACAATTTCAGGACCAACCTTATTCTTCAGAAGCCTGTTCTCGGAACGTGAGCTCTTAGAGCACAGAAAGGCAAACCGTCCCGCCCTGAAGGACATTCTTCAGCTGTCCCCACCAAAGTCTACGTCCTCCGGGGATAGTGGCTCCAGCAGCACAGCTTTCGCGGAGGGAATGGCAGAGTCCGGAAAGGGCCCCGTGGCTGCTTGCGCCAGGAGAGTCACTGATCTAGTTGATGGAATCTTCTGAATGATGGATGAAAGAGTTAATCCACCTTACACACCTGAGGACGACCAAATACACAGGGCAACCTTTTTTTCTAGGCGGGTCTATTACGAAGCATGACGAAAGGCAAATCCCATCAAGCAGAGGGAAAGAGAAAGGGAAACAGAAAAGAAATACTGCCTGCATGTATGGGGAGCTTGGTGGTGAACACGGTGTGTTCACGGAAGCATACCACTTCCTTCCTGAAGTTACTTGGGGTAGGAGTTTAGGGGTACTTATTCTCATTCCCTTTGCAGACGAGGGAGAGGCTCAGAAAGGTTTCACGCCTCAACTACTGATGTAAGATTGGGCTACAACGTCAAGACTCAAACTCGGGACACCTGTTACTTATACGTCAGGCGCTGACCACCTGAAGGTTGGAGAAGATTCCCTGGCAGGGAAGAAACGTTCCCACCTCCGAGGGAGAGTTGGTTCTGGAGCTGAGGAAGCGTCACGGGAAACCCACGCGGATTTGAGGTCATACAGGTGGCCCCCATCGGTGACAATTCAGACCATCTCGACACCACGAAAAGATGGTATTATTGTGACCAACGTAAAAACCCGGCAGTCTTGTTCTCAGTCGCACGACTACAGTGGGAACGTGGAGAAATCTGGGAGAAAAGCCCCATTCGGAATGGGGGCGCTAAGGAAGGGCTGGCTGACGTTTGCAAACATTCCAGAAAGATTCCCCGAGCCCCCCGGAGGGTGCGGCCTCTGGCGACCCACAGTGCCTTGCACACGGCTCGTCACGGCACCAGGCGGTAGAATGGATCAGGGGTGGGTGAGTTCACAGCCTGGGCCACCAAGTCTCCGATGGACAATGTCCAGGCTCCGGCTCCCGTGAGAAGCTCCACAGGCACGGTCTCCAGTGAGACCCAGTCCCAAGTAAGGGGACCTTCCAACGTCTGGGCTCTCTACTGCTCTGAACAGAACCGCACGCGGGCTGTATAATTAATCACGGCGGTGATATTGCCACTGCTGTGGTCAAGGCTCCTAAGGAGGCAGAGGTGACAGGGCATCGAACACAAATGGTTACCCTGTCCCTACACAGAGCCCTCAAAAGCAGGACTGGCATCGAGCAGTGCACCGATGCAAGCTCAAGCAAGTATTTCCAAACACGCATGATAAATTATTACCAGAACTGAAAGAAGAAAATCCAGAGATACATGACTGGCGGGAAAGCCCCACCACCTGTCTTAAAGCCACAGCGGCTTCTTTCCGTCAGAGTCCAGCCAAGTGCAAGGGTGCGCCCACTCACAGATTTGGGAAAATCTGGGCACTGGGCTGCAGCCTCTGGGGGAGGGGCTCAAGCAAAGCAGAACTCAAGGCCGCGGAGCTCATCCAGAGTGAGAGGCTAAGACTTCGCATGAGGCTTCTGGTTCTCAAAGAAACAGAGACGCCCTCCGGCACAGGCAGGGCCAGCCAGGTCTTCCCACGTGGCTCCCTCCGTTTTCCAGCCACTAAGCACCTGAACCTTCTGCTAAAACAACTATCGATCTAAAGAGGAACATCAAGGGGTGCCTGGGGGGCTCAGACGGTTGAGCAGCTGACTTCGGCTCAGGTCATGATCTCACGGTCCGTGGGTTCGAGCCCCGCGTCGGGCTCTGTGCTGACGGCTCAGAGCCTGGAGCCTGCTTCGGATTCTGTGTCTCCTTCTCTCTCTGCCCCTCCCCCACTCATGCTCTGTCTCTCTCTCTCTCTCTCTCTCTCTCTCTCTCTCTCTCTCTCTCAAAAATAAAATAAACATTTAAAAAAAATTTTAATAAATAAACAGGAACATCAAGGTGACTTATAGGGCACGTTTTATATTCCACGCGCCAACATGCCATCGGGCAAGCGCAAAAGGAAGACAGCAGATGGTCAGCCTGCTTGCACGTCTCCTGATGACATTGGCTGGCGTGGTTTCGGAGGACAAACACGACCACCTAAACCGAGGAGAGACAACAGAGCCTGGATCCCCGGGGAGAAGGCAGGCTCAACAAGACAACCGAAGCATCCGAAGGTTCTCGCTTGCAGCCACCACCTGTATGTGCCTGCCCGATCCCAGCTCAGAAAGCAAGCCGTGCGAACCGTGGCCGTGGGCAGATGGTCCTGGCCAGCCCCAGGTGGATTTCAGACCGGCCCGCTCACCAAAGCTGGGAGCGCACGCAGAGTTCACACGGCTGTGGCGGGCACTGAGACAAAGTGGGGACTCCATGCATAGGCAGGGGGAAGCCTGGGGGCTCCAGATTCCTCCCCAGGCTCTGCCCTGACAATTCCCCCTAGCCTGGCCAGCTGCTGGGCACACCCCTGGGAACGCTGCTCCCGAGGTAAGATCCACCAAGAGCCGGTTTGTTAATTTACCTGCAGGGGCAGCTCACCTCTCGGGTCCTGCAGAGAACACATTCTCGGCTTGCAGATTAACTGGATTTAGCCACACATGACTGAAAACCCCAAAACAACAGCGGCTTCACAAGAGGCAAATATTTCTCTCTCCCATCAGTGAAGTCTCCAGGTGGGCAGGAGGCTCCAAAAACCCAGACCCGTCCCAATTCCGATGTGACTGTCACTGCCTGGGCCCACTAAGGGGAAGGATGGGGCAAAGGGCCCCACCCTTTCTTTTGTACTGAGATTTACCAGAAGCTGCCAGGTAGTACCTCCAGTGGGGTCTCCAGGGAGCGGCCACAGGTAACAGCAGGAGAAGATCTATTCTAGACCCAGCTCAGGGCTGGTTCTAACAACAACCTGTACTTTGTCAGCGTCTCCATGCACCACATGTGTGTCCAAGCATTTTTCCAGGCCTCGCTCGCTGAATTTTCTCCACAAACGTGTTTCATGGATGCCCCCCTTGTCCAGCTGAGGACACCATGGCAGAGGGGTTAAGTCCCTTGGCCAGGCTCCTACAGAAGCCAGCTCAGGGAGGCTGGCACTGGATTATCGTAAACCCGGGATTACTGCCTGGAGGAAGCAGCATGGGGGAGACTCGACCCCGAGGAAGGATGCCCCCTGAGCCCACGAGCCTTTGGCAGGCAGCGCCAGCCAGCCACGGCAGGAACAACCAGGACCCCGTGGCTTGGTCCTCGGGCACAGGCCCCCTCTCGACCGACAGCGCCCTGGTGGGGCAGCCCCCCAGCCAGCTTCCATCTGGCTGTTTCCCGCAGCCTGCCCGGTCCACCCTCCCTCCCGCTCATGCCAGGCTCCAGGCGTGCGTTGCCCAGTTAAACTCCCCTGAAGCAACCCTTCAAATCTTCAGGGAACCCCCTTGCGGCCCCAGGATCCGACAGCATTAGAATCATCAAGCTGGCTGCTTACACATCAGAAGGAAAACACGCAGAGGGTCTGGGCGTGTTTATCTGCAGGAGCGTGAACCCTGACGACGTGGGTCGCCCCCTCTGTGGATTGCGCCTGGAGCGTGGCCCCGGTATCCAGGCACTGCCTGCACATTTGCATACGAAGGAGCTAGACGGGAGGCCCTGTCAAAATATTTTTTGACAGGCCAGAGACGCGTTTTATGACACGATCCTCAGTTAGCAGCGAATGTGTTCACAATATGTTTCCGCAATCTGCCCATCTCTCCGAGGCGGGCTCTTTGTTTTGCTCAGGCTGCGCGGGCTGTCGCGGGGATTCATGCATTATGCAGGCCCGGGCACCGAGCGGGGGGCCTCGCTGTCACATAATTAGGGGGAGGGACGAGATGGAGGCGGCGGGGCAGGGCGTTGCCATGGAGGCGGCAGGGGAAGGTGGTCGCCTTGGGACGGAAGACAGATGCGCCCCGACCCAGGCCGGGGCTGAGCCCGGAGGCACCGCGGCGGGGTCTTCAGGTGGAAACTGAAGCACGATGCATCCCACTGGCTCCTCACCAAATCCAGGGTGCGGAGAGCTTGGATGTGCGGGACCCCACATGACGGGGAAAGTACCTGTGCCGGCAGGCTCCAAACCTGCTCTCAAACATCTTCAAAAAAGCATAATGTGCAGGGGCACCCGGGTGGCTCAGTCGGTTGAGCGTCCGACTTGGGCTCAGGTCACAATCCCGCAGCTCATGAGTTCGAGCCCCGCGTCGGGCTCGCTGATGTCAGCACAGAGCCAGCTTCGGATCCTCTGTTCCCCTCGCTCTCTGCCCCTCCCCTGTTCATGCTCGCTCGCTCTCTCTCTCAAAAATAAAAATAAAAATTTAAAGCAATAATAATAATGATAGGGGTGCCTGGGTGGCTCAGTTGAGCGTCCGACTTCGGCTCAGGTCATGATCTCGCAGTTTGTGGGTTCGAGCCCCCCATCGGGCTCTGTGCTGACAGCTCAGAGCCCGGAGCCTGCTTCACATTCTGTGTCTCCCTCTCTCTCTCCTCCCTTCTCACACTCTGTCTCTCTCTCCTTCAAAAATAACTAAACGTGAAAAAAAAATTTTTTTTAATAATAATGATAATAATATACAGAAAAAATTGTCAGGAGAAACTCCACCAACTTTTCTTTCAATATGTGTTTTAATCGCCACAAAACCTTTCTACGGGTCCCTATTTAAAGTTCCATATTAACATATCACTACCCTAACGGGACAAAGAAAGTGCAATGAATTGTTCCATGTAACGCGACGAAACGGGGAATATCCGCTTCAGAAGACGACACGGTGATTAATAAAGCGTCAGTACAATCGAGCCTCCAAGTGACGGTCTTTTGCTGCTGCCCATGAAGTCCACTCACGTTCTTATTAACAGCGGTCACCATGCTGGACCCCTGGCCCCACGCTGGAGACGCCCCTCCTGCATGTCTGCCCCATTCTCCTCCTCCTGGTCTAGAGGGTCTGGCCACGGCCACGGCCACGGCAGCCTGTGTCCCCCCGGGCTCCCCAAGTCCGGTCCCGCTGCGCCTCCCCCGAGAGCCCGTCCCCCGGTGCTTCCTTTCTTCTTCCCTCAGACGTCCAGCCCTCGGCCCTCGGAGGCCGCTGGGCCCTTCCCTTCTGCCAGGTCCATCCAGGAGTCCAGGCCCAGAGCTCCTCCTTTCCGGGCCCAGCCCAGCCCCCGGGGGGGGGGGGGGGGGTGCTCCTCCCTGTGTGCTTTCTTCCCTCCGCCCCAAAGAACTCACCCGGCACGGTGGGGCGGGGGGGCCGGACTCACTACAAGGCTCCTGTGCTCCCCTCTCCTCCCACCAGATGAGTGGGGGCTTGGCCGCGAGAGGTATACCCACCCGGCTCACCCGCTTCTTGTCCAGTGTGCCGTTCTCTTCCCAAGTTCACTACCAGTGACCCTCTTCCTCCTCCGCTCGAGGAGGTGCCGGGACATATCTTTCTATTCTGACTTCATCCCTCTCTCCTGTTGGCCAGGACTCAAAAATAACATTCAAACCACTGAGAGAAATCGGGGGGCGGGTGGGGGGATCCACCCTCAGCAATAAACGCGAACCCCACTACGGAGTCCCCTCACAACACGCGTGGCCAACAGCTCAGAGACACAGCATTCTACTGTGACCGTCCTGGAATCATCAGAGGGTGCCCCAAAATGTGTACAGGCAGAACCGGACTTGGTCCCGTGACGGAGAGCCCCCGACGCTACCGAGATCAGCACAGCCGACCCACGAACCCCAAACAGCCCAGTGGCCGCTGTCCACACATCAGCAGGAAGACCGGTCCCCTTACAGGAGAGACGGGGTACTCTTCCTAAAAAGGGGCTTCTACAGCATCGATGTAAATAACAACACACGTGGCCTCTTTTCAGCGTACGCAGTTCCAAGTTTTGCTTTATGAGAACACTGAAAACAAATCAACACGCCTACAGGTCTTGCTGGATTTCGAATACTAAATCTGTCAGGACACAGGTCAAAAACGAGGGCCCCGAGGCCAAATCCCACCCACCGTGTGTTTCTGTAAATAAGGCTTTACTGAGACGCGGCTGCGCCCACGTGTTGACGTACTTCCCGCTACAACAGCAGCTCAGAGGTTGCGTGGGACAGGACGTCACGGCCCGAGAGGCCAGGTCCCGTCCAGACAGTGCTTGTTGCCCTCTGAGCCAGCACCTGTTGCCTCACTGCGCTTTGCCCCCTTGAGAAGACGCCGTGAGTGCCATTCAAGTAACTCCTTCTTAACTCTGCCGCGGGTGGAGCTTGAGCTCTCGCGACCCCGAGATCGAGAGTCCCAGGCCTCCCAGGCCAAGCCCACCAGGCGCCTCTCGTTACTTCTTTTTAAGTAGCCTCAATCGTGGGGTGCCCAGATGGCTCAGTCGGGCAAGCGTCCGACTGCTGGTTTCAGTTCAGGTCATGATCTCACAGCTCACGGGTCTGAGCCCCGAGTCAGGGTCTGCGCTGACAGTGGGGGGCCGGGTCGGGATTCTCTCTCTCTCCCTCTCTCTGCCCCTCCCCTGCTTGTGCACGCTAAGTACTAAGTAAATAACTTCATTTATATACGTAATACAAGGTCACTGAGGAAAGCAATATATACTTAAGAAAAACGTTAAGGGCCACAAGGGCTTGCTCGGTGGTTAAGCATCGGACTTCGGCTCAGGTCATGATGTCACGGTTCGTGAGTTCGAGTCCCACGCTGGGTGAGCTCGAGCCCCACTTTGGGTGAGCCCCACTTCTCTCCCTCTCTGCCACTCGTGGGGTCCCCTCTCTCTCTCCCTCTGCCCCTCATTCACTTATGCCTTCTCTCTCTCAAAAAAGAAAAGTGAAAGGGGAAAAAATGATCCATAAAACCTACCGTGACCTCCGGTCACAGGCTGGTGGACGTCCTTCGCGATCTCTACGCAGAATGTGCTTTTTAAAAATAATGGCATTAACCCACGTGCCACACACTCACCAAGTGCCAGCCGGGATGCTGCAGGCCCCACCTGGGGCCTCCCCATTAAGCCACCAAATAAACGTCCCAGGGAGCGCATGCACCCTGTATTCGGTGATTTCCACCCACCGCTCAGCGAAGACAGAAACCGGGATAATATCTACGTTTTCCCAGGTTTTCACTCATAACATGCAGCAACTAACCCCCGTGCATTCTTCTGACACCCTCTCTGCTGACCTTCGACCTCGCTTTATGCCTTTCTCCATGTGGAGTTTCTACATCAAACGTGTGAACATTTCTGAAACAGTGCTCACAGGTTGTCACGTGCCCCTCCAGACGGGTCGGCCAGTGCACACTTCTACCAACAGTGACAGTGTCCTAAATCACCTTTCAGATCACACATCTCACTCCTGGCACAAAGTGTCACAGCCAACGGCGCATTTGGAAAGGGGCACGAAGACGGTCTGAACGCTCACGCGCCCGTATTTACACCGTCATCCCGTAATTCCCTTCCGAGGTGATGTTTTCAACGAATTAAAAACCTGGTGACTCGTAAACGTGAAAACTGCCATTTTGTTGGGTTGCTCACAGTGCCTTTTCACAGCACAGTTTCGCTCTCTTTTGGACAATCAGGCCTACGATTGGGGGGGCCCCGCCCCCACAGGTAGGAATAACCCTCTCTCCAAGCCAGGCAGAGCCAGCCCTGACCCCAGCTGCCCGGGACCCCTGCAGGTTGCCTCCAGCTGCCCCCGCCAGGCTGTCAACCGCCCAGGGCACTCAGATCGCCACACAAGCACCTACGCTCCCTGCTGCTAGGAAGGCTTCGATCCCAGAGCCCGCGATTGGGCTGTCTGGATGGCGTCCGGAAGCAGCCCAGGTCTGTGCGCTTTCCTGCTACATTCGGAGACCTCAAGGTTAGGGAGGAGGAAGACAGCGGCACCCCAAGTCCCTTACCCAGAGGCCGGAGCCATCCTGAGGGCCCTCCCATCAAACACACCCACACGGTCTGAGAGGCTACAAACTCATCCCTGGGCAGGACGTGGGTCCCCCTCGGCCCCCCCCCCCCCCCGCACACGTACGCAAGCACTTAGCACAAGTCTAACGCAGGCAGGCGCATACGCGGCAGGAAAATGTTTTTAAACACGGAAAATAAAACTTCGTGAGTCTTTAAAGAGATACGTTGAACTATGAAATAAGTAAAATTCTAAATGGAATATTCTATAGCAGGTAAAATGAGAAACACCCCGTTTTCCATTCAAACTGCACAAGGGTATCTTCAGCATGCAGGTTCTTGCCCCTGGTACACACAGAATGCCAGATACCGTGTGAGAACACACACATCACGGTTTAGAGAGACACAGATGGTGGTAAAGGCACGGCCGTCTTCAATGGCGAAGGGGAGCAGGGATGGGCCCCCCAGTGGGTCCACGGCTCTTTCTTTCAGAAACATAAACACAGGGGTGCCTGGTGGCTCAGTCAGTTGAGGAACCGACCCTTGATCTCGGCGCAGGTCATGATCTCACAGTTCATGAGTTCGAGCCCCGCAGTGGGCTCTGGGCCGAAAGTGCAGCAGCGTCCGCTTGGGATTCTCTCTCTCCCCCTCCCTCTCTCTCTGCCCCTCCCCTGCTCGTGCTCTCTCTCTTCCTCTCTCAAAATAAATAACCTAAGGGGAAAAAAAAAAAAAAAAGCATAAACATGCACATACCCTCTACAGAGAAAGCAAACAAGGCAAACTTTTAAATCAGGGAGCTGCATGGTAACACCCATCCTGGTCTCCTCTCTGGACTTGAGTACTGGAATCATTCAACGCTTTCAAAAGTTAGGATGTAAAGCTCGCTCAGTTAAAGTTTCCTCTCAGCAAAATGTCACTCGGGACGCAGGCTGCAGAGCTAATGTTTGGCCACGCTCTCCGGAGCGGGCTGGCCCTATTTCAGGGTTCTTCTGTTAGTAATTAGTGGTGAGAGATTTCCCCCAAGGCCCTGCTTATGGACACACTCGGTGTGATCTAACTTATCCATGAGGCAGCCTGCTTTGGAATCATCTTCAAAACGGAAACAAAATTTTCCTCTTGGGGGCTATACCTTATTAAATACGACCTTTTGCCATATTACAAATACTAAGCGTTTCACGGATATTAAAAAACACTACAATACTCAAAAAAAGAAAAAAACCTGGCATAGGAAGGAATGACCTAGGGTGGCAGAGAGCAGAGATGTGTCATTCATTCAGAGAAAATGTCTCAAGTTGGGCGGGGGGGGGGGGGGGTTAAAAAGCCAAAAGTCAAGAAATACACCCCAAACGTGTCATTGGGAGACTTCCAGAAGTGAAAGTTCAGAGGCCTACAACACAGCAGCCTAGCCTTCCATTCGTGCCCAGCCTTGCTGGAAGGCCCACATACCTGCAGGGGGCCCATGGGCACCAGTGTGGAGGCCAGTGGCACAGATGGGGACAGAAAGGGCACTGAGGAAGGGGCTAAGACACAGGTCTCCACCCAGGACAGCTCACCACACCCTGAAAACTTGCAGCAGCGACTTTCAAAGCTGCCACGTGCAGAGCCAATGGAGTCTAATAACCCACCATTTCCAAATTAGCTCATTTTCTGTCCCCAAAACATGTTTTGCTAGTGTGGACACCAGTTGGCATGAGGCAAAGCAAATCTTGCTCCACAGGCTGCCACCCGCAGATCTGTCTGTGCACAGCCCACAGAACGTGCATCCGTCCCCTGAGCGGTCCCTCCGTTTGGATGCACTGTTTCTGCAGCTCTGTCACAAGTCCCAAAGGAAAAGACAGGCCCAGGTAGGTAAAAATATCAGCCATGGCGGCCTCTGAACGCAGGGCAATCAATGGAAAATGAGCACAACCCTAGAATACGCTCAAATAACTGAGGGCCTTACTGTTGCCTCCCTACGCCCCCTCGCTTCCCTCCAGGGTGCGGGCAGGGAAGGCCGAGAGCGTGGGTCCCAGCCCACCAAGACCCGCACCTTCCCACGTCCCATACCCCCTGAAGCAGTGCTGACCGGCAGGGGAGACCACAAGCATCGCGATTTACTTCCTACAACGACTGTCCGGTGTGCATGACGTGCGAGAGACAGGCATTTCCCGAAATCTTGCCGTGCGACAGGGGTGGGGTACGTGACTGAGTGGTAAGAACAGACTGGCCCCGGGGCGCCTGGGTGGCGCAGTCGGTTAAGCGTCCGACTTCAGCCAGGTCACGATCTCGCGGTCCGTGAGTTCGAGCCCCGCGTCGGGCTCTGGGCTGACGGCTCAGAGCCTGGAGCCTGTTTCCGATTCTGTGTCTCCCTCTCTCTCTGCCCCTCCCCCGTTCATGCTCTGTCTCTCTCTGTCCCCAAAATAAAAAAACGTTGAAAAAAAAAAAAAATTGAAAAAAAAAAAAAAAAAAAAGAACAGACTGGCCCCTAAGTGCTCAATAAACATTATGGTCCAACTGACTCCCAAGACCGGTGTGAGTGGCCACAGAACCACCTGCTTCTGTCCCGGCCGGGCTCCCAGGGTTAGGGGTCTGGTTTTCAAAACGGACACTGACCGAGGGGTTGACTTTGGCGAGTCCCTGAACAGGAGCAATGAGACCTACCAGAATTCAGTTATAGAAAAAGCATAGCAAGGCCAACGCTGTCCTCTCCAACACCTATCTTTAGATCATGCTTACCTGGCTCTGTGGAGCGAGTCCAGGGACAAGGTCTAGTCTCCGTTCGCCACCCCAGGCACGTGTGGGCACACAGATGACGGGGCAGTGCCTGTCTCGCGAAACTAAGGTGACTCTGGAGGAAGAAGATACCACCGGCCACTGACTGGCCGGACAGCGTAAGAGAGAGTTTATTAGCTCGTTCCGGAACCACAACCACACTCTATAAAGCCAGCAGGAGAGCTAGGGTGGCCAGCAGGCACTGACCATTCTGGAAAGTTCTTTTCTCAAAGCTGGGAAGAACACGAAGAGAACCATCAGCTGTTAACCTGAACTATTTTACTAAAACTTATTTTGGGGCAGCCAAAAAAACCAAACCAAAGCAACCAAGAATGTGTCATCCCATTGGACAGCTGTCTCCGTGTAACCTATTCGCCACACATCAAGGGAAGGTCGAGGCATTGTGAACCAGTAAACAGGATTTAACGACGGACAGCAGCAGGCCAAACACTAGATAGAATGCGTATTTGCGTTTCTGCTGCAAGAAAAGGGGCCGAGTCCATAAGAGGCAACAGGAAATGTCCAGAAAGCAGGCCACCATTCCTAGGCGTGGATGGCCACCTGTCCCACATGGAGCCTCCCTGTCCCACATGGAGCCCGGACATCAACAGCTGCCCCCGGGGACATAATCGTGCTCCCTCCTACTGCACTGGGAACACATCAAAAGTAACAGCTACAGTTCCTCTGTCTTCAAATACTCGGGATATAAACCCGTGCCAAGAGCAGGCCATCCAATTTCTAACACAGGAAATAAGCACGGACACGGGGAATGACTCGTCCTCCTATCAGAGCGACCAGTGGGGTCACTGACATTAAGTCAGAGAAGCCTCCAAAGCACAAAGGGTAGGGGATCTTTCCCCATTTCCAGGGGAACCACACCAGAGACGTGACGGATCCCTAAGGAGCTGGATGGCATCCCTTGATGCAGACGCAAGAACTTGGGGGGTGCCCAAGGTAAGGATGGCGAGAAAGACCACAGTGGTGGTTTGCACCCACTGCTCTACGCGCCCATGTCACTTAACCGGTGCACCTGCTCTGAGAAGGCGGGACTATAACATGCCAGTGTTACTAGCAGATGAGGAGACTGAGAGTCACCCAGCCAATCTGGGAGCAGAGCCAAGATCCAAACGGGGCTCCCTGGCTCCAGAAGTCACAACGACCCCCAGACTTCATCACCTTCCCAGCAGTGAGGAGGGGGTGCCAACCCCCGTCACCAACAAAAGTACAGGTGCTGTGGCTCAAGGTCCGTCCACCACAACTGAGAGGAAAACGGAGCTGTGCAAGATTCACTCACCCGCATCCCTAGCAAACACGGAGACGGCACCTGCTAGGGGCTGGACCCCCACCTCCATGCTGGGAACAAACCGATATGGCACCTGCTGGGGGGACCCCCCCCTTCGTGCTGGGGACAACCACGGATACGGCACCTGCTAGGGGCTGGACCCTCACCTCCATGCTGGGAACAAACCGATACGGCACCTGCTGGGGGGACCCCCCCCTTCGTGCTGGGGACAACCACGGAGACGGCACCTGCTAGGGGCTGGACCCCCACCTTAGTGCTGGGGACACACTGGGCACTGACCAGCCCTCCCGATCTCATACTCCATCCACAGCAGGGAAAGAAAGGAGCACTGTGTGCCTGGGGCTGTGTTCCATGGTGAAGCGTGAGGCAGGGGAAGGGAGGGGGGCTTTGGTGGGGGTGGTCGCCCAGGACGTTTCTCCAGTGACACCTGAGTGAAGGCTGAAAAAAGTGGGGGCTGCGCCCCAAGGACACTGGGGGAAGGCCGTCCGGGAAGAGGAAGCAGACCAAGACACTGATGGGCAGAAGAGCTACTGTGGCGCGTGGAAGGGACAGGAGGCGAGCACCAGGGGAGCCAGAGGGCTGTATCGGGCCTGGAAAGCCAGGGGGAGGTTCTGGTCGGAGGGGGTCACGCCCTGACTTGGGCTTCGAGGGCTCCCCTGGCTGCTGCGCGAAGCCAAACGTCAGGGAGGGCAGGAGCAGTGGCCAGAAGACCAGCAGTGACCCACCAGGCAGTGATGCTGCCCAGGGCCAGGGCGAGAGAGCTGGTGCCTAAGGAGGTGAGGAATCTGGGCACAGGCAGGGCAGGGCAGCGGGTGTGAAGGAGGAGGGCTCCAGGAGCCAAGGGCGGGCGCTGCAGAGGCCCGAAGAAGGCAGCGCCCCCCACGGTGGAGACAACACTTTTCTGCTGGAGACGGCACAGGCGGCCAGCCCGCATCAGAAGGGCCCGGAGGGCACCGAGACGGAGGGCACCGAGACCAGCACCGAGGACACGCGTCCCGGACAAAGCGGCACAGGATGACGCAGAGCAGAAGGAATCGCCCGCATCTGAACGCTGACAAGGGACATGAGCTAAGGTGACAGTGAGCAAGATGCCTGGTGGTAAGTCCCTGCACCCCGTCAGTTTCCTGCTGCTACTGTAGAGAAATTACCACCTACGAAATGCTTGGAACGCAGAGCCTTCATATCTCACACCTAAAATCAGATGTGGCTAATATCAAGGTCTCCACGGGACTGTGTTCCTTCTGGAGGTTCTGGGGGAGAATCGACTTCCTCATCTTCTCCAGCTCCTAGAGAAAGAGCCCCTATTCCTTGGCTCCTGACTCCGCCCACATCTCCTCCGGGGACCCTGACCCTCAGGCCTCCCTCTTACAAAGACCCCTGTGATGACAGTGGGCCCACCGGGATACCGCAGGTTAACCTCCCCTCCAAACAGCCTTAATTTAGCTACATCTACAAAATCCTTTTTACAGGATTGAGGTCACATACTCGCAGGATTAGGATGTGGTGTCCTTGGGAGCCATTCATTGTTCTAATATATTCACCACACCCCTCCCCCCAGGTTATGTTTTTGTTTTTGGTGAATATTAAGTGACATTATACAAGCCATTTAACCACAACTTGATAAAATTTAAATACTACTATCCAGAGCTTATTAATAATAGGCACGATTAAAATTAAGTCTTCCAACTTAGGGAACATTGTCTAAATACGAGCTTAATAATCGATCTTATTCATGGAAACAAGGAAAAAATAATTAAAGCCCCTGTAGTCTGTAAATCCTTACCGTGAACCTTGTTAATTTGCGCCTGAACTGTGCCCCAAAATTTCTGCATTGATGTAAAATGGGTCTACGGGAAATTCAGTTAGAAAAGAAAACGTGCTGCAGGAAGCCAATTACACTGGATAGATCGGGGCGTAAACTGCCAAGAACCAACCAGGTGCCCAAAAATGATGTATGGCTCGGCAGAGCAGGGGTGGGGGCCACAAAAGCCACTGCTCTCCCAAATCACCCACAAAAACCTACTGGAAATTTTCAGCCCTCGTGGTTCAGTAACGACCACACAGAAATCACGAGTATCCCATGAATTTGGAGCTCTGGGTTCCAACGAGAACACAATCAGAAGTCACACTAAGGGACAGAAGTTTACAAATCAAAACTGCAGTTAACAGGAAAAAAAAAAAAAAGGAGCAAAAATTTTGTGCATCCGTTAGACTGAATTTATACAACACTTCGGGGCATGTGGGTGGCTCCGTAGGTTAAGCATCGGACTTCGGCTCAGGTCACGAGCTCATGGTTCGTAGGTTTGAATCCCACTTCGGGCTCTGTGCTGACAGCTCGGAGCCCAGAGCCTGCTTCGGATTCTGTGTCTCGCTCTCTCTTTGCCCCTCCCCCCACTCGTGTTCTCTCTCTCCCCCTCTCTCAAAAGGAAATACACATTAAAAAAAAAAAAAAATTTGTACAACCCTTCCAAACACACATGTGCAGTCAAATAAAGACGTGAGCCTCCTGAATGCTGGTGTTCTCAAAATTAGACAAGTCACACTTGGTGGATGCTCCGTGAAGTGTTACTTAACCCACGGACCTGGACTCCCTCCCCCCCCCAGCCCACACCCCCACCAGAGACCCAGGCTTCCAGATTCACTGTCTTAGGACTTGGATTCAAAAGTAAGTTCATGCACTTGCTAAAAGTAGCCACTGCATTCGCTTCCACAATAAAAGGAAGCTGATTTCAGAGGATTTTTTTAAAGAAGCACATGTCTCACAGGTAAAATCTGTTTCTACCCAAACCTTTAGCCACATCACAGATCAGAGGTGACCACTCACGAGCCAACGTTCTTCACAAGGCAGCAGCAGCAGCAGCAGCGGCCTGCCGCCGATTTGGGCTTAATTATTTCAACCACCATTTACCTTCCTCTGAAACTCCGGCGTTTCAACATTGCACAAAGAGAAACTTTCTGCGCTTCAGACACACGGAACAAAATCCGCTTCTCTGGACGTGTGAACCTCGTTTTTAAAAATCGTTACTTTTATTACCGTCGCTCACTAATTTGCACATATCTGTTCTGGCTTTTAAAACATTTTTTCTCCCCCACGTTATAATGAATCCTTAAAGTCACAATCCCCTGGTAAGGCCGCCCCAGCGTGCCAAAAATGAAAGCAAATGTTTCCCTTCTTCCCTGCAAATTCATAAAATGTGGGCCCTGCCCAATCCCCGGAGAATCTGTGACTCTGACTTTCTAATTCATTCGAAGTTTAAAAAAAAAAAAAAAACAAAAACTGAAGATCCACATTTGCTCATTTTAGAAGCATCTCTAGGGAAGTTAAAGGCATTTAAAAATTACACAATACGTCCCCCCCGGCTTCAAAGACCCAACAAAAAGGGAATCTTTCCCAAGCTTTTGTTAAACTGCAAAGTGGTTTTTTAAATTGTGTGTTCAAAAAAAAAAAATTGTTTTCTTTACCATTAATCTTGACCAAAAAAAAAAAAAAAAAAATCTGTTCAGGGCAAAAACATTCAGCGGAGGGCCACCCCATGCTAGGCACGGAGTGAGGTCACACGGACCACAGCTGGGGAGGCAGAGGCGCCACGTGGGGCAGGAAGCCATAAACGTACGCGGTGTCTGTGCACCGGACGTATGTGTTTGTATTTAAAGGGTTGGATTGACCAGGGTTAAGGGTTGGCAGGCACAGGTACAAGTGCTCAAAGGCTACATACTTTTTTTAAGGCTTTTATTGCACTTTGTCCATCCCCCCCCCCCCCCCAAGAGGCTATCCTGATCGACATTCTTTCCACTAATGCAAAAGGGTAATGCCATGACCTGCACGTGTCTCCCCCGAATCTGTAGGTTGAAATCTAACCTATTAGGTGCTATCACGAGCCTCGTGAGCAGGGTTAATACCCTTAAGACAGGTCCATGGGCACCCCCTCACCTCCTTCTGCCATGTGAGACACGACCGGAAGTCTGCTACCTGGGAGATGGCCTTCACCCGACCACGCGGGCACCGTGATCTCCGCTTCCAGCCTCCACAACTGTGAGATCTGAATTTCTGTGGTTTTTCAACCACCCACCTGTGTTTTGTCACAGCAGCCGAAACAGACCAGACAGGGACTGATTTCCATACGCCTTTGCCAACACAGGGTCTCTTCTTGTTTTAAGATTGTACTTAACTAGGCTTTTCTTTTTAATGTTTACTTACTTGAGAGAGAGAGAGAGAGAGAGAAAACACACAAGGGAGAAGGCAAGAGGGGTGGGGGGTGGGGGAAGAGAGAGAGAGAGAGAGACAGAGAGACAGAGAGACAGAGAGAGAGAGAGAGTTAGTCTTAAGCAGGCTCCATACTCAGTGAGGAGCCAGATATGGGGCTCGATCTCACCACCCTGCGATCATGACCTGAGCCGAAATCAAGAGTCAGGCGCTTAACCAAGTGAACCACCCAGGCGCCCCTGTACTTCAATGGGTTTAAGAAAAAGTCACCTCATCACTTCAATTGGTCCTTAGTAAAGCTAAATATATGTACACACTATCTGCCCCATTATTTCTTTTGATGAGTCTGTGCCCATTCCTTCTGTTGGGGAATTACTTATTGCTTCATAAGAGCTCTTTGTATATAAAAGACAGCCCTTTGCCATAGGTCGTAACTATCTTGTTTTTTATTTGCCTTTAACTTTGGCTAAAGTGTCTATCGTGCTCAAAAGTCATTCAGTTGTTCAGATGTTGTCAAGGCAAACTTCTTTTGTTTTCTGCCTTTGATGGCCATCCCAAGACTATATGACTTTCAAGAAGGTTTGTTTTTGAGGAAATGATTCTGTCTTTTGAACGGCTATAGGCAAAAAGAGAAAAACAATCACTTGACCTAGTTTCACAATAACCCAGCTCCCCAAGAGAGGCAGAATGCATAGTTATCCTGTGAAGTCAGGGGACCAGAGCACAGCTGACCCTTGCTGCCTTAAAATACTTTCTCTTGGCATAAGAAATAGGGCTACAATGGCTCGGAGAAGAGAGTCGTGCCAACTGTACATGTGATCCATGTTTATGGATAAATTTAGGCAAAATGTAATAAAGTCAGTGCCTAGAAACACTAGAGAGATAACGCTTTGAAAACCTAATCTTGGGCTGCGAGTGAAGAATGGGATCCCTCCAATTTTAGGTCATTTTAGATCACTGCAATTCTCACAATCCTGGCGGGCTCCCCAGTGGGCTCAGCTAAGAGACAGCGCAAGGCAGAGGACCGATGCTGTGCTCAGATGCCCTATGGAGACTGGTTCTCTGACACCCAGTCACGTGGCCCCGGACGGAGGGCGTGGCCTGCCTCCCAGGCGGAGGCAGCCTGGCCGCCACTCCCCACAGCTGGGCCGGCCAGTGGCCACACCCCCTCCGACCAAGTGAACCACCAGACGCTCCTTGTCACCCTCTTCACACAGTCATTTGCGTTTTACCAGAAAAACTACCCACAGATAAACCGCTCGCCTCGCACAGAATTCTTTCTTTGCGCACAGCACCCACAGGCAGACGCGGAGTTGGCCTTGGTTGTTGGGAAGCTGGCCCTGGGATTACGGAGGCCGAGGGAACTGAATGTGTTGTAAGAACATCACATATGGCACGTGCTCTAAGTGGAGCAAACATCTCAGCTGAACAATGAACAGCCACAGAATCAAATGTATTCCCAAGAGGCAGAGAAAATGGAGAAAGACAGCACCTCGTGGTACCCGATGTTTTGTTGTGTTCTGCACAAAAGGACTCATGGTGAATACAGAGGCAGCAAATCCAGCCTCTTCCCCAACCACGTGGATGCTGGTGTGTGCCCCTGTGCCTGGTACATCCTAAATCCCCTGCCAGGTTACAAAGGGTTGGGGGTGGGGGAGGGCGGGGGAACCGGACCCAGGCTCCTACAGAGACCCTCCGTGCTCCCAAGGCGAGGCTGATGGAACATCCAACACCGGAAAGCCTTCAGTGACAACGACGTCTCCCTGCTCACAGGCCGTATAAGGAACAAAGCCCCTGACCCCCACTCCATGGCTCCCGCGTTCTCCATCCCCAGAGCACCTGCAACAACAGCCTCTTTCCACGTCCTCAAATCCATCCCTCCCACCGCAGGGCCTTTGCGCGCGCTGCCCCTTCTGGGATGACCCACACTCCTCCCTCTACTGAGACGTCAGAGTAGAACAGCAGCTTGCTACGGACTCCTGGGCTCCTGTCTCCACAGACGCCCATCCCGATCCCACTTCTGGCATCTATGCCCTGCAGCAGCCGCCTCCCCACCAAGCAGCACTGACCACACTGTTAACTTTATGGTTAGTAGGGGGCCTATGGCCAACACTGCCTTCCCTTCTAGACTCCAAGGACCCCGAGACCAAAGACCTCGTTTGCTCGCTCACCAGCACCGATGGAGTGGGTGCCTAGCACCTTTGCAGGCGTTCAGTACATCAACAGACACCAACAAAGAAAATTTAGGGGTTTTCACGATCATCTGGCCAGAACATATATATGTGCATGTTAGGATATATACCTACATGTGTATTTTTTTTTTTAACGTAGGAAGAAAATCACAGCAAAGATTTTGATTCATCCGCACATTCCTAAATGACAAAGAACTCTTACGGGCCACTGCTGGCCAGGTGTCCCCTCAGTTCCTGACACAGCAGATGGGGAAGGACACCCGTGGACCGCACCGTGTTGCGATATGCTAATTTGCTGTTAATTACAGCCTCTCCTCAGAAATGCCCTCGAAGAGCCTGTTCCGTGGGGAGGGCTGTGCCAATTAGGCTTGCTCACAAAGGAGTATCTTTAAATGATTGCCAGTTTATTTTAAATACTTCTTTTAATTTATCGGAAGGTCACCTGGAGTGATAAGCAATAAAGTGGTTCCATTTACCTGTGATATATTTTCATGTTTCCTTTTCCTTACGACGGCTAGTAGTTTTCAAGGGAGAGCAGGAGACAAAGGAACGGCCATAGGCAAAAATTTAGCTAAGAATTCTTGCCCTGACCTTTTTCTTCCTCGGAGGAACGTGGTGGTGGTAATTTCTGAATCCCCAGCTTCTCTTCAAATAGATGTAATACTTCCCAATAAAGGAAGCATAAAGGTTTGGGGGACAGGGCTTCCAACAAGCACATTAAATGTAAACAAGTTTACGGGCACCCGGGTGGCTCCGTCGTTTACGCGTCCTACTCTCGATTTCGGCTCAGGTTGTGATCTCGTTTGAGCCCCGTGTCGGGTTCTGACAGTGCAGAGCCTGCTTGGGATTCTTTTTCTCTCCCCCTCTCTCAAAATAAATAGAAAGACTTTAAAAAAATGTAAACAACTTTAGATTACAAGGTGGGACCCATTTTCTTCTAAAGTTGCCAAATTATTAAGGCCCTTGTATCCCTGACTGTGTGCCTCGGCATCTCATATAAAGAGTAAAGGTAAACCCATTTCAATACAACTTCTAACTTATCTGCTCAACCTCACCTTGGGAAACAGGGTCACCTCCACACCACTGCCCAACGACAAGAGCACCCCCAGCCACGATGATGAGGGAGGCGGAACATTTGAAAGATGAAAGGCACCGCAAAGCCCTGAGCTCACAGCCTCACACGGAGGCGTTAGTTCGGACTCTAGGGACCGTGGTTTACGCGGCCCCAGGAGCACAGAGCTGGCTGTCAGGACCAGCCCCGGGAAGCAGCCGGTACGTGCTGCTGTCACGTCCATCCGGGGAGAACCACTGAGCCGGGCTCCCTGGCCGGGGTCCCACCCAACCGCCACGTGGCCCCGGACCCACCGGCTGGGAACTCCCAAACTGTGCCCGTCCGAGCCACAACTCTTCTTACCCTGGCTCCACGGCCTCGTGGGTTCTCAAGAGTCAGGGGGAGACCCACCCACCCAAAGTCATGCTCCGTTCCCTTAGCACCTGAATGTGATTAGCTGGTTAAGTGTGTATTTGTCAGTCTGAATGAACACAAAGGCAGAGACCGATTCATAGATCATCTGGAGGGGTCTGGGCACTCGAGGCATCGCCCCTGAGATCTCATTACCAACGGCAAGAGCCCCAGCTGACATGAGTTATTTACTGCCGCCCTCGTCCTTTGATTCCGCACACGCGTCGTCCGCAAGAAGGTGCATCTGGGCCCCGCTTGAAACAGGCTACCGTCCAGGGGCACCGGCTCGGAGAGCGGGGAAAGGTGCGATCAATTAACAGGCCGGCGGGGGCCCCAGGGAGAGGAGAAGCGGGGAGGCCGGGCTGAAATCCTCCAATCCTCCCTCCCTCCCAGCAGCAGACGAGGGGCTTCGCTGAGCTAAGGGGAAGTAGGAAACAATAAGCAATTTGGGAAACAAAATCCCGAAATTGCGCTCGGATTATGATTATAATTAGAAAGTCAAGCATGTCTGATCGTTCTCCAGTGAGTCTGTAGGCTGCAGACCAGAATAATTTTACATAATTATCAACATCCACTCGGACAGAGCCCTTCTTGCAGGCGAGGCCCCCCGCTGCCCGGGGCTCTGACCTGCAGGCCTCAGATGCGGTTCCGGCCCCTAAAGGACGCACCCACGAACGCAGCACTGTGCGGCCACCACGTGTTCTAAAACCGGGGCAGAAGAAGGAAGGGTTTCTTTGTCTACCATGTAAACATACCCAGGTGAAAACCCCACAAAGGTATGAGAATCGAATCACATTTATAATCGATGAACGCCCTTTAAAGAAACAAAGACAGTCACACCAAATCTCCATTTTAGCGGAAACCCAAGATTGTATTTTTTAGTCTGTGATGTCTGTACGGCTGGTTGCATCTCCTGCTCACCGGCGAGGAGACCCGACGAGCCCTGGGCTCCCGTCCAGAAAACACACACAGACGCAGGTTCTCTGACCGCACCTGACCCGTACCCCAGGCCTGAGCACCCCAGTTATCCACCCAGGCGTGGTAACTCCTGGCTTCGGACCCGCCACCCACCCCTGCACATCAAGAAAAGAAAACCACCCATAAAGAAGACCGGAAAGAAGGAAAGGAGACCTTCTGTCATAAACACACAGACATTTCCTCCAAAATGACAAAGCTCTCAGCGGCGTCCTGGACCCCACGGGACCCAGGCTGCTTCCTTTCTCTGTGGTCTCTTGAAGCTGTTCTCCTATTTCTGTTATTCTGTTACTGTTACTGCCAGGGGGTTCCCTGGAAAGTGAAGAGAAAGCTGGAAGACGGGACGGGACGCCCCAGAGCGCGTTCTCCCAGAGCAAACCTCCCCTTACTTCCTAGCTCTGTCTTCCTCCTCCTTTTTTTTTGTAAATAAAAAATAAACGTTAACGAGTTTCTATAATATAAATAGCCTTTAATAAAAAAAAGTACTTTTAAAAACATTAATATTCACTTCTGTTTTCTGGAAACACACACACGAAAAGTGTGTTCAATCCAAGCGCAAAAGGAGGGGGCAAACCCACCTAAGGCGAATACCGTACAATTCTGGAGCAAGGGATCTTCTTGCTAATTCTTTCCCTATGATGATTGCTGTACTTTGCGGGAGCCCAGAATCTCCCTGGGAAATGAGAAATCAGATTCTTGTAAGTACTGGCCAGAACAAAACCCCAGATCACCACCTTATAACAGGTGTAATTTTGACTCCTTCCAAAACTTGGCAGCTGACACCCCAACTCATTAAAAGGTTTGATTTGTTAAACAGGAAACATCTCTGGTGAAATCTCAAGAGTCCCTTCCATCCCAAGCAACGCTGCCTTCACTCTTGTCCCTGGCTTCCTCCAGGCCTCCGACAGACTGACCAGTTGCATGTCCCGGGAAATCGCTCTTGGTCTGTGACCTTGGAAGACCCATCTGACCATGTAACCTCTCTGAACACGGTGCCCCCCCCCATGTCCTCCCCACTCAGACGGCAGGGCCGGCCACACCGGGGGAGGGCAGCGGAAGGCCCCACGGCCGCGGGAGGGCCGGATGCGGCCCAGGGATCCGGGGCCTGGCCGCCCCCTCCCCGAGCACCGCCCCCCACCCCCACCCCAGGCCAGCCTGGGACAGCTCCACCTTCTGGGACCACACCCAGTGCGGTCCTGGCCAAGCCCTCTCAGCTGGCAGTTCTGTTCCCAGAGCCAGATGACAAGGGGGAAAAACATACACCATGGAATTTTACAGAATACCGCCAGCCAGCTCGGATTCCGAAGGTCTGTGACACGGCTGGCCAGCGCTCCTTCCCTATGAGGAGCTCAGACGTGTACCGGGCAGAAGACTAACACTGGGAGTCAGCAAGGGGACGCCCCAGAGAAGGCAGCTGTGATGTCGAAAGTACAAGGAGAAAACTAAGAGCTAATGATCCACGTGCAGGAGACAGAGTGTAACCCCGACCCCAGCAGCCCACCCTGCAGGCTCGGGCGTCCCTCAGAGCAGAGGCCCAGCTCCCCTGGGCTCCCCTGCGTCTGGGACACAGCGGGCGTTCACACGAGGCATTTCTGCCTTGCAAGGAGATGAGGGTGCACTTTTGGTTGAACAGAGTTTTAATGTTTACTTATTTTTGAGGGGGGAAGGGGCAGAGAGAGAGGGAGACACAGAATCCGAAGCAGGCTCCAGGCTCCGAGCCGTCAGCACAGAGCCCGACGCGGGGCTCGAACCCACGAACCGTGAGCTTGTGACCTGAGCCGAAGTTGGACCCCTAATGGACTGAGCCACCCAGGCGCCCCTTGGTCTCACATATTTTTAAAAGATCAATATTGGTTTTCGTGGAACACAACATCTAGATACCATCTATCCTTCTTAAAACTCTAAAATACCAATAAATCCTCAGAGAACGTTCCCAGCAGTGCCAGGGGACTTGGGGACACAAACCTCCAGTAGCACGCCCGCCTCCTCTCCCCGCTGCGCCCCCAGCTCCAGGAGAACGCCCTGGGGCTGGATCTTCAGAGTCCTGGAGGGACCCAAACGGACCCCGACCGTGTGCCGGCTGAAGGAGGCCTCGGAGCCCAGTGCTCGGGGGAGGGAGGGGTCAGGTGGAGCAAAGGCTGGGGGCCCTCACCCTCACCCCTCCCCGGCCTGCAGGCTCCCAGCCAGTGGGAAGGCCTCCCCATGCCCAGAAGGCCTTCCTCCAGCCCAGGGTGCTGGTGTCGCTGTCCCCGCGGGAGCACTGAAGGAACAGAGACAACTGTGCGTGGCTGGCCAGACGGCGTGAGTGACAAGGCGAAGTTGACAAGCACACTGTGCCCAGGATGTGCCGGAAAAACAGTAAGCCGAGTATCGAAGGGCTGCATCACGCTCTGGTCCTTCCACGAAGTCTCTCGCTTCCCACCTTCCCACCTAGGACCCCCCCCCCCCGCCCCCACATGGTCTGAGGACAGCAGGGACCGGGCCTGGAGACATGGGAAGTCACTCTGGTGCCAACTCTGCTCCACGGGAACCTGGGAAAGCCCCTCACCCACCTGACCCTCGTTCTCATCCACAGGACATAAACAGGATTTAATACCCTCTCTTCCTTCCTCCCGGCCTCAATGGGCTAAGGAGATAACGGGTGTGAAATGAGAACGGGTTTGTAAACAGCTATAACTTATGGTAAAAAGTGCTGCTCCCTGCGTCCAAGCTCCGTGGCTCCAGTGACTCATTCTGCCACTATTCCCCGAGGACGGCTCACGGCTCCTCTGGTGACATGCAGGGGTCACAGTGATGCCCAGTTACCATTTGGTTCTTTAAACAGCTCACTCTGGAACCGGCTGACGGCTCAAAGCAGGTCTTGGTCTCCGCACTGCTGAAAGCCACACACACACACACACACACACACACACACACACACACAATCCCTGAGAGGATGGACAGCTATGGGGTGAATGGTGCTCATCTCAGGAGAACCAATGTTGCTTTCAATAAACACTGACACGCTAGCAGGCACCTGGGGGGCTCAGTCGGTGGGGCGTCTGATTTCAGCTCGGGTCATGATCCTGGGGTCGTGGGATGGAGCCCCGCATTAGGGGCTCCGTGCTGAGTGTGGAGCCTGCTTGAGATATTTGTCTCTCTTCCCCTCTGCCCTTCTCCCTCCGTCCCCCCCCCCCCGCCATGTTCTCTCTCTCTCTCTCTCTCTAAAAAACTAAAATGAAAAAACCTAACACACGACTGAGTCCTCAGCCTCTCACGCGGGCTGTGGGGGAGAACAGTAGCCTGCTCTCCCCTCTTCATGCACCACGTTCACCAAGAGGCTGAGAAAGGCCGCTGGCAGACCAAGTGCAAACAAGGACGCCAACAGTCGGCAAGTCAACACGTGGCCACGGCAGAAAGCTCATTTTGCACCTTGCGAGGCTTAGAAAACAGCCAATCTTGGTGATCACTCATCAATAGTTACTAGTGTCCAAAGAATTCTCTGCAGACATGTAAACGTATTTCCTTGTTTTGTTTTCATCGTAAAACACATGCTTGTGAAAGTCTAGAGAATTCTCAAAAGTAGGGGGAAGGAAAAAAAAAAAAAAACAAAACATCGGATTCCAGGAGGCCAACACAGCTTCGTGTGGAGCTCTGGATGGGCCGACCCGGAGCCGCAGAAGTAAGACGATGTGCGTGCCCGTTACCGTGGCAACGCAAGGCACAGAGGGTGTGCACCACTTCCGCTAACGCTCTTCAGACCCCTGGCAGAAATTCTAGAGTCATCAACTAATTGCTGGTTGGGAAGAAATGTTGCACAACAAAAATGTGCCGAGCGGGCAGAACTGGCAGTGTTTGGCAAGCAGCGTCTTCCGAGACTCCCAGTCTCTGACGTAGAGTTTGGAGATTTCTGTAAATGTGCTTCCATTTCTTAAACGCCGCTTTCCTTACGTCCTCCCCGAGGGTGTCCACCCCGAGGGTGTCCAGTTTCTCCGGTCAGGTGCCCCCATTTTGCTTGGCGATGCGGCAAGGAGAAGACAGCGACGGGGATAAAAATGATAGGATGCCCAGGGATGTAGGGCTACGTGACGAGTCTGGTAAGAACTGAACATGAAATGCACAGCACGGGCCAGGGAAAGCACCCGATGCTGGCCCCGCCTGTTGACTTCTATGATGAGTATCATAGCTTTAGTTAAATGTTATTTGTCAGAGGAAATAGGAATGTGCAACCGGGAACAAAAAAACGGCGTAAAGAATCGAGCGACAAGTAATACTCCTTCAACGTACACACCTAGGGAAGCCGTGCCAAAGCTGAACAAAAAAATCTTCATTCTGTTCCTGATGCCAAGTTATACACACGGAGGCTGCCTCCATTGTGAGGGCAATGACTGTTTTCTCTTAAAAGAGAAAGAACTGAACGAGCGAACTGCATGGCTACAGAGCTTTTAACAAGAACTACCTGCCAGGCAACGGTTTTATAATCTACATTGTTAGATAAGGGACGTATTGATAGTAAGCTTCCCAAAAGCGACAGAAATCAAGATGGGGCACCAGCCCTGGACGAGGGCCTTGGCCTCACGACTGCCGGAAGAAGCCAGAGGGCGCCACGCATGGTCTGCCGATGGATGGTGTGGGTGCAGCGGCCACGCACAGCCGCGTCTCACTGAGAGAGGGGGAACCAGCCCAGCGCGTCCCTTCCCGACAAAGTAAGATGAGCCTAAAGTGATTCGCTCCCTAGCAAGGAGCCTAGTGCTCAGATCCCCCGTGAACTGTTTCACAGCCACAGCGCCTACAGACAGACTTTGCAGATACGGGAAAACGGGTCACACGCATGCAGAGACACGCGGAGACACTGTGGGGAGAGAAGATACTCTGTAAGTTTTATTTATTTATTTTGAGAGAGAGAGAGCGAGCATGAGCAGGGGAGGGGCAGAGAGAGAGGGAAAGAGAGAGTCCCAAGCAGGCTCCACGCCGTCAGCACAGAGCCCAACGTGGGGCTCGAACACACGAACCATGAGGTCACGACCTGAGCCGAAACCGAGAGTCAACGGGCCCAACCGACCGAGCCACCAGGTGCCCCAGCTTTTTGACTTCTTCAAAAGAAAAAATGAAAGTTTCATACGCACAGAATCTAACGTGTTCTCCATACACCCGAGAGGAGGCATGGGCCAAAAACTGCCTTCTTTGGCGTCTACTATGGAGACTGCGAGCATCCGATCTGTGACTTCCACACCAACCCAAGCACCTAAACTGCTTGACATTTTCCCTACGTTAAGCTACTCGACACACAGACTGAGCACCACGAAGCTGTGCTGGGTACACATCGGGGCCCAAAGAGACAAAGACCCCGTGCTCGGGAGCGTATGGCCCTGTGACGGAGGACAGCTCAGAAACAGTGTAGTAAGAGGCAGCGTGTGCAGAGGAGAAGGGGCGGTGGCGGAGGAAGAGGGGAAGGGGCGGTGGGGGAGGAAGGGGAGAAGGGGCGGTGGGGCAGGAGGGAAGACCCATGGCTCTCAACCAGGCGGCCCGGCCAAGCAGGACTTGAAGGAAGTGAAAACCAGGGAGGAAGGGCACCGAGGGCAAAGGCCTGAGGCCAGCACACGCTGCAGGAACAGCCAAGAGGGCCAGCCTGGAGGCAGGGAGGGAACAGGGCAGGCGAGGAGGTCAGGGAGGGGAGGAGGCTGGGGCAGGGCCCGCCAACTTCTGCCAAAGGCCAGAGTTTAGGTCTGGGGAATCAAAAGACACAACACCAAGGGGACCCCGTGGTTTCTGTCCCCAACTACTCACCTCTGCGGATGTCACCTGACAGCAATCACAGGTGGTGCATAAGCCACCGGCTGTGGCTGGGACCCAGTAGTGTTATCTACGGAACCTGACACTTCCATTTCATCACTTTCACACATCACAAGATATCCATCCCACCACTCACGGCTAAAAAAGCCATTCTTAACTCAAGACCCATGCAAACCAGGCAGCAGGAAGGATTTGGCTCGAGGGCCACAGTTTGCCCTTCCCCGCTTGGGGGCCTCGAGGGTCGCCGTAAAGTGCCACAGAGGTCACTGTGGGGGCAAGGCCAGGAGTAACATGACCAGAGCTGTAAGAGTCACCTAGAAGCTTTCTGAGAATGACTAACAGGCCACTGCGGTGATCCCGGAATGGGACGGTGGCCACCCAGGTGGAGGTGACAGACAGCAGGATTCTTCATGCCCCGAGAGTAGAGCCAGGGTCCCAGCTTGACTGGACACGTGGGGTAGTGACACAAAGAGAGGCAGTAAGGATGTCTCAGTGTTAGGTTTGGGGCCTAAGTGGAAAAACGCGGCGGCTGCCAGCCGAGCCAGGAAAGGCTGAGGGAGGGCGGGTGGGGACTCGGGCTCTAGGCGGGGCGCACTCAGCTGGCATTGCTGGTGTGGTGACCACCACGGGCAGCGCCGCATTAAGACTGAACAAAGCCGGGGGCGGGGGGCGGGGGGGGGGGCGGTGCCTGGGTGGCTGAGTCGGTTAAGAGTCCAACCCTCAGTTTCAGCTCAGGTCACGATCTCACAGTTCACGGGTTCGAGCCCTACGTAGGGCTCTGCGCTGACAGTGTGGAACCTGCTTGGGATTCTCTCTCCCTCTCTCTCTCTCTGCCCCTCCCCTGCTCGAGTGCTCTCTCTCTCTCTCAAAATAAACATAAACTTAAAAAAAGAAAAGAGTTTCTTATAAAAAAAAAAAAAAAAAAGGACTGGAGAAAGGTAACCCGGTGCACCACAGGAAGCACCTCACCCCAGCGGGAGGAACGGAGGCCACAGACGACCGTGTCCAGATGAGTTACAGACTACTCCCATTCTCACTGCTTTTTGCACACGGGACAAGGGACTTGACCCTACCTCAGCCAAATGAGTGACTACAAAGGCGGGGGGGGGGGATCCCTGAAGGGTGGTTACAGAAGCTGCAGTGTGAACCTAATCCCTATTCGTCCTTAACGTGACATTAGCTATTTCCACAGGACCACTTAACCTCCACCCGGAAGCAGGAGCTTCCTGGAGTCGATTACGCGGAATGACCGTGGCCTCTGCGGCCTCCGTGTGCCGGGTGTGGGGGCTGCCTCAGCCCTGAGCCCGAGCGGTGTGGGCGCTTGGGCTCCGTCAGTCACAGGGCAGGAACTCTGTCTGGAGTATCCTCAAGACTGGTCCCCTTTCACGGAGAGGCACAGCTCACGAGTGTTCTGGCCCAAGCGCAACAAGGGGGATCCACAAAGGAGCAGCCTAGGAGTGTCATCCAGCTTCACCGAGACCCAACTAACACAGAACACAAGCCAGTTGGCAGTTCACAGCCTGGTGATCGTGCACACACACCCCGCTACGGGTTAGGTAACACCTCCACCCGTCCCGCGAGTATCTTCTGTCTCGGGCTGAGAACATTTCAGAGCTGCACTCTTCACAACTTCCAAGCACACAATACAGTGCTGGTGACAGTCACCATGCTGCCCGTTAGACCCCCCAGAGCTGACTCCCCTAATAACTGAAAGCCTGTACCGTTTGATCAACATCTCCCCGTTCCTCCTCCCCAGAAACCACTAATTTCTTCTTTCTCTGCAAGTGCAGCTTTTGATTCCACAAGTGATTGAGATCAGTATTTGTCTTCTCTTATTTCACTTAGCACAATGCCCTCAAACGCCATCCATGTGTTCACACGAGGCAGGATTTCCTTATTTTTTGTGGCTGAATAATATTCCACTGTATGTATACGAACACCCCCATCTCCCTTACCCCTCCATCCACCCATGGACACTTAGGCTGTTTCCACATGTTGGCTACTGTGGCTAACAAGGCTGCTGTGAATGTGGGGATACAGATCTCTCTTCAAGATACTGTTTTCATTTGTTTTAGTTATATACCCAGAAGTGGGATTGCTGGATCATATAGCAGTTCTATTTTTTAATTTTTTGAGGAACCTCCACACTGGTTTCCATAGTAGCCTCACCAACTACAAAACTGGGACAGGAAGACACAACACACACACACACACACACACACA
Organism: Herpailurus yagouaroundi; assembly: GCF_014898765.1. Classification (NCBI taxonomy): domain Eukaryota; kingdom Metazoa; phylum Chordata; class Mammalia; order Carnivora; family Felidae; genus Herpailurus; species Herpailurus yagouaroundi. Next base: position 5,087,882 of record NW_024412433.1, read on the forward strand.
CACACACACACACACACACACA
>NW_024412433.1:5087913-5103604 GCF_014898765.1 Herpailurus yagouaroundi
ACACACACACACACACACACACACACACACACACACACACACACACACACACACACTAAAGTGTAACTTACTCCAGCCCACACACCTTCAGCAGCTAAAAATATATACCTGCAGGGGCTCTGTCAGCATATGGGGAAGGAATCAGCTGCAGTAAACCAGGATGTCTTCTAGAAGCAGCTACAAGTTTACATTTTGGCTTCAAGCAAGTTTTCCACAAATAAAAACAGAGGAAGCATTTCAAACTGATTTAGTGCAGAGTATACAAAGGCACCAAAGTAAATGCATTTTTACCTGCTCAGAGGAAAACAGTGAGCTCATCTGTGCATCATCTACCACACCAGGGAGGATCGACAAAAGGAAGACAGGCTCCCGGATCACTGCACCGGCCAAGTATTTAAAGCAGCTGAGCCCATCCACAGCCCCAAATGTTTAGATCAGCGAACCAAGGACTCATTTACTCGCGTGCTTTTAAAATAAAGGCACTAGGGGCGCCTGGGTGGCTTGGTCGGTTGAGCGTCCGACTTCGGCTCAGGTCATGATCTCACGGTCTGTGAGTTCGAGCCCCGCGTCGGGCTCTGTGCTGACCGCTCGGGGCCTGAAGCCTGTTTCAGATTCTGTGTCTCCCTCTCTCTCTCTCTCTGCCCCTCCCCTGTTCATGCTCTGTCTCTCTCTGTCTCAAAAATAAATAAACGTTAAAAAAAATTAAAAAAAAATAAATTAAATAAAGGCACTCAATCTGGTGCACACCGCAAGTGAGAGGAGAATTGGGCCCTAGCTCACCCCTCTGCCTGTAAATGAGAAATAACCCAATCACCCCCTCTCCCCTGGGATCTGGGGCTCGCAAGGGAGGAACAACTCTCTAGGGACCCTGAGGGTCCTCTGGTGGGTCTCTCGCATACACCCTGGACGACCAGACCCACGCGCCTTAAGCATCACGTAATTCCAGGGGAGGCAGTGGGCTCTGATCTCAAGGCTGCAGCGGTGACACCCTCCCCAAAGCTGCCATTATCGGCCTGGGCCTCGGAATGTAATTCCCAGGAGCATGCCTCCAATATCTTTACTAGTGGGTGGACTCAGTTGCATGAGGTTCTCTCTGCTCAAAAGTAAGGTCCTTGGCAGCCGAATCCAAGCTCCCTAGAACTCTACGTTTTAAATGTGTTCCTTGATCTTAATGGGCGACGCACAGGAAGTAAAGACTGAGCATTACTTGCTGAGAAGCGACCGAACAGGGTTCCCTAAAAGGCCCGCAGCAGACTCAGCCTCAGAAACCTTCAGGGGTGATGGGGGTTTTCATTGTGATTCAATATCTCCAGGAACTAAAGACTGCTACAAGTGCAGCAGAGGCATCTGGGGGTCTACGACACCCCCATCACACAGGGCCCGGGGCCCCCCTGGACTACAACGGGTCACCCCCAGAAGGTGGCTTAGTTATAGCAAAAGCACATCATCTGTCACATTTAAAATAAAGTGGTTCCTTGTGTTACTGCATTTAGTTTAGTAATTCTGAATTCAGAGTTGGATGATCCGAGAGCGATGAGCATTAGAAGGCAAACCTAGCTTTGCGCAATACATCAGGTAACCACACAACAATGGCACCAGCCAGGAGCGAGCCAAGGGGCACAGGAGCATTTCCTCTGCAAGCTTTCCTTACATGATGCAGTGCTGTGGGCACTGCTTGGAACCGACCGTTCTGGGGTTCAGGGCTCTCATCCCAGGAGATGGAGTAATCACCCCACAAGTAGGAGAGGAGGAGGGCCCGCTACGTGGCCAGGGAGCCCAGCCGGGAGGCTCCCTCAGGTGTGGATGGTTCTTAGGGTGGTGCCGGGGTCACGTGGACAAAGTGCTCCACAGGCCCCAGGATGCACGTGTGCTCCAAGAGGGCAGACACAGAGCCACACTGTATCCCCCCACTGGGCTGGCAGAGGGGCACGATGATGACCAGGAGAGGACCCCTGCCCGTGAGGCATGGTGTCGGGAGAGGCATCATTCCAAAGGGAAGACCTCTGCCTCTGGAGTCTGGAACCCTGACTTTCTTCCCTCCCCATCCCCCCAATCTGCTGTGCCACTCAGCTCAGGCCACTGCACCAAAATCCAAAGTCCCCCAGGCAGGGCTACCTGGACAACGGAAATCCATTTATCACACTTCTGGAGTCTGGGAGTCCAAGACCCAGGTATCACCGCTTCTGTTCCGTGGGAGAGCTCCTTCGTGGCCTGCAGGCGGCCACCTGCTCGCTGCGTCCTCACGTGGAGGAGCAAGAGGAGAGCGAGGCCTCTGACACCTCTTCTGCTCGTGACCTGATGCCATCGCAGTGGGGGTTAGGGCTTGCACGTGTGAATTTGTGTGCATCCAATTCAGTGCACAACAGAACCTCGGGAGACGTCACTGGCTTTCCTATCTCTAGGGTGGGTGTGGGGTGGGAAGAGCCGGTCCCCAAGGGCTCCCCGAGATCTAAAATTCTACGGCTCTAAAAATCGATTCAACGGTTAATAGCTACTTCTACAATCCCATCAGAGCAGCCACACGCCAGGCCTGCCTGATGCCCCCGCCCAGGTCCCTTGGCTTCCAGTCAGAGACACAGATCCACTCCCGGGACTCACAAGAGGCCCCGCGGCCATCTGGACCCCGTCCCGTTTGAGCACCTACCCTGGGTGCTGACTTCCTGCCCAAACCCCAGTACAGAGGTGGGGTTGGTACAGAGTTCACAGGGTTCACGCACAGCACTGCCACGTGCGGTTGAGTTGAGATCAGCGTAAAGGCTGTTCTCGTGGGTAATTTCCACGGAACCACGGCATGACCGCCCCTGTCAAGGGCGCAACACCCATCGGGGCAAACCACTGCACCTCTACGACCGCCTCCAAGAACACAACCTCTCAAGTGTGAGCAATGCCTGACCCCAGTGCATGATGCATGCAAACCAGCACGCCATTGCTTCCTTCTGAAAAACATTTTGGCCTCGTGTATCTTAATAACCCACCCCAGTTTCTGTGGACGGATTCTTAAACGGCTCTCAGCGAGGCAAATAAAAGGACCGATTTTTCTGAACTTAAAAAAAAAAAAAAAAAACCAGAAACCTTCTAAAACAGACCTTGCCACCTCCCGTTGCCCTCAACAGCTTGTTTTTGTCAATTTCACATACATCGTCAGCTACAAGTGCCTCTGCCACGTCTGCGGGGGATTTATCAGCGAGTGAGGTTCCGCGACCGGTTTACACAGTCTCCAAGCAGGAAGGGCTCTCTCCTGTTTCCACGTCTCACTCCCTCCATCTACCGGTGGCTGCTGAAAATGAGTCCCCAAAAAGCCCACTGACAAGTCTCCAGAGCACTCCTTGCTCAGTTATAAACGGCAGCGCGCTCTGAAGGGCTCTACGCATTTCACAAAACTAAAACCATGTGAGCGGCAAATTAAGGCAACAGCGGGTCCAGTGTGGAAGAACAAGCCGAATTCTAGACCCGGGTAACGGGGTCTGAGAAGGTATTTCGGCATCCACGTTGGGCATGGGACACCGTGGGTCAGTATCACTGGGGGCGGCCCCCCCCCCCCCCCCAGAGGGCACGCTTCCCCAGGGAAGTGTCAGCTCTAAGAGCTGGTGTTGAGCCCGCCACCACGCTGGGCGGCCCCACTACAAATCCATGGATTCCCAGCCGCTTCCCCTGGGTGATCCTTCCGCCCCTCTTCCAGGCACTGCTTCAAGGCTGCCCCTCATTCTCTGAGAGCCCTTTCCTGGGGAAATCCAAGAGGGCCCTTCAGGCCTGAAAGGCTCCTCTGGGGCCCCCACCCATCTCCCCAGGGCTGCCTCCATATCCCAAGAGTCTCAACAGGTATGCCTCTGTCTCCTCGTCAGTGCTCAAAGCCGGGGTCCTGCTTCTAGCCACTTCCTCTGGATAGAGAGAGACCAAATTCCTTTAAAATTATTTCTGGGGAATCTAGGTGGCTCAGCCGGTTAAGCATCCAACTCTTGATTTCAGGTCAAGATCTCACGGTTTGTGAGACTAAGCCCTGTGTCGGGCTCCACGCTGATGGTGCAGAACCTGCTTAGGACTCACTCACACTCACTCTCTCTCTCTCTCTCTCTCCCCTCTCCCTCTCCCTCTCTCTTAAAATAAGTAAACTTTAAAATTATTTTAATGCTCGGAGCGCCTGGGTGGCTCAGTCAGTTAAGTATCCGACTCTATTTCCGCTCAGGTCATGATTCCAGGGTCATGGGATCAAGCCCCATGTCAAGTTCTGTGCTGAGCGTGAAGTCAGCTTAAGAGTCTCTCTCTCTGCCCCTCTGCCCTGTCACATGCTCCTGCTCTCTCTCTAAAACAAAGAATAAAAATAAGTATTTTAATGCTCTTGCCATGTGTTTGTATCATAAAAAATAATGATCTTAGGGCGCCTGGGTGGCTCAGTCGGTTAAGGGTCCGACTTCGGCTCAGGTCATGATCTCACAGTTCTTGAGTCAGGCCCCGTGTTGGGCTCTGTGCTGACAGCTAAGAGCCTGGAGCCTGCTTTGGATTCTGTGTCTCCCTCTCTCTCTGCCCCTCCTCTGCTCATATTCTGTCTCTGTCTCTCTCTGTCAAAAATAAACATTAATGGGGCGCCTGGGTGGCTCAGTCGGTTAAGCGTCCGACTTCGGCTCAGGTCACGATCTCACGGTTCGTGAGTTCGAGCCCCGCGTCAGGCTCTGGGCTGATGGCTCGGAGCCTAGAGCCTGCTTCCGATTCTGTGTCTCCCTCTCTCTCTGCCCCTCCCCCGTTCATGCTCTGTCTCTGTCTCAAAAATAAATACACAATAAAAAAAAAATTAAAAAAAAAATAATGATCTGGAAAACTACACACCATATTCCCAATTCTTTGCAAAAACAAAAGTGCAGTATCTCATGAGATGCCGATCATGGTGCCTGGCACATAAATACACATGTTCCACGTGTCGGCTAGTGGAAGGAGAAGTACACTAGACAGAAAAATACAAACGTTTTAAAAGTCGGGTTGGTAGAAAGACTAGAAAGTTATTCCCGTGTCTCATGGAGCAGGAGAGGGACAGACCATGGCTGATTCCAGTTTTCTTTTCCAGATTTAATAATAAAAATATTTAAATAGGAAAAAAAAATCAGAATGCAAATTCGCTACAAAGAGCTGGTAGCACGCTAAGTTTCATCACCAGAAGGGGGCAGCATCTTCAAGACTATGGAAACACCATCCTGTCTCTCAGTAAGAAGCCTGGATACTGAAAGTCCATTTGAGAACTGAAAATGCACCAAGTTCCATTTAAATATCTCAGTGGCCACTTCCTTTACATCGCTTAAGAATATTTCTTATTGCATGTGAACCTGCAATCAAAATAAGTTTGTAATTAATATAACATATAAATCTATGACATAAATTTAGAGAGTGGTTCGCCCTTTCTCTCAAAAAATAAATAACACATTAAAAATATATATATAATAAAATAACGTAACATAAGATAACATAAAATAACATAAAATACAATAAAATAATAAAATAAAAATAAAAATAAAATGTAAACCAAGCAGAAAACATGTGATCTAAAACAAACATAACTTCTCCCCCTACCCCCCAGGGAAAGTTAATAATCTCACTCTACTTCATTCTGAAACTAACCCTTAAACAAATTTTGAAATCGAGCTGCTTCTCTGACTGTGGTCAGTCTTGTGTCAGGGCCTCTGTCTTTGGAGAAACTTGTGGGGAGGACCATCCATCCCTGCACAAGGAGGGCCCATGCTCACCCATCCATTGCTCCCATCAGTGGCAAACAGAATCTTCTGGAAGGCTCTACGGACACAGCTGGCCTGGATCAAGCCACAGCTTAACACCGATTCACCCACAGCGAGGATGGCTGACATCAGTACAGAACTAACAGACCCACACTGTGCACCCCATCACCTCCCAGCCGTGACACACCTGGCCAGGTGAAGATGTGCCGTAGGCTTCTTCTAGAAGCTCGGCGGCCCTTGAGGGCACCCTCCAGTCCACAGTCCCGAGACCCACTCATCTGCTCATCACTGACTGGCACACACAGGCTGCCTCTCCTTAGACGGCGTCACCGCGTGCCTTCCTGGGAACCCAGCACCGCCAGGGGTCAGGCAGGAGTCACGCCCCTATCTTCTATTTCCCAGCTGGTCTCCTCCTCCAGGCAAACAGCCTACCCAGTACCTTCAGCCCTGAGAGGCCAGGGCATTCCTGCCACTGCCTTCCTGAACAACCTCAGCCAAATTCAGCATTCTCGACCAACACCCAAACCAGACTCCATGTTCCGTGTGGCTCGACAGCACAGAAGGCCGCTGAGGGTCGCATTCCTTGCGTCAGCTCTGCAGGGATGACTGCATCCCTCCGGGACATGTAACACCGGTAAACTACCGAGGCCTGCTGGGAATCCCACACACCCGACAGGGTGGAGAGCCTCGCACAGATTCCTTCTGGAGAGCTCTCTTCGAGGCCGCCCACCGGTCAAAAACCCACCACCGTCCTCGTTCTGAAACTATCGGCCTAGAACCAGCCGCTTCTGGAGCCACCGGAAGGCAGAGTCTTCTCCAAAGCAAAGGCCCCTTCGCCATCGTGCTCATTCTGGAAGTTACAGTTTGGCTCCTTGTCCTTCAGGAGTGGGGTGTCCGGATTAAACGCCACATGCCAGCGGTCAGAGCTGAGCAGGCCGAACACTCGCTCCTTCGTTCCAGGGCAGGGATGGGATGACACATACAGCTTGTGGCCAACTCAGTGACCCTGCCTGGATACCGCTCCCTGTCCTGCTTGGCCTGGACCCCTCAGAACCCAAGAGGTTTCATCTACTCCCACCCCAGACACAGCACAGCAAATGGGGCACACTGCTCCTCTGGAACCACATCCACTAAGAAAAAGAGTGACTCTCTGAGCCCAAGCCCGTCAGCCTTTATGACAGGTCCCGCCAGGGCTGCTGGGTTCTATCTAAACCCAAGGCCAGGATGATGCCTTCTTCCCTACCCAATTCCATCTCAAAGCCCATTCTTCCTGTCTCTGTTTGTGGAATTCTACAAAAATGTCTCTGATCCTACAAGAAAGGAGTCCCCTGGGCAGGTGGTGCCCAAGGGCAGATATGGAGCTTGGCTGGTGACTTGGGTGGAAGCCCTGTGCTCAGGCCTCTCCAGCACCGCCTCCCCACTGGCCCAAGAGGACACGAAAGCCCTTGGGGGGAGCCTCTGCTGCCTCCATCACCCATGCAGCCCCATGCAGGGGGTCTGCCCGCTTTGCATCCCATCCTGAAACAGCAGATACATTTTTTTCCCCTAAAACCACTTTTGGCTCCTTGGCCAGGCTCCTCTCCTTCCTTGCTCATCAGCGTGTCTTTGTGCAGGTAGCCTCATGCCTGTCCTGCCCACGGTCGCTCATCACCAGCTTTAGCACCCAACCCGCAGGCTGGGGACATAGGGCTTCTTCCTCATCATCAGGATGTGCAAATGCCCGGGAAGCACCATTCACGAAAGCGTACTGGCTAGGCACCGTTGGGTTAATAATATCTCTCTTATGGAGAGATTATGGTTGCTTTCTGTTTGTTTTTGTTTAATCTTTGTTTATATTTGAGACAGAGAGAGAGAGAGAGAGAGAGAGAGAGAGAGAGGAGGGGAGGGGCAGAGAGAGAGGAAGACACAGAATCCAAAGCAGGCTCCAGGTTCTGAGCTGCCAGCACAGAGCCCGACACAGGACTCAAACTCCCAAACCGCGAGATCATGACCGAAGTCGGATGCTTAACCAACTGTGTCCCCACGAAACTCCTATGTTGCAACCAAACCCCCGTGCCAATGATGTTAGGAGGTGAGGCCTTCAGGGGGTGATCAGGTCACAAGCAGGGAGCCATTGTGAGTGGATTAGAGACCCCAGATAGCTCCCAGCCCCTTGTGCCATGTGAGGACACAGTGAGAAAGCAGCCATCTGTAAGCCATGAAGCAGACCCTCACCAGACCCCACATCTGCTGGTGCCTTCATCTCGAACCCCGGAAGTGTGAGAAATGTTCTGTGAGCCACCCAGCCTGTGGTTATGTTTGTCACAGCAACCCTAGCCAGCTGAGACCGACATATTCAAGGTAAAGGAAACACGGCCATATTTCACTGAAAAACAGCAAGACATCCAAACAGCTGATCACCTAGGGGCTAGTTATAATTCTGAAATAAGCTAGGCAAACAAGCCACAGAGGATCCTCCTGCTGGAAGATTCTTTCAAAGGTCCCATCGGTAATAACAATCCCCGACATGCTCTGTACCGGGAGAGGTGGATTCACAGAAGTCTATCAATAAACCTACTTAGTAAAGACGCTTACAGTATGCTTGATCTCTAATTTACACTAATAATCTCCAAGAAAAAGGCGGATTAAAAAAGAAATAGACCTCACTCATCATCAGGGAAATACAAATCAAAACCACGATGAGATACCACCTCACCCCTGTCAGAATGGCTAAAATTAACAACCCAGGAAATGACAGATGTTGGCGAGGATGTAGAGAAAGGTGAACCCTTCTGCACTGCTGATGGGAATGCAAACTAGTGCAGCCACTCTAGAGAACAGTCGGGAGGTTCCTCAGAAAATTAAAAATAAAACTATCCTACGACCCGGCAATTGTACTACTAGGTATTTATCCAAAGGATACAAACATGCTGATTCGAAGGGGGCACATGTACCCCAATGTTTATAGCAGCGCTACTGACAATATCCAAACTATGGGGGCACCTGGGTGGCTCAGTCGGTTAAGCGTCCAACTTCAGCTGAGGTCATGATCTCATGGTTTGTGAGTTCGAGCCCCGCGTCGGGCTCTGTGCTGACAGCTTAGAGCCCGGAGCCTGCTTCGGATTCTGTGTCCCCTCCTGTCTCTGCCCATCCCCTGCTCATGCTCTGTCTCTTAATAATAAATAAACGTTTAAAAAAAATTTTTTTTTAAACAGCTAAACTATGGAAAGGGCCCAAATGTCCACCTGATGAATAAAGACGATGTGGTACATGTACACAATGGAATATTACTCAGCGACCACAAAGAATGAAATCTTACCATCTGCAACAACGTGGAGGGAACTAGAGGGTACTATGCTGAGCGAAATAAGTCAGAGAAACACAAATATCATGATTTCACTCACACGTGGAATTTAAGAAACAAAACAGATAAATATAGGGGAAGGGAAGCAAAAACAAGATAAAACAGAGAGGGAGGCAAACCATAAGAGACTCTGAAATACAGAGAACAAACTGAGGGTTGCTGGTGGGGGGGATGGGCCAAAGGGATGAGGGGCCTTAAGGAGGGCACTTGTTGGAATGAGCACTGGGTGTCATATGTAACTGATGAATCACTAAATTCTATTCCTGAAATCATTATTGTACTGTATATTAACTACCTGAATTAAAATAAAAAATAAAATCTAGAATTAAAAAAAAAAAAAACAGAAAAATGACAACTATGTCACTCTGTGAATTTAAGAAAATTCAGAAATTTTCCCAAGAAAAAAACTCAGGTATTTGAACGAATAGAGTAAAACTCCTGACCTGGTTGCTCAGGACTGTTAGTAGCTCTACTAAAAGCCCGTGATTCTTTTCACCAGGATTTCACGACACGGAGGGCTAAGTGTTGGAGGCCGGACATGAGCAGGTGTGTGGGCGGGAGTGAGCCACGGGTTCTAAAGAGGCCGAAGTTCCTGCTTCGCAGCATCGAGGGTTGGGAAGGTGCCAGGTGAGGGGTGGGAGGGCATTAAATAAAGGGGGGAGGGGGCTGCATCGCAGAGAAGCGATCTTAGGGAAAGAAATCCTAGGTTTTCCTGTCGTTCTGTATTTCACCCATAAGGAATTCTGAGAACGACCCCCACCCCCACCCCCACCATAATAATTTGCATTTGACAGAGTAGAACAAAACCCTCCAGGTAGAAGACTGGACTCAGTTGCTGGGCAGCTGTGGGAGGAGCATCGTCAGGACCTGATGTCCTTGGGCGGCTCCCCTGGGGCCGCAGCGGCCTTGGGCAGGTCCCCCACCACGGGGACCTCCAGGACCCTCTTCGGTGAGTCAGTGTCGCCGTCCTTAGCAGAGCCTCGGGCAGTGGCGAGCTCAGAACCCCAACTGTGTTGACACCTATGGTCTCTCTAAGGAGGACGCAGAAGGGAAAGAAAGCCGCTGTGCCTGATTTTCGTCCCCTCCGGCTCACGGCAGCACCACCTGCTTCAAGAGACTAGACACGCTTTCCTCCTTTTCCACCTGCTGGTGCCTTGTGGATCCGTGAGGAGGAGGTGAGAGGTGTCTGCTCACTTGGCAAGTGAAAAAGGTATTCTGTCATCACCGCCAAGTTTCTCCTCGGGTAGGAACCTTCTCCCTCCAAACCACTCAAAAATTTTCCAATTCCAGCCACTGACTCATCCATCCCTTCACAAAAGAATTCAGCGGGCGTTTCCTCACTCAACCGCACGGGAATTAACTAATGAGGGACGTAACCAGAGTAAGGTGTCTGCTTTCACAGGACTAACCCCCCAGCCGCCACCCCGGTAACTTTCTCGTCTTGATCCGTTGCCAGCCACACGCATGAGTTCTCCCAGCCACACGAGGCTGCACCACGCGCTGGACGTGAACTACACGCCAAGGGGGCACGCACCCCAGCAAACCGCAGGATGCCCGTCCCCCCTGGGCAAGCACCCCCCCTACAGGACGCGGGAAGGACAAGTCTGTGGCATCTCCTAGCGGTCTGTTTTGTTCGCGTATCAAAACCAAACTCTGCAGAGCAGTGAAGACGTCGCACGGGGGTCCTCAGGCTGACAAAACCCTACGGGCAGCGGAGCTGGGGCTCGGATGGCACGCGGATCCTCACCGAGAGGCCTCAGCCCGGAAGGGCCCGGGGCCTGGGCGTGGGGCACCGCAACTCATCCGTGCTGCTCTCTGTGCTCTCCGTGCCCGGGGCCCCAGGTCCCTGCCCCCCGACACACAGCCTCTCCTCCAGGCTCACCATCCCTCCTCACCCCCTGCCACACCCACCGGGCCCATGGCAGGCCTGCGCTTCCGGAAGCAATCTGCAGAGATCAACGTGGGTGGCGGCGGTGAGTGCGAAGAGCTTCAGTCCCTCTTCCAGATAACACGCCCATGAAGGCGGCCTGAGGGCTCGCCCCACCCCAGCTCTCGCACCCACACCGAGGTGCTGACTCGTACTGAGCCTGAAGTCCAGAAGAACCCTTCCACCTCCTGTTTTCCAGGTGTTTCTCTTGAGCCACCACTTCCCCGACAGGTGTGTGACTAGCAGATTAGATGCGCTAAGACCCTAAGCCTCCCTGCACCCCAGTTTCACATCCAATCCGTCCTCAGAACCTGCCCAGATGCGCTCCTCAGCGCCAGCTGCCTTCTGATGAGCCCAGGATTTAAGACCCCTCCGTACAGGTCCGGCGTGCACCATCCCCGGGGCCGCAAGTGGCTGCAGCCTGCAATCTCGAGACACCCTCCAAGGAAGCATCTCGAGACACCCTCCAAGCAAACATCTCACGACAACCTCCAAGGAAACATCTCGCGACACCCTCCAAGGCTCGAGACACCCTCCAAGGAAACACCTCGAGCCACCCTCCAAGGAAGCATCTCGAGACACCCTCCAAGGAAACATCTCGAGCCACCCTCCAAGGAAACACCTCGAGCCACCCTCCAAGGAAACACCTCGAGCCACCCTCCAAGGAAACATCTTGCAACAACCTCCAAGGAAGCATCTCGAGACACCCTCCAAGGAAACACCTCGAGCCACCCTCCAAGGAAACATCTCGAGACACCCTCCAAGTAAGCAGAACACGGGGCACTGGCTTTGTTTTGGGGTGCACACAAAAGCGTGAGCTGACTCCGCAGCAGAAACCCAGCCAGCAGGAGACGCCAACGGATGAAAGCTGTGTGTATGGCAGCCTTGAACACAACTGCTGCTTTTAACTCCAAGTTTCCAGAAAGGAAAAAATAGATTTAGCAAACACGGGCTCGCATTTCTGTGGGATCTTTTCAGGTCCCTCCTCCAGACCTACCTACTACCATGAATGTGTTTCTGGGAGTTTCACACTCGAGCCTTTGAAAACACAGACCATCCCCGTCCTTCATGGTCCGATCCTACGTCAATCTGGGGTCACAGCGGAAGTTTTACATCTCAGGCCCTGGATGCGCTCAAAGTCCCAATCTCGCTGGGCGCCAGCTTCCTGATAAGAAAACCTCACCCCACCTCTCCCAGGGTTATTATCAGGATCAACAGACGCGAACGTGCTGAGTCAACTGGAAAGGCACGTTTGTGAACACGGCAGTTAGTGCTGGTTATTCACCCTTGCAACGGCACGAGGGCTTAGATACCACCTAGAGCAAAGGACTCACTGCTCGGAAAAAGAGAGATCACCTCGCACACGGAGCCCTGTCCAAAGGTTCTCTCTTGATTTTTTTTTTAGCTTGTACCCCAACAGGTGAGCGGTCTGCTTTCACTCATTATTGGCATTGTTGGCAATCACTGAAGCACCACCAGCAAAATACTAGAGGCCAAAGACGCCCAAAAGGACTCAACACAAAGAGAAAAGACAGCTATCGATTACGAAGGCAATCCTAGATGGACAACTCACCCAAACGACTCCTGTCCTCGAGGACGCCCTTCGACACGGCCACACGAGTACCTCCTTCTTTATAAAACGAATGTCACGTATTCTAAGAGCGACAGCACACCCAGATTTTTGTTTCTTTAGTTTATATTCTAATCCCAGTAGAGTTAACACGCTTATTTCAGTTTTAGGTGTACAAGACGGTGATTCGGCACTGCCACACTGTGACCCTTGGAGAGAGAAAGCGCGCCCAGTGCCTCCGGGCAGTACCTACAGAAGCCACTGCCACTGCGGCAGAGAGAGAAAATAAGGAAGCAGATCGACCTTACAACAGGCACGCGGCCATTATTTCTATATTCTTACCATTAATAAAAAAAGAAACAACGAGGGTGCCTGGGTGGCTCAATCGGTTAAGGGTCTGACCCAGTTTCCGCTCAGGTCATGATCTCCCAGTTTCACGTAGATGCAGAGTTGAAATTTCTGTTAGAGAGGCAGATACAAATACACGACAGGTGTATAATTTTGACCTTAAGCACTGAAAAACTACTGGGCTTCAACATAGACGTTTTTAAAATATGGTAATCTTTTAAACTGTGGCAAAAATATACATAACATTAATTTTACCATTCTATCCATTTATTATTATTATTTTATTAACGTTTACTTATTTTTGAGAGACAGAAAGAGACAGAGTGTGACAGAAAGAGATAGAGACAGAGTGTGAGCGGGAGAGGGTCAGAGAGAGAGGAAGACACAGAATCCAAAGCAGGCTCCAGGCTCCGAGCTGTCGGCACAGAGCCCGATGTGGGGCTTGAACTCACGGACCAGGAGATCATGATCCAAGCTGAAGTCGGAAGCTTAAATGACTGAACCACCCAGGCACCCCTACCCATTTTTTAAAAATGTCTTCTTACTTTGAGAGAGAGAGAAAGAGTGCAAGCAGGGAAGGGCAAAGGGACAGAGGGGGAGACAGGGAGGGGGAGGGGGAAGGGGAGGGGGAAAGGGGGGGAGAGGGAGAAAGAGAGAAGAATCCCAAGCGGGCTCTGCGACGTCAGCACAGAGCTTGACACAGAGGCTCAATCTCACAAATCCTGAGTTCATGACCTGAGCCAAAATCAAGAGTCAGACACTTAACCGACTGAGCCATGCAGCCCTCTCCATTCTACCCACTTTTAAGCGCACAGATCAGACGCACGAAGTACATTCACATGTTGTGTGCTCGCTATCACTTTAAAGGTCTCGATCTCGTCCCTGACTCCTCACCAAACCCCAGGAGTAGCAAGGATGGCAGGCCCTAGTGTTAGCGCTCCCGGGTCTCAGGATGCAGGCAGGGTGGCTCCCAGGACAAAGGCTTCCTCATGCTGGGGCTCCCAGAGCTCCAGTCAGACAGTGGGGACCACCAGCCTGAAGTCCCCACCATGGAACACCTGGGATGGGCTCAGGTGCAGGCCAGGCACCCGGCCGTGCCGCCCGCCTCTGCAGCAGGGGCCTCCCCTAAACAACCCTATTCACACCAGGCCCCGGTTTGGGTTTTTTCCATCAGTACAAAGGCAATCTATCAGGTCCCAAGCCCGTAGACATGAGGCTTTTGTGCAGGGCTGAAAGAGGGATTACATTTCAGGAATAGCCAACCTACTCTCTCTCCTGGAGGAGGCAGCCGACACGTCTGTGCTGAATGCACTTTTTGTTTACGGCTCAATTAGCCGAGCCATCACGGGGTGCCAGCACATACTCCCCACTTGGCGAACGTGCAGAATGCTCCGAGTTAACCGGCCACACAAAATTAACGCGGTGGGGGTTCGGGGGCGGCAAACCGCTTGCCTGCCCACGGGCCACACCGCCGTGCCCTGGGCGGCAAGGACCGGGGCCACCACCGAGCCCGGCAAGGGATGCGGGAGCTACAGACGACTTCCGTACAAATACACCAGTCTGGTCCACGAGGGCACTCGCCAAGAGGTAGTGTCCTTTCGGGCAGAGGCTCTGGGCAGAGGGTCACAAGAATGCAACTGAACCAAAACTCCAAGGCCACGCCGTGCGATACGGGGGCCAACAGCCACACGTGGCTTCTGAGCCGTTGAAACGTGGCTGGTCCAGGGGCGCCTGGGTGGCACAGTCGGTTGAGCATCCAACTTCAGCCAGGTCACGATCTCGCGGTCCGTGAGTTCGAGCCCCGCGTCGGGCTCTGGGCTGATGGCTCAGAGCCTGGAGACTGTTTCCGATTCTGTGTCTCCCTCTCTCTGCCCCTCCCCCGTTCATGCTCTGTCTCTCTCTGTCCCAAAAATAAATAAACGTTGAAAAAAAAAATAAAAAAAAAAAAAAAAAGAAAAGAAACGTGGCTGGTCCAAACCAGGATGTGCTCTCAACACCAAAAAAGAATGAACATGCCTCCTTACGAAGTTCCGTATACTTGCAGGTCAGAAGGATAATACGGCAGATATGCTGGATTAAACAGAATGTATTAGTCAAACTAATCTCGCCTGTCTCTTTCACATTTTTTATGTGGCTACTGGAGAATTTTAAAGGCCTCGTGTGGTTCACAATCGATTTCCACTGGACACATGCGCTAAGTGACGTCAAAAAAGTCCCAAATTTGACAACAATATAAATTCTTTCCTTGAGGAAGATGCATTTAGGCCAGGGACGGGAGATGAGGCCGGCAGGAGGCTGGCAGGACTAATAGGAGGGAGGGGCCCAGGCACCGGGAGCACTGGAGCGAGCGCACCCGTGGGCACCATCCAGGATGGCCGGAATGGCAAAGGGCCTCGTGCCTCAGTGGTGCGTGTGTGCAGCAGGGGGGGACCAGAAGGCCACTTATGTGCGGCTCATCTGAAGGAAGCCCAGGAAAGTGGAAAAAGCTCAATGTTCCCCTCCTTCTGTGGAGGAAATAACACAGTTCTTCCCCACTACGTCTTTCTACCCTGTGTGTCTCCTTTCCCTTCACAGAGAACACGTCAATCCCGACACTTCCAGTCCGCAAACAAGGGGACGTTTTTCCCTACACCAAGCAATTCTCTGCGACATCAGCTGAGTGTCTATGGTTTAACTCAACTCTGACCTGTCTACCTGGAGACAGTGTCAGATCCCACATTAGGGGCTCAGTCCCCCCAGACACACACACACACACACACACACACACACACACACACACACACACA
>NW_024412433.1:5103614-5114164 GCF_014898765.1 Herpailurus yagouaroundi
CACACACACACACACACACACACACACACACACACACACACACACACTCCTCAGATGCCAGCAGTGAGCCCATGTTGTCACCTGTGCTCCTGGCCAACCAGCTACAGATCAGAGGCTCCCACCATCCCTGCCCCAGCTTTGACTGATTTGCTAGAGTGGCTAACAGAACTCAGGGACACACATTTACCAGCCTATTAACAGTTGTGACAAGGGACATGGATGAACAGACATACAAGGCAAGTTCTTGGTGGTGGGGGAGGGGGGTCTGGGGCACAGGCGCTTCTGTCCTAGTGGAGTTGGCGGAGGGGGGGGAGGGGTCACCCTCCCAGTGTGTACACATTCACAAGCCCGAAAGCTCTGGGAACCCCACACTACTGGGACTTTATGGAGGGTCCCTTACATAAGCATGATTGATTGATCCAACCTCCAACCGCATCCCCTCTCAAGAGGTGGGGGCAGTGGGACTGGAAGTTCCAACCCTCTAGTCTTACCTGGTCCCCCCCCCCCCCCGCCCCCGCAGGGAGCCCATCCTACAGGGAGGGGGCACTTCATTAAGGCAACAAAGGCATCAACTCCACACTTCCAAGAAAACCTTGGAAATCCCAAGGGTTTGGGGAACTGTGCACGAATGAGAAATATACTTATATACTTTCGGTCGTCTGAATGACCACACACACGTTTCTTAGAAGTCACAGTATCACCGTCTGACCCGTGGCAGCAGGAGCCGACAGCACGTCTCTATAGGGAAGGCTGGAGGAACGGGGGCCGGGGTACCCCTCAACGTGACCTCACACGTCCTCCCCTAGACGTCTCCAAGAGATTGAAAAAACAGAAAAGGATGTGAGGTTCGTGTCCTTCCTTCCCCACTGACGGCACCTGCCTTAGCGGCGAGCCGGGACTGGGGTGCGCGTGGGCCCCACTCACCACCTCAGCTAACCTCACGTCTCCCACATCCTGCGGACCCGTCAGGGGTGGGCTACCAGCCCCCAGATGGCACACCATACGAACCAGCAAGCGTCCTGGCCTTTGCCGGTTTTCCCACGTGTTTTGCTTTCTGCCGTCTTTGTCCTAAACCATTTCGCACCAGCACTCGGCCAGACCCCAGAGCGGCCCGCAGCCCAGCCCCGGCTGAGCCCCTCCTAAACCTCTTCCCTGAGCCACAGCTCGCTGCCAGGGTCGGCCGGCACACTCACACCGTGGATCCCCAGGACTGTGCCTGCCTGGCCACCCTCCCCCTCCAGCCCCCCGCCCTGCGCCGGCACACAAGGGAAGCATCACCCATCAGTAAGCGCCACAGCCCAAGGCAACAGCTGGGAAGCCGGGTCCCCCCCCAAAGCCCTGGGGGGACACACCGCATCTACCGCAAACCTCTGCCACCCAGGGGCTTTCACAGACTGGCAGTAACAACCAGGGAGTTTGGGTCCCCAGGACAGAGTAAGGACACCCGGCAAGCCACGTGAGGGCACAGCGTGCCTCCTGATAAAATGCCGCTTTCCCCCAGCTCCTTCCTTGAAAAGAGAACAGAAAGAAGGGCATGCTTTATCTAACATCAACAGATCATTCAAAGGAGACAGACTTCCCTCCGCAATCTCAGGAACGAGGTAGCTGTTGTGTAATAGGAAGAAAAAGGGCACCAGAAACGCAAGACGGTTACGATTAACGTCCACGTGGAAAGAAAGAGCTGAAAATAACCTTTTCAATAAAGAACACTTCCATAA
This sequence comes from Herpailurus yagouaroundi, assembly GCF_014898765.1. Classification (NCBI taxonomy): domain Eukaryota; kingdom Metazoa; phylum Chordata; class Mammalia; order Carnivora; family Felidae; genus Herpailurus; species Herpailurus yagouaroundi. The sequence goes on from NW_024412433.1 coordinate 5,105,333, forward strand.
TACGGGCGCCTGGGTGGCTCCGTCAGTTAAGCGTCCGACTTTGGCTCAGGTCATAATCTCGCAGTTTGTGGGTTCGAGCCCCACGCTGGGCTCTGGGCTGACAGCTCAGAGCCTGGAGCCTGCTTCGGATTCTGTCTCTCCCCCTGCCCCTCCCCACTCATGCTCAGTCTCTCTCTCTCTCTCTCTCTCTCTGAAATAAACAACAAAGAAGGAAGGAAGGGAGAGAAGAAAAAAGAAAAAACAAAACTTCCCTAATAGTAAACATGCCAACCTGTGCATTTCCACCTCTCCCAAAGGCAGCTGTATCTCGCGGGTTAGAGGGACAGGGCCGAGGCATGGAACGAGCATGTCTAAGGATCACCTCGGTCAAGCGCCTTGATGTCACTGCACCTGCGAGGAGTGTGCCGGTCACCAAACCAGAGAAGTGACAGGGACAACGCGAGGTGGGCGTTCACCGATATTTTCTCCTGCGGCTTAGAATCAAAATTGGTCCTTAAAAGGCTCAGCCTTAATCACGCTTCCTGGGATCTGTTCCCAAACACCCAGCATCACAACCCACCTTCATGTCAAATGCCAGCCGTGCTACCCACCCTTGCAGCCAACCGCAAACTTTCCACATCTGAGATGTACCCTAAGTATGGTCGCTTAGGAACCCAAGCTTGTCTTTCTTTTCTTTTTTAATGTTTATTTATTTTTGAGACAGAGAGAGACAGAGCATGAACGGGGGAGGGTCAGAGAGAGGGAGACACAGAATCTGAAACGGGCTCCAGGCTCTGAGCTGTCAGCACAGTGCCCGACGTGGGGCTCGAACTCACGGACCGCGAGATCACGACCCAAGCTGAAGTCGGCCGCTCAACCGACTGAGCCACCCAGGCGCCGCCCAAGCTTTTCTTTCTAACGTGCGTTAAAATACAAACGCAAGTCATCAGCGAGCACTGCACCCAACCCCGGTTTAGGGAACCGTTACACCTCGCTACATTTTACTCAATAACGACTGAACGGGTGGGAAAGCACAATTCCAACGCCCTCTTCGTTCTCTAAGTCACTGCTCAAAAGTTCAGATCCTAATCCGGTGATCTCGGAAAACATTCAAAATTAGTCACTTGGCCTCGTTTGGGTTCATTTCTTTCCTTCTGGTTGCTCTTTCCCTCCTGGTTGCCTGGGCTCGCCACGGCTCTTGACACAGTCTCTTCAGAAAGCAAAAGACCTTCCCTTACCTGAGTCACGTGCACGGGATATTCACCACTGTCACACCAAAATGGACCTGAAAACAGAATTCTCCGTTTTCCCAAGAGTCCAATGAGAACTGTCCAGTCAAGGACACCTAAGTCTTCAGTGGTGGGAAGTGTCTATAAAGATCTAAAGGCATAACCTGAGAGCCACTATTAAAAGAGAGGCTATACTGTCATAAAAGGTTCTCCACGGGTGGCTGTAATTTGTTATCCCTATCAGATCGTGCATCATAACTAATTACATTTCGAGAAACAGTTTATGCGTTCAGCAAAGCAAAAAAACAAAACTGCACAACACATACAATTAAATCAATCCATTATGTCTTTCCATGAAGGTAGAGGAACACGCTTGGTGTCTCAGTTCATTAGATCTGAATGCCCACTGCAGAGGGTGGAGATTAAAGAGGTGTTTTTAGAATGACAGACTCCTCAGTCACGCTTAAGAAGAACAGGAAACAGTCCATCCAGCCCCAAACCCTCAGGTTCCAGAATGCATTCATGCGAATACTCAACACCCAGCATGGACCAAGCACTACCGGGGCACCTGGGTGGCTCAGTCGGTTAAGGGTCCAACTTCGGCTCAGCCCATGATCTCACGGTTCATGAGTTCAAGCCCCACATAGGGCTCTCTGCTGTCAGCACGGAGCAGAGCCTGCTTCAGATCTTCTGTCCCCTCCTCCCTCTGCCCCTACTCTGCTCTTGCTCTCTCTCAAAAATAAATATACATTAAAAAAAATAATAATTCTAGGGGCCCCTCTGTAGCTCAGTCAGTTGAGCATCCGACTTCAGCTCAGGTCATGATCTCACGGTTCTTGGGTTCGAGTCCCACGTCAGGCTCTTCGCTGATAACAAGACCACTTTGGGTTCTGTCTGTCTCTCTCTCTCTCTCTCTGCCCCTCCCCCTACTTGTGCTCTCCCTCTCTCTCTCTTAAAAGCAAATAAACATTAAAACAAATTTTTAAAAAAAAAGAGGGGGGCACCTGGGTGGCTCAGTCGGTTAAGTGTCAGATTTCAGCTCAGGTCATGATCTGACAGCCCAGGAGTTCAAGCCCCTTGCCAGGCTCTGTGCTGACGCCTCAGAGCCTGGAGCCTATTTCAGATTCTGTGTCTCCCTCTCTCTCTGCCCCTCCCCCACTCACACTGTGTCTCTAAAATGAATGTTAAAAAAAAGTTAAAAATGATTCTGAGCGCTACTAAGCAGATTACAATTCCTAAGTGATATCCAGGCAGACGCCGGACCTCCGAGCCCAGGCCCAGCTCCGCATACGAAACGGTGAACAGGGCCCCAAGCTGCTCAGGCCATCTTCATGAGAAGCCAACACCAGGGACTCGGCAAAGCCAGGGGCTCCTGGCCAGCACAGGAAGGGTCGGGCTCGAAGGAGAGGTCACGCCAGGAGTGCGGTCAAGCTGAACAGAGTACCCACTGGCCAGGTGCTCCTGCCTGGAGCTGCTTCGGCAGGGGGGCTCCACACAGACCCCAGCCTCTGAGCTGGCCCGTGGCAGCGACAAGGCACAGGAAGAACGGAGTTTCAGAAACTCACATGCCATGTGGTTAACGGCTGATTCACAGGGGCCCTTTCCTCTTAAGACGTACCTGCCAAGCCCACCCACGCCGAGGGCTGGTGGCTGAGCTTCCCACACCCTTTCAGACCCACCAGCGGAGAACGTGGTCCTCAAGACCCTCGCCGTTGTTTCCAAACCTCCGTATCCCCACTGTGCTTGTAACTGTAATTACATCACTTAATTAACTGCTACACACATCGATTCAATGGATGTTTTAATACGAGTATCTATAATTACATCATTTGGTTAAACATTACACACATTGATTAAATGAGAATTGAAGAGGACTTTTTCCTTTGAAAATTAAGTTGAATGTTTTGGGAAAGACTTGATGAAGACAAAATGCTTTAAAAAAAAAAAAAAAGAAAAGGTTTAAGTAAGTACGTGGACAACCCGAAGGACGGGAGGAGAAAGCAAAGGCCTGCTGGCAGCCGTCGCGTGGCTCCTTATTGATTCGCGCATATCTATCTGTTCCTGGCCCAAAAGGTCACGCGGAACATGTGCTCACGGCCGGCACAGCCACGTCTGGGGGCCCCCGCAGGGCCAGGCTTCGGTCTGCCCCCCCCCCCCCCCACCCCGCACATATTCGGCACACAGTAGGTCCTTGTGAGCAGGGCTGACGTCAACAACGTGACACATGTGATAATCTGGCTCTGGAGAGGCGGCCGAGGTAGCATTTCAAAGGCTGAGAGGCGACTTCTGGCCAAGGGGATGGGGAAGGAAGTCACTGTTTCCCCAGAGAGAGGAGATCTGGGCCGCGACCAGGTGGCACCCACGGGAGGAAACGCAGCAGCACGTGCTGGGGTGTCGGGGACCGTGGGGCAAACGGTGCAAGTGCGGGAAGTCCGGAGGGCAGGAAGGGGCTGAGCAGCAGAACCCAGCTGACGGACATGCCCCCCGATCTCCTAGAGAAGTACCCCAGCCCACACACAGCAGGTAGGACCGGGTCCTGGGTTCACAAGGCCACACAGGTGGCACTGTGGAGAGAGGCCAGGACGCCTGCAGGGGTGGCAGCCGCAGACCCCAGAGGAGCTCCCGGACAGCCCTGTCGGGGGGCACACACCTGGAGATGCTAAGCCAACGGCAACTTACAGAGGTCGTCCCGAACGCCGTCCCTGGAATGATGGGACTATGAGCAGGGGGGGCCGTGCAGCGTGCACACAGGTGTGGGCAGCCGTGAAGATGGGCCAGGCGATGCCAGGGGCAGGCAGAGCCTGTGCCCACAGGGAAAGCAAAGGAGCACCCAAGGGCGAGCTCTCCCCGCCCCACTGACGGTTCTCAGCGGTGCTCTGTGGTTAACGCCTTTCACTGCAGCTGCCGAGCAAAGTACGGTGACGTTCAAACACAAACAGAGGCTGAGCCCAGAGCAGTGTTGGAGGAGAGGACCTCCAGCCCGCCAGGCCTCAGGGAGGTCACTTTTCCTTTACCAACATCCTTTACTGACATCACCATAGGGCCCTGTTGGCCTCTTAAAGCCAATCCATCCTTCTGTCTTCTAAAAAAAAAAAAAACCAAACCTGTCTTTCAAACAAAGATTCACAACTCCCCTGTAACACAAAAGAGTTTGCCAAGTAAAATAAATACTGGAGAAGAGAGGAAATTCGTGTACAGACAAAGAAGTTCGGGTGGCTAATACTTCAACCTTCGCCAGACCAGCACTGGGCAACGGAGCTCTGCAATCCTGGCAATGGTTCTTATCTGCACTGTCCAACGTGGTAGCCACTAGAAACACGCAGCCACTGGACAGTCAACGTGGCTAGTGCCACTAAGGAACTGAATTTGTCCTTTAATTTGAATTTAAATTGTTCCGTGTGGCTAATGGCTACCATAGTGGTGGATGCGAGGCTTAATATAGAACATAGTTTAAAATATTTTACCATAAATAGTAAGACTTCCTGAGTAATACTATTTTACCAGGCACTGTCCTAACCACCTACATGCATCATCTCGCTCAATCCTGATAAGAAAGTTACCAGAGGATTGCCCTTATTCCCACTTTACAGAAGAAGAAACTGAGGTTCAGTGAAGCTGGAATCCAAGCACTCTTTGGGCACAGGAGAATCATGGGACACCCTAACAAAATTAATTTTGAAAACTCGTCTCTAACATAATGGCCAAAGATCAGCACTGAATATTCAGCAGCCGCAAAACCACTCCAAACTCATCTGGAAAAGAATCAAAAGAATCTTCAAGTAAGGAGTCCCTTCTCTCTCTACATCTTTGCAAGGCAAGAATGAAAGGTGTGCTGACATACGATGCGCTATGTTGAAAAGGACCCAAGTTTGTTTGTGTGCGAGGTCATCACCCTTTGCAAGAAGGGGTTTCTCAGGCGCTGTAAGATGAAGGTCTGGCTCTGACATTCCTCTCAGCCAACAAGACGAAGACCAGCCTTAATGAAGCTGCTGTGGGACAAACATCCCTCCCCACCCAGGCCCGACACAGATGCCTTCCAGTGCGGTGGGGGCAGACAAGCAAGACGGCTGCCTGCGAGTCTGATGTACCTTCCCCACCAGGGCAGACGGCACCAATTGCTGCCCCAGGACGGACACCGGGACAGACAACGCCGATGATGGCTGCCCCAGGACAGACGCTGAAACAGACAGCGTCGATGGCTGCCCCAGGACGGACACCGGACAGACAGCGCTGATCGCTGCCCCAAGAAGAACACTGAAACAAACAGCTCCGGGAAGAACACAATTATCACAAACTCTTCTAATCAGGCTCAGCCCAGCAAGAAAGCAAAGTCTCAATGGAAGGGAAGTCTGCAGACTCGGTTCTGGACAAAATGAAAAGTAGTTCCCCACTGGCTTCCTCTTCAAAAAGCAAAACCCTTCAAAGAAACAGAGATAAGGAAGGAAAGGGACAGAGAACTGACAGAGGCAAAGGAAAGAAGACTTGGTTCCCCACAGATCTCTAGTCACGGGCGAGTCGCTCCCTTACACGTACAGTTCCGGCTTTCATGTCTGATCCTACGAGCACCTTACACTTACTTGATTAAGGGGGTGACGAGAGAGCACCAATCTGAAAGATGAGAGCATCCACTCTGGGGTCCTGATTAGCAATGGGGATTCTGGACGCAGGCAGCCCAGGCAGTAAATATGTGCACAACTCTGTCTCTGCACCAACAGGATCCAGGAGGAAACCAGGTGACCAAGAAGCCGCCAGGAGCCTCGCTCAGGTGGGGAGGCTATGCATGACGCACCCGGTACGCAGGTACAACCCTCCAGCGACATCCCTCCTCTGAGACCCTGAATCTGCACACAAGCGCTGCTCCCGGGCTGTTTCAGAACTCTGGGTTCAGAAGCCTGGGACGCCAGGTTCTCTTTCCACTCTGCCCTTACTGCACGGGGCCCCCGAGAGTCGAGCCTCAGTCTCCCCGTCCGTAAAACTGAGTAACAAGCCTACTTTGGAAGGCTTGCCAGGCAGAGTAAATGAGAACATACGAACAGGGATGCCTGGCCTGAGTGTCGCTGCTCTAAGAGCCTTTGTCACGGCGTGAGGTGGACTGAGTAACGGGCCCCCGAGATGCTCACTTCCAAGTCCCCGGAACCTGTGGACAGGTCGCCTCACGTGGCAAAGGGTATCACGGGTGGGATTAAGTACCTTGAAGCCAATCTGGGCGATCCAGGTGGGCCCACTGTAATCACAAGGGAACAGTAGAGTCCGGGTCAGAGGGAGGGCAATGTGACAGAAGGACAAAGACAGCCTGGGGGATGCCACGAGGCTGGCTCTGAAGAAGGAGGGGGGCCCAGGGCCAAGGAATGCTGGCCTCCAGAAACTTCCTGGAAAAGACAAGTAAACAGGCTCCCCCCTAGACCCTCTAGAAGGAATGCTGGCCTCCAGAAACTTCCTGGAAAAGACAAGTAAACAGACTCTCCCCTAGACCCTCTAGAAGGAACGCAGCCTAGTGGACATTTAAGGACCTCGGACCTCAAGAACACCTGTGCACCTTGACTGGTTACGGCAGCCACAGGAAACGCGGGCACAATGCTCGGTGATGGGGGTGACCCACATCCTCTCTCCCAGTACACACACAGGACGTCTCTTTCCTGTGTCCAAGACATGGCTCTGCCGCTCCGGGTCAACGCTCGTCCGACGCGTACCCACCGGTGCCCATCATGCGCTAAGTGCTAGTGGCTTTGGGACACGTCTTACCCTTGCCCGTGAACCTCAGCCTCCTTCCCAACTACAACAGGGAGAGCACCACTCTGATGGGTTCCTGGGTCAACGGAACAAGAGAATGGGTGTGAGTGCCCAGCACAGCGCTGGCAGAGGGCGGGCAGCTAATACACAGAGGCTCCGATTCCACACGGGTGGAAATGCACGTGGGTTGGTCACCACCGCCCTGCCCTCCAACTTGACAAAGACCCACAGGGGCCTCGACCTGACCTTGGTGCCTGCAGACAACCATCTCAGGATGCCACCTGGGGCCGTGGTGGCACTGGAGCCATCACAAGGTCCGTATGGAAGTTCCCGGAGTCAGAGCACCAGAGAACAAAGGGCACCAACGATGTCATCCACCCCGTCCCCCAGTACAACTCGGGACAAACTCCCAGAGGGCGTCCTCCCAGCCCTTCTCGGACACCAGCAAGCGTGCTGGCTCCAAAGCTACCTTCCGGAAATTTCTCCGCTCGGGCTCCCCACCCTGGATCTCCGGTTGAGAATTTAGTTTGTCTAACAGTCCCACAAAATGGGATGGCCTGGCAAGCAGGCTGCGGGCACGATCTTTGCAAACGTGGTGCAGAGAGCCCCCCGGTGTCTGCTGGCAGATGACCTCCAACTCGCAGACACACAGCCCAGGTACAGAGCGGGCAAGGTCCCGGACAGCAGAGAAGGCCCGGCGGGGAAGGGGGGCAGGAGGAGAACACAACAGGAGCAAAGGCCCCAGATGCGTGGGAGTGTGGGGACGGGGCCAGGGCCCGGAGATACACAGGAAGACAAAGAGGCAGCCGCCCAAACTGAATGGTGCCCGGTGCCCGCCTCCCAGGCCAGGGAGGGAGCCACGGGGCCTTGAGAAGGGAAATAACCTGACGGAGAGAGGCCCCGGTGCGGGTTTCCTCTGGGACCCAGGGGCTCCTGGCAAGGCAGGCCCTTTCTCATCAGTTTCTCTACCTTTTTCCAGGATCTTCATTTCTAAACATCCTTCTGACTCAACTGTGACAGTGAAGAAGAGAGACAAAGACCCCAGCCCACACACCCAAGCTCTTACACCCTCCGCCAGCAGCTGCCTGCGGGCCTGGGTCGGGGGGCAGGCCACACAGCTACGCAGCCCCTGAGACGGGGCTCGGGCCGTACGGGGCTGGACAACGTCCCCCCAAAATTCCCCTCCACCTGACAGATGCCCAGGGAAGGAGGCCACGGGATGATGGAGCCGAGACTGGGGCGACGCAGTTCCCAGCCACGGGGGCACCACGGACCGCCAACAAGACGCCAGAAGCCACAAGAGGCAAGGCAGGCCTCTGCGGGGAGCGGAGCCCTGCCGACACCTCGATTTTTGGCTCCTGGCCCCCCGGAATTAAGAGAGAATAAATTTCCGGGTTTTTCTCAGCCGAGTTTATGGTAGTTTATTATGGAAGCCCCAGGAGACTAAGGCGGGGGGCCCCTGTGGGCAGGGAATTCTAGGCCCACTCATGTCCGACGCGAACCGCTTCCTGTCTGGGTCTCCGTCCACGTGCGGCTTCTTCCAGCAGAGTCTCCCCGACAGAAACCTGATACACGGAGATGAAACACCCCCGCTCCACATCGCTGACAACCCGGCCCTCTGTTTCGTACCATAAAACGGGTGTCAAAACTCATCAAACGGCACACCTACAACCTCTGCATTTTGCTGTTTACAAACGCTTCTCTCAAAAGGAAAAACACCTGGTAACCAGCGTGCAACTCAAGTCAGTAACAGGTGATACGCTCACCACAGTACTCAGAGGGCTGTGGACTGAGTCTGCAGTGGACTCTGAAATGCATCAAAAAAAGAAAGACAAAGAAAGACAAGGAAGGGAGGGAGGGAGGGAGGGAGGGAGGGAGGGAGGAAGGAAATGAA
>NW_024412433.1:5114564-5133136 GCF_014898765.1 Herpailurus yagouaroundi
AAAACACGGCAATAAATAGCTCACTTGTATAATATCCTTTGAAAGTTTGTAAATATCAACAACATGAAGAGCTTGGGTATTGATGCTTCACAATGGCCTCATAAGAACATTTTCATCGCGAATAACTAAGAAACGTGCGTCTTCATGATAACATCCGAATACACAAATGCCGGTTAGTTCCTCCCATGAAGCCCCCTCCACGGTCATGGCGCCCAGGGTGCTGGGCAGGACGCCCCCGCCACGGTCACGGCGTTGGAACAGGGTAAACAGGTGAACCTTTTGAAAGGATTCCCTTAATTCCCTTAAACCAAATACCACAAAGCTCAGCGGGACTCCTCTATCTTGGTTTAAAGTGTCGTCAGGGGGTGATGCCAGGCCCTGGTGAGGATCTGAGCGGAGCCTGCTCCTGAGTCAGCTCACAGCAGGCAGGCCCTCGACGTGTAACATGCGTGTGCAACACGAGAACCTACGTTCAGAAGGGGCACTTGAAGGCATTCTCAGAAGTACCGAAACTTCCACAGAAGTTGAAGAAAGCCGGTCTCGGGTATTTGCCCTGTGCAAATGGAATAAAATCTCCCCCCCCCCCCCGCCCCACCCCTTCCCCAACGGAGGAACCAAGAAGCCTCCCTGGCCTCCTGTATGTCAGACAAGGTCAATCTCTGTACAAAATAATGCTCCGTAATAGTAACAGCATCCCCCCAGAGTCTGACTGCTCAAAAGCAAGGCTGTAATTTAAACCCGATTCATCGGTCCAAGGAAAGCGTCATATGATGTCACATCTCGGTCATTAGTAGTAGCTGGACCACTTTAAGAGTCGATGAATAGAGGCCAGGGTCAAGATCATAAACAGATTTTAAAAGGTTGTGTGGGCTGAAAACAGCGTGAAGGATGAAAGGTAATTGCCAAGAGGAAGCCCTACTGACTTCTCCGGAGATCATTTCCCCTAAGCAGGGACCTGCATACCAGCAGCAACACACAGGCTCTCAGGAAGAGGCGTGGGTTTGAAAGCCAGCAACCTGGGCGGATCACCCAGCTTCTCTTTATAGCCAAGCGACCTAAGCAAGCTTCTCAACTGGCCCCAGCCTCAGTTTCCTCATCTAGGAGCGCGACACCAGCACCTACTCCACGGGGGTCGTAGCAAGATTTCAATCAAACGACACTTGGAAGCAGCTGGCACAGTGCCTAACACACCCCAGACACTCAACGCTACCCCCCTCTCTCTCTCCATGCAGGGCCCCTTACCCACAGCAAAGTTAATTAGAATTAAGAGAATATGACGAATGCCTGGAATTTACCCAGAAATCAAACAATCACCCTACCAAAAATAGGATGGTTTTACTATAACGTTCCAAGTCCCTAGGGTTATAATCTCTACAGAGAGACTTATAAAACCACCACTTCCTGTCCGACTGTAAAAATAGAAGGGCAGCGTTTGTCAAAGACCCTGGATCCAACTAATGTACTAATTTCCTCCACAGAAGGAGCCAGCGCATCTTAGCTTGTGGCCACGGGGAGGAAATCGGGGCTGATTAGGAGGGCTCAGGACGCAGGGTGTGGGGGCGGGGGGCACAGCAGTTGTCTGGGCCAGAGTTAAAAGCCAGTGTGGACTGGAGCCACAGCCGCACAGATGAGGGCACCGAGGCAGACTGGCGAGGGTGCTCAGGGTGAGGCAACAGAACCCGACGCAGAAGGCGAGGGGCAGGACAGGCGTCACGGTCCTGAAGTGCTGGGACAGTGAGGACAGAAGCTCAGAGGAGGCCCGCAAAGCTCCATCATACACTGGAGACACGCCCGGGCACTGCACCTACGTTCACCTACGTAGCCCCACAGCAACCCCTAAGTACGTGTGCTGCTGCCATACCCATTTTACAGATGGGCATGCGGAGGCACCCTGACTTGCCCAAAGTCTCCTGGCTGCAAAGGAGCAGAGCCAGGACTGGAACCCAAGCAGTTTGGCTCCAGAGGTCTTGCTCTTAGTAAGGACGGAGGATTTCCCCAACAGAAGCAACAGGAGATGACGGTTTCGAGGAAAACGGACTGAAAGGCAGCCTCCAGGTCTGACCATGAGAAGGGAGAGCTCCAGGCACAGGCTGGGAGCTGCAAGGTGGGCTTGGGGGGTGGGGTAAGGCTGGAGACCCAGGTGACGAAGAGAAGCAGATGCCCGCCGTGCTGGGGGTGCCAGGGTGTGTGGGGTCCACGCTGATCGGGAACCACGCGCTCTGCTCCAGAACGCACGCAAAGAGGCAGCTTCGACCACCCCTGCCACGGTTAGCGATCAGCAGCATTAACAAAGGACCTACAATCCCTTCCTCCTTCCTGAGCCCCGCGGAGGCAAAAAAAAAAAAAACACACTCATACGCTATAACCACTCGATTACAGGCCACAATATGTTATGATTCGACTACGCTGCTTATTATGGTATGAGAACATAAACGAATCGTTTCAATTACAGCTAATGTCACAGACGAAGAAAGGAATCCCTTTCAATCGTGGGGAACAGCTGTAAAAGTTAAACACCCATTTCCTTCAGGAAGATCACTTGAGATCATCTTTTACGTGCAAACATTTACTACCACACGTACCCCAATCTCTAAGCTCATGTATTTTGTCATCTTTTGTTGAGTGTTTTGTGTGTCCACTCATTTCAACAATGTCATGGTATTAGCTAGTTGGGGCGGGGGGGGGGGGAACCTTAAGGGAGCTCGTGGAAGCGCCATAAATGTGAGCTAAAATTAAAACCCTTGTGTTTTATAAAATATGACAAAAGTCAAACTCAGGCAGGCGTAAAGGAAGTTATGTTTCAACTTGACTGGAAGTCAGCGGCTTTCCTCTGCAAACAGAAGCAGCTCAGGCTCAAATCTGTCAACAGTTTTTAAATCAAAGGCCTCCATTTCTGCCTTAAACACTAAGTCAATTACAGTTCTAATCCGAAAAAGGTATTTAATGAGCCTTTATTTAAACTCACAGATATTTTTTCCAAATACTGAATTAGCTGCTTAATCCTCTCTACATCTCCACCACAGAGGCAGATGGTTGGAGCCTCAAAGAGACTGGCCTGGGGCCATGACGAGGGTCCCTGGTCACCAGGGCGGGGCCAGGCAGGCCCTCAGTATCATAATCCCACCCCCACCCCACCCCAGGTGGCCAGCCATCGGAAACCCCAGATAAAGGAGGCACCTGGTCACACACCTGAACCCGCTGGTGGAGGTTCAGGAAAGTTCCAACACGTTAGGGAAACTCCCTAGCGACCCACCACACCCCCCGCCCCCAAAGCAGCAGCAGACCTTTGTGAACAGTCCCCCTCGTCCCCCACATACCCTGGAGGCCCTCAATCTGCAGCGTTCCCACGGGTCGCTGGTTTGAGGGCAGTTCAGAATTCAGGACACAGAGAATGGACACTGGGAATGGTGGCTAGGTCCACGGCCAGCCCCGAGGCCTCTCCGGCTCACGACAAAGCGGATATACTCCGCTCCTGGAAGAAGACAGACCTCGGGAAGCCGTGCCATGGCACGCCAGCAAATCCACAACGCGAGGGCCCTAAGGAGGGACCCAGGCGTCCTGCAGCTCCGATCTCGGCACCCTCTTCCCAGGGTGACTCATCCTGCCCTCCCGCAGCCCTTCTCCACGTGGCCCCAACGTCCCCACGGCACACACACTTCGGGACGCACTTAAGCCCTTTGGCTGCGCTGACGGCACGGCCAACCTTTTCTAATAACTTTTCATCAAAACACGAGGGACTCTGACAGAGGGCAGAGTGTCCACCAGGGACCGGAGACTTCCTGGAGCATCACCTGGTCTAGTAGAAAACGTCACCCCTGAAGTTTACAGCATCTGAAAAGCTACATGTCCTCTCTCCCTACGGCTGCTGTAGCAAACTCCCATAGACTCGGAGGCTTAAAACGACGCTGCGGTTCTGGAGGTCCTAAGTCTGACATGGGTGTCGTGGGGCTACGCTCCTATCTGAAGGCTCCAGGGGACAACCCATCCCCTGCCTTTTCCAACAGCTTTTAGAGGCCACACAGCCCCTTCCCCCAACATCAAAGCCAGCAGCATCACATCTGATACGATCATTCTTCCCAAGTTACACCTCCCTCTCAGACTCTTCCTCTTCTACGTTTAAGGAGCCTCGTGATTATACCGGGCCCATGTGATAATCCGGGATAATCCCCGCTATTCAAGGTTCTTAACCATAATCACACCTACAAAGTCCCTTGTGCCATACAAGGTAACATAATTGCAGGTGCTGGGGATTAGAGAACACACGTCTTCGGGGGACATTATTCTGCCCACCCCAAGAGGGAAAGATGAGGCCGACTAACCCTAATGTTTAAAAATGCATCTCAGCATAGGCTCTGGGATGGTCCCTACAGCACCGTCTACGAAGGGAAAATGGGGACCAGGCCAAGCAGCACTGAACACAAGTCCAGGTAAACAGGTGATGGCACAGCCATACGTGACATACGTCCCTTAAAAAAGAAAGAGATCTGGGGGCGCCTGGGTGGCGCAGTCGGTTGAGCGTCCGACTTCAGCCAGGTCACGATCTTGCGAGATCTCACGTGATCTCGCGTGAGTTCCAGCCCCGCGTCGGGCTCTGGGCTGATGGCTCAGAGCCTGGAGTCTGTTTCCGATTCTGTGTCTCCCTCTCTCTCTGCCCCTCCCCCGTTCATGCTCTGTCTCTCTCTGTCCCAAAAATAAATAAACGTTGGAAAAAAAAAAAAAAAAAGAAAGAGATCTGTACATCCTGAGGTGGAGGGACATCCAAACACACTGGGAAGGGAAAAAGTGAAGAATTACCCCTCCCTCACACCAATTAACTCAAAACAGACCTAAATGTAACAGGCAGAGCCACTAAACTTACAGGAAAACATAGGAGTCAATCTCCAGGACTTTAGATTAGGCAGTGATTTCTTCAACAGGACGCCAAGAGCCCACACAACCAAATAAAAAATAACTAAATCAGACTTCCTTAAAAACTTCTGTACATCCAAGAACACTATAAAAAGACAACCTATAAAATGGGAGAATATATTTGCAAATCATGTATCTGGTAAGACTGTAGTGACCCACAATATACCAAGAATTATTACAAGTCAAAAAAAAAAGACAAATGACCCAATTAAAATACGGGCAGAAGATCTGAACAGACCCTTCTCCTAAGAAGGGATACAAACGGCCAATAAATACATGAAAAAGTGCTCAACAGCAGTGATCATTAGGGAACTGCAAATCAAAACCACCATGAGACAGCACACTTCATACCCTTAAGACAGCTATAATCAGAAAGACGGACAATGACAAGTATTAGCGAGGATGTGGAGAAATGTGACCCCTTGTGCACTGCTGGTGAGAAGTGGTTCACAAGAGCCACAATGTGTCCGTTCATGAATGAATGTCTTAGCAAATGCGAGCTCTCCCACCTTCTCCCCCATTCTCTATGAATTTAGTCCTAAAAAGGGACTGACATACGCCACAACGTGGATGAACCTTGAAAGCACTTCACTCAGGGAAAGAAGCGAGCCACAAAAGACCACGTATTTGATGATTCCGTTTCTACAAAGTGTCCACAATAAGCAATTCCGTAGAAACAGAAATTAAAGTTTGCCAGGGCCTGAGAGGAGGGAGAAACTGAGAGTATCTGCTACTGGGTACAGAGTTCTCTTTGGTGGGGGGAGATGGGACAAACACGTTCTGGAATCAGACAGTGGTGCTGAAACCATCTATGAATAGGCACAACCCTGTGAATATACTAAAAATCACTGAAAAGTATGCTTTAAGGAGCTCAACTTTATGGCATGCAAATCATATTTCAATAAAGCTGCTGTATTTTAAAAGTTATAAAAAATTATGTATCAGATTCCACGGGCGGAGAAAATTTCTGGAACGATCTCCAAGAAATGCAACAGTGGTTCCCTCTGGGGATCTGGGTGAGGGCGGTTCTTTAACGTTCTATCTCCCATGCCACCTGGTTTTTTTCTGCAGTGAGTCCACAATAGTCCCAGGATGGAGAACGGATTTAAAATCTTCCCAGAGGGCAGTACTCAGAATGAGACCCCGGCAGTGCCCCCCCCACCCACCCACCCACGCAAGGCGAGCTCGCACCCAGCGGCCCAAGTCGTGCTCGCTGCGAGGCTCTCTTTGTGCGCCACCGAGAAGCACAATGAGGCGCTCACCTCCCTGGTCACCTTTCAGAAGGTCTCAGGACGCTCACGACACCCCCCCCAGTCATATTCTCATGAATCCTAAGGTGGTGAATAATTACAAAAACCTTCAGCGAAATGTGTGATAAGCTTCTTTTTCCTAATCACAGACGGACCCATCAGAGGCGATGGTCACGATTTCCCAGAGCCCATCTGTGTAGACGTTCAACTTCTACCCACCCGACCTCGGGGCTCCTCCAGACCTCAATGTGTACAACGTAGTCACGGCCGAGAGCATGAATGTCCTATCATGAATGACGGCCGTGGCGAGCTGGTGCGTGTTTCCAATCAGACCTTCCGAGGCGGCGTCTCTGTGAGGAACGCGGCCCCAATCCCATCATCACATTGTTCCCGTGGGAAAACCAGCCGAGGCTTCCCGGAACTCAGTGTGAGGGAGAGGGGCTGGAGTCTCGGGGGTGCCCGTTTCTCCTGAAGGCAGAGGCTGGAGGGCAGCTGGGTTAGACCAGAAAGAGAAAGGAAGTGGATGGAGACGTGAGAACATTCTGGAAGAACTCTGAGTATCTTCAAGGGCTCGAGAGGCTGCATTTCAACACACACGATTTTCCTGGGCGGACGTCATTCCTGGAATCCATCACATGAACTACAAGTACCAGGAGAGGGAAACTGAGGCGGAGAGAAGCACACAGAGGCCCACAGAGAACAAAATCCCGTCAGGGACAAACAGCAGACGTGTTTTCATGGGTAACAAGGAAGAGTTGATAGAAAGGATTTTCAGGGAGGAAAAGCAGTTTGAAACAAGGAGAAAAGAAGTGGCTGAGGTCATTGGCTACAGATTTGCAGCAAGGGTAACACAGAACGACGTCACAGAGAAGTCAAGAAACGGGAACAAGGCTACGCGTGTTTAGAGGAGCCACTGAGGGGGCAACAGCGTGGGAGGGGCAGTCGGGCATCTCCAGGGGCATCGCCCCCCCCCACACACACACAAGCTCTCAGATACACAAAGGTTCACACACACACACACACACACACACACACACACACACAGGCTCAGACACACAGTCTCACGCACAGACAGAGGTTCTCAGAGACACGGACTGGCACACACACATAGGCTCTCTCACACTCGCAGATGCACACACACACACAGACACAGATTCTCACACACTGGCTCACCCACACCCACAGGCGCACACAGTCACTCTCACATACACACACACAGACACACGGGGCCCACGACCTCCCAGGACCTGAACGAGCCTACAGCTGCACGTTGAGCGTGTGTCCTCCTTGGACAGAGGGTGCCGGGCAGGCCTCACCCCCCACAAAGCAGCCCCCGGAGGGCACGCCTTCTGCTCCCCTCGACAACGGGGCTGAGGCCTGGGCAGGCGGGGCACCCGGCCCACCGTCACACACACAGGCGGAGCGGAGATTCGGTGGCAGGCCTGCCTCCACAGCGGGGACTCAGTCCTGCCTCCGCAGAGGCGCCCGGCCATCACCCCACCTGTCACCTTGCGAACAGGTGAGACAACCAGCTCACGACCAAAACCTCATTTGAACGAGGCAGGGCCCGTGGAAGGGCCAGTGCAGACCTCGACCCTCATTGTGGCATCAGTGGTTAAATGCGGATCACGACTGCCTGGGATGGCGCTGAGCTGGGCACGCCCACCCCGCGGCCCTGGCACTCGGTGCACACCAGCCACAGCAGGCCGCTCAGCGCTGCACCAGCAGCGGACTCCAATCTCCCTAATGGTACCGTGGTCCCTGGTGAGTTGGAGAAGCCTCAGTCTCATCTGGACAGCAGGGAACATTCTGGCATGGGGCAGTGGGGGAGCAGTGGGCTCCTTTGGGACAGCGCTTAGAGTTCCCGGCACAGAGAAGGCCAACAAATGTTCCCTGACACCAGCATCCGCTCCATCGCGTCTTGGTTCCCGTTTTCATTAGTTCCCCAAAGTCAGAACCTCTGGGATGAGACCAGACGCTGCTCCTTTCACCGAATCAGAACGGCCCCCATGTCCCTGCCAGCACCTCTGTGCTGTGCTGTGCTCCGACCCCGCCTTCCCTAAGGCTGTGCAACCCCAGGAGAAGATCCCCACCCCGGACAGCCTCCTGGAGGAACAGGCGCCTGTGACTCCCGAGGAAGCAGTCGGGGCCTCGGAGGGCTGGGCCAAATCAGGACCCCACCCAGGCAGGGGTTGCTCGGGGCCCAGGCACCCAGGGGCAGCCTGAGAGGGGAGAGGTGCAAGTCTGGGCCCTGGTGGCCTCTCTACTGAAGCCTTTCCTGGGGTCACGACACCCGGGACTTCACAGGAGGGGGCGGGGGCTGCCACCTGGGCCACATTCCATCCTGTGAGGCCCAGGTGGGGCAGCGGGGCCCAGCCTGGCCTGCGCTGTGGGGGCAGCACCCCTCGCATCTCATCTGGGGCCACTGGAGCAGCGGCCAAGTCCTCGAATGCACAAGGCAGGTGGAGGCCCAAAACAAAGGGACCCAGGGCATCACAGGCCTGCTCTCGGAGAGGGGGGCCGGTGGTTAGGAAGGGATACCTGTGACAGCAACCTCCCAGGTGGAGGTGGACAGGTGCGGCCCCCACTCACCATGGACACACCACCCCCCTTCTCTCCTCTCCGGTTTTGGGGGGGGGGGCGCAGCCCCTCACCCACCACCACCCCCCTTGCAGCTCTTCCCACCGGCGGCTCCCACCGGGCCCACAACCAAACTCCAGGACAAAGGAAGGCGAGGCCTGGGCGGCCTGCTCATCAGTCTCTGTGGCCTTGCTCACACAGCACATCACACAGAGTCGGGGCCCAAGTACTCAACAACCAATCAGTCATGCAGCCGATCAAATGTCCTGGCCCCAACTGCAGTGGCGTGGGCCACCGGCCACAGCCTCAGATGCCTTGCGTGCCACCTGCCCAGCGGCTTTTGACCTCAGGTACTCAGAGAAAGGTGGAGACCTCCCGGTTCTCTCCCCCAGCCAACAGTGGCTTCGTTCGGGAGCCAGGCGGCCGAGGCCAAAGCAGAGGCTCACACGCTGCCCCGAGTCACCTCCCATCCTGCCAGAAAGACCGCGGGCCACAGCTGCCGGTGCACAGCCCAGGCTCCGAACACGGCCGGTCCTCCTGCCGTACAGCGGGGGGGCGCCGGGGGCTTGCAGAGGCCAGCTCTCTGGCCCCCCACCCGGCCCGGGATGCACCTGTGGGGTGGGCCGCCCGGAGACGCGCACACTCACTTGGCAAGCCCAGGACACCACGAACATCTGCCCGAGCGTGCAGCCCGGCTTCGGACATTCGAGCGGTGCCTTTATTCAGAGACTGGAAGCGCGGACCGGCTGGCACAAGCGGACAGCCAGCCGTTCCTCGGGGCTGTGTCACCTCTGGTTCTCGGCTGAGCAGACCGGACAGGCCTCTCGGGAGGCCCACAGAGCAGGACAGCAGGCACTCGGCCTCAGAGGGATGGGGACAGATGGGAGAATCCCATTACAAAGCAGGCAAGCCGCTGGCTGCTTAGAGGAGAAACACTTTCCTCGCTGACCCAGATTCCGAGGAAAGGATCCACGTGGAGAAAAGACCCACAGAGCTCTGCCTAGGGGCACCAGGGCCCTGGGCCACTCCAAGCCGCCACACTTCTCCCGGCACCCTCCCCCCGCCCTGCGAAATGCTAAGAAACCAAGGGCTCACACGTGGGAAACCGCCTCTCCAGACCTCCCTACGATTTTACTGGCTGGAGAGAAAGTTTGTTTGGCAGACTCAAAAAAACAGTTCCAAATGGGCATCAAGACGTTTATGAGGCCCCGGGAACCTCCAACCACAGGCGTGTAAACGGAACACTCCTTCCTTCGTCCTGCCCCGAAGCTGCAGGCCTCCCTGGTGGTCTCGGAGAGAGGCATCCGAACAGCAGCCCCAGGGTAGCGAGGCGTTTCTGGTGAAAGGGCTGTGATACGGCAGCCTGGTCCTGGTTTGCTTTCCCTACCGGGAAGGTCCAAGCGCCCCCCAGGGCCCCCCCACCCGAGACGGTGCCCCACTCCCACCCCAGGGCATGTAATCAAGAGCCCCAGTCACAAGCAGACTTCCCACATAAGAAATCCAAACAAATCAGGAAGGGCCGCGAAGCAGGCCACACTCGGCTCCGGCATAAACACACAGGCAGACCCGTGCTAATTAAAACTCGGTGCTCGAGATCAGGGTTCCTAATTACCTGCCAGATTAATGGACTGTCTTTCAGGCCCCCACCTCTTCCTCCCCAAAGCCTACCTTCAAATACACCTCTGCACTTGTGAGAATCACTTTCCCTGGAGCTATAAATATGCTTCCCCGAGTTTGTGGCCACAGGTGACTCAAGAGAAAAGCCTCTGTCCACCCAGTAACGGGCACCAGGGGTCTGGCCTTGGCTTGGGGCAACCGGGGTCGGGGTGTGGCATGGGTGGTGGCTCACTGAGCTCCTATACCCACCAAGAGACCTCATTTGAGCCGTTTGCAGGAAAACATGCTACTTCCGCTGCAGAGATCTACTTAGCAACATCAGACATGCTCACAGGTGCCCTGAACGGCTGGCTCCTCCAGAACCACCCACACCTGCCCTTTGCTGACTCCAAATCCAAAGCCCTGGGAGGTCTTCACCCAACCAAGGGTCCGACTGTGGCTCCAGATAGAAATGGCTAGCCAGTAACTCCAGGAACCAGGCTCCATTTTCACACACAGATCCCAGTGCCACCAAACGTCAACGAACAGGGCAGAGGGACGTGCTCACACACCAAGGCTCCTTTTAATACCAAGGACGACGAGAACGCCGACGGTAACTGGTACGGCAGGAATCCTCTGTGAGGTACTGACCGCGTGCCAGTGTTCTGGGATCCCTTGTTTTTCTTAACTTATCCTAAGGACACTGCAAGACAGGTATCAACGCTACCTGTTGATAAAACGGAGGCTCAGAGAAACGGCACTAGATCTGGGGGGGGGGGGGGGGGGCCCCCCCCCCCCCCCCCACAAAACCCCCCCCCCCCCCCCCCCCCCGGGGGGCGGGGGGGGGGGCCGCCCCCCCGCCACACTCACACCCACATAAGCTCCGCCTACCCCCGTCACACCTGTCTCCAGACCTCAGACAGGTGTCTGCACCCGCCCATCACCCCTGCAGGCGAGGGAGCTGCTCCCACCGCCCACGTCCCCACTGCCTGGCAAAAGGGCACCGCTCCTCTAACGTGCGTGGTGAGTGAATGGCGGAGGGGACGGAGCGGTGACGGAAGGACTCCACGCTGCCCGGAAGGTCCGTTCCCCAGGGTTCCGCACCGCATCCAAAGAACCAACGGTTCTCCCCGACCAAACGACTCCACTGGCCTTCCTGGCTTCCTGCAACAGCAAGCATTAAACACACAACGAAGTCCCACTGGCGTTACAAGTACCCCAGGGAAGCCTTCCAAGCTTGGTTTCCTGAACTATTTCCAGTTATAAAAGGTCCCTTGAGAGATCTCTTGGTGCCAACTTTTCTCTGCTCCCTGCGGTAACCGCGTTTCTCAACGCCAGCGACATGCACAAGTTAAAGCAGATCTAAGCGGGACCGTCCAGAAGCACGTGGCCAGAGGGCCGGGTAAGAGCCGTTCAGACACTTCTCAAACTCATCCCAGGGAGGCTTCTCCAAAGTCCTCTTCGAGTGGGCACCAGGGGCCAGATGTCCACCGCTCATACCCTAACTCCACACTAGAGTTCTTCCGGAAGCTTTGCAAACTTCCTGTACCTTTCTGAAGCAGCGGGAAATAAACCAGGAACGAGAGTTCTTCCTCCTCCTTCCCTCAGAGCTGCGGGAAGGGGGCAGGAGCCCCAGAACAGGCGCCCCACTCAGGAACCCTCGGCAAATGCCCTCCAAGAATGCGCCCAGGAGAGAAACTCCTTGGAATGAGTCTCACCAGGGGGCCGAGAACCTGTCTGGCTCCTCTCCCTTCCTTCACTTGCTCAGAATCAGCAGGGGAGACGGAAAGCCTGGAGATTTCATTCCCAGAAGAAGGAAGGAAAAGCAGCAAACAGGCCCCTGAGAGACAGACACACTCACACCGGGTGACGAGTGCCCCCAGGCCTGCCACTTCCCTCCAGTGTGCGCTCCCCGTTAAGAAACACTATTTTACCAGCAGACTCAAAGAGTGCACTCTTTAGCCAGAAGGATCCAGGTTCTCCATCCCATTCCAGCATCCTGCCTACAGCCCCGGCTTCTCCGGCGTGGGCCTGAGGCAGCCCAGCAGCACCGGCTTCCTGAGCCAGCGGCCGTGGAGCGGGGCCCGGGAACCCCATTCCCGGCAGCTCCCACCGCTGCTGCCAGTGGCATTTGGGACGCGGAGGCAGAGCCTGGTGATGCACTGGGGAGCCACTTCCTCTCAGCTGAGCTCTGCAGAATGAATGACTGGTGGGAAGCCGCCAGCAGCGAAGGGCGCAAAGGGGAAAGGCGGGAAAAGAAGCGCACAGGAGACTCCAGCTTCGGGGCACAGACGTGGGGACGGGCCGGCCCAACAGAGCAGTGAGGGTTACAGCCTTGGGCCAACGCTCCGCTCTCCGCAGCCGGCCGTGGGCATGGGCTGGGGGCCAGCAGGCCCTGCCCTGCCCACTCGCGGCCGGCACGCCTGGAAAACCAAGCTCTGTCCTACCTCCACCCAGACGTGGACGTGCACCTGACCGCTAAAGCACCACCTCCCCCCCGAGACGCCCCTAAAAGTTCACCCGACACCGTGAGAACAAACGGAAGCATGAGCTGAGTCCACGAGAGTCCACCCCAGCCGAGGGCCGATGCCCCTGCATCATGGAGGTGCAAACACATCACCTCTGGTCACAGCCCCTCGTGGCCCTGCACCCGGACGATGCCTTCCCACTGGGTCCAACAGCGGTCTTCACCCCTCCCTCTGACGGGCAAGGGGGAGCTGACCTAGCCCAGCCCAGCCAGCCACAGGGAACTCCCCAGGGAGCAGGGGACCCAGGAGCAGCCTGCTACTCGGGAGCCTCAGGGCTAGCTCACGAGAGGGGACAATGCAAGTGCCGCCAGATGCAGGTGACTCTGTAACGACTAAACTCATCACAAATGGGCTACATAAAGGTCTGCGGACTACTCTGCATAAAAGCTGCATGAAGCGGCCCCAGCACAGGCCCAGGCCTGACCACAGGCTTCCCCGGGGAACATGACGGTCCCTGTAGCTGTGGTGGCCCAGAGTGCCATCAGGAATCCCTCTGACGAGGCAGCCCGGCCTAAGGGAGGGTCTCGGAGAAAAGGAGCAGGAGAAAAGGAGCTGCCTGTTCCCGGGCCCGCAGAGGGGACTCCCCCTCATAGACCCAGCCTGACCTAGGGATGCTGTGCAGGACGGTGCCCTTCCTTGCCTCTGGCACAGGGGACACCCCACAGGTGCACCACGGACCAGAGAGAATAACGAAGCTGCCACTGTTTCCTTTCCCTCCTCCCTCCACACGGCGGGGGGCCATGCACAAAATGTAAGGGTGAGGGGTTCACGGAGCGACCCGGAGCCTCTCGAACCACGACGTGTCCGCCAATCACGTGGGGACCCAAATGCGCTTGTGATTCAGGCACGCAGCCTGCATTTCCAGCATGCTCCCAGGGGACACTGGTCTTCCAGTCACACTGTGAGATGCACCCCCGCTTCCCAAATTAACAATTCTGGGTGGATGAAAGGGGGCTCCTGTACAGAACAAACTGCTAAGGGCGCTCATAAAATAGACTCGCAGGAGTGCTCGGATATATCCGTACTGCTGATGTGATTCCCCAGGCGCTAAAAGGTAAACAGCATTAGGCTCGGTTTTAAAAATTAGACTGTGGAAAGGGGCTCTAACAACAAGAAAACTAATTTAAAGGAACAAAGGCTGCCCACAAGGCCTGCAGAAAATTAACGGGCAAACTCCACTTGTACCAGGAAAGCTAGGGCAGGCTGGCAGAGCTAAAAATAGAGGCTGAACAGAGGGCGTCATGCAGGCTGGCGAATATTCTGCAGCTCCTCTAAGCCGCCACGGCCGCCCTCCCAACAGGCGGCTGGGGTGGGGGGCGTTCTCAGGAGTCCTCGGAGGGCCGGAGGCTTATGCGGTCTGGACACCTGGACGCTGTCCTTCCAGAAGGAGGTAGAGAGCTAGTAGGCCCCCCGTCGGCCTGCACTCCCGGATTTTCCCCACCTGTCTTGGTCCTCCCCGGCCCTGCCCGCTGGACTCCTCCAGGGGCCTCTTCCAGACCACATTCCTTAAACACGAAAAGCCTGGAAAAGTTCATTTACTTAGCATAACTTCCTCCAAAACGGTGAAGTACATACAACACCAGGGGGACGCTTAGCCACCTGGGTGAGCTCCACTTACCTAGGGGCCCAAGCCCCAAAACGCGGTGCTTTCCAGCACAACTGAACCACCACCACCTTGCAAGCCCCCTGTCTGTCTCTAGGGCAAGGGTCAAGGCACTGTTTCCACAGGAGGCCAGATGCAAAAGCAGCCGGAGGGAAGGCATGAGCAGAGGTGTGTGTCCGTTTCAATAAAGCTTTATTTACACAAACCGGGGTGGAGGGCCGGGTTCGGTCTGAGGGACATAGTTTGCTGACCTCGGCTCCAGAGCAGCCTTAAACCAAACACACAGAAAACCGGAGTGTGGAATGTGTGCACTTTCGTATGCACGAACACGTGAAGACCAGAACTAGTCTCCTGGCTGAACAGCCCAGGCTTTGCTGCAAATGTAGGAGCTTCTAGATTTCTGAACTCCAGATAAGGGGCTGCTGGCCTCTACACACCCCCCAGGGTTTCTGAAAGTAAGTTGTGGGGGGAGGAGAGAGAAATCTTGAGACACGCCCACTAAGGGCGGCCTTGCAAGTGTGTTTCACCACCTGAATTGCACGACTGGAACACGGAGACAGATGTGGAGCAGGTGAGTGCCTCTGGACCCAGGCGCCCCAGGACAGGGTCGCCACTACGATAACTGGGGACACAGAAGTCAGTTGTCTGAGTACTAAAGCTGTGCCCAAAGCACTGGACTTTGCCTTCTGCTCCAGAATTAACAGGAACCTCCTAGCAATCACCGTTTGTTTTCTCACTCTAAAACGGACATAACTCGGGGCGCCTGGGTGGATCAGTTGGTTAAGCGTCCGACTTCGGCTCAGGTCATGATCTCACAGTCAGCGGGTTCGAGCCCCGCGTCGGGCTTTGTGCTGACAGCTCAGAGTCTGGAGCTGCTCCAGATTCTGTCTCCCTCTCTCCCCTGCCCCTCCCCCGCTCACACTCTCTGTCTGTCAAAAAATAAACATTAAAATTTTTTTTTTAAATGGACATAACTATTTCTCATGACATTTGGGCAGAAATGGCCACAAGAGACTAACCTCCCCAAGTCCCGCTAACAGGCACGTATCACACCTGTTGCCAGTGTATATGCATTGTCGTAAGACGGTTTCAGGAACAGGTTGTTACACGCAGACCAGCAGAGAATTTTACTGGGTCTTTTCTTTCTGGTGCACAGACCCCCCCCACCAAAGCATCTGTCGGTTGCTTCCACTCCCAAGTTCGCCCCCCCAGCCACAAATTCAGCTTCTCAGGGGAACAAAGCAGAATAAGTCCATCCCCACGGCCGAAGAGACTCACACAAGCTGAGGTTTATCTGGGACCTTGGGCCTCATAGGGATTTGAGTATTTTCTAGCAGAAGCAGATGCCTTTCCAAATCGAGCACAGAAGATACACGCTCTCCATAGCATCACTTCAAACAGTCCGCACACTAGACACGCCCTGCTGGGAAGGCGGGCGTGGGAGGCAGAGTCGAGAAATCATAACAATGCAGGCAGAGGGCACCCCACCAGACAAGAACACCGAAGGCCCACTCTCCTTCAATCAGATGCATGCCTAGGGTTCGCTAATCTTTGAGCTAACGGATTTCACGGCACCCACAGGTTTTTTGCCTGTGCCAGGCTAGAAATTTGGCCCCACAAGTCTGTGGTCTCACTCATCAGTATTTAGTTTTCCTAGGGTGGCTGGCGGAAAATGCTGGAAGAATGTGATTCATTTCTCTTATTCTATTACAGATATTCCAGGCAGCAAAGCAATGTTCACATAACTGGGACCAGGAGGCTTGCGGACAGCCCCAAGCTCATTCTCTTGAGTTTCCAAGAGTTTGGGAAAACGTTCAAAAAGTCCATAAAAGCAGCATATTAGTCCCTGGAGTTTTATTCAAGTACTGGAAGCTGGGGGGGGGGGGGGGGGGACAGATATTTGGCAAAGAATTACAAAGAGACCCCATAAAGCCATATAAAAACAGAAGTGAAAGTACATGGGTACCAAATGGCTAAGCCAGCTGCTGGGACTGGCGACGTGGGGTCTGGCTCTGCTCTCTGCTGAGGGTAGAGAACATCCCTCCCTGGTGGCATCTTACACCACAATCCTAAAACTGTGTGCTTCCCGTGAGACAGTCAAAGGCTCCTAGACACCGAGTGTCTTTTCCTTCGGTGGCTCACCTCTGCACAGCTGCGTGGCTAACTCAGCAGGTCCGTGAGCATCATGAGTTGATGACCACACTTGTGCCCACCTGCTCACTCTGCTTCAAACTGCTTGGTTTTCTTTCACCAGTAGGATATTCCAGAACCTTCTTTAATCTGTTTCAACATTCACAGCAGCATCCAAATAAAACCTTCTATTCTGTCAAAGAAACTGAAGAGCACAAAGACAGAGCAAGCTTCCAGGCAAGGAGGAAGACACTGACCGAGAGGTCTCTGGCCAGCAGGTCCTCGTTCCGCCGCCCCACCCCTGCAACCACAAGGGCTCTCTCGATACGCGGGACCCCAGGACCGGTGGTAAGAAGGCAAGCCGTCACTGTCACCCCCCCCCCCGGGGGGCCCCCCCGAAATCTCCCCAGAAGCTCCCACCCCCATCACTGCCATCCCCTGCTAAATAACCTGAATCTTGGACAGAAACCAAAGTCATCTTGGAAGGACCCCAGCCCCGTTTCCCGACAGAGGCCTGGGACAGATGCACAGATCCCAAGCATGCTTCTGGAACCATAATTCCTTCTTTTGATAGGATGCCAGGAACCACAAGGAGTCCAACCTGGCTAATTCAAGACCAGGCTATTTCCAGACTCCAGCCTCCACTCTTCTCGTCCCCTGTGTCCCTGAAAAAAGAGTTTTAAGCTTCTGTCTTTTTTGCAGGATAACCGAGCCCTAAGGAAGCAGGACGGCTCTCATCAGAGTGGGCGGGGGGCGTGCCCTCGGTATTCCTGGGGCCCCACTCTTGGCTCAGAGGGACATTCACATATGACGGCAAGAAGTCAACTGAGGTACAGGGGTCAGCCCAGATCGGTCTGGCCTGCTCTGGCGACAGCTGTCCCCATGTCCCTGGATTTCTGCCCTCTGACCCCTCTGTCAAGAACCATTACAGCCAGTACAGAAATCACCACTTAGACAAAGTGAAGCCAAGGCTGTATCTTGAGGAATGAGAAGGGTCCAGCCATGACCCTGGGGTGGGGGCGGACATCCAGGCACACAGGACCCCCCCAGGAACCAAGGCCTGAAGGAAAGGACTGCGTTTAGTACAAAGCAGTGCTTCTGAACCTACTTCTCATCTGTTTTACAGAATTCCTGTTCAGATTTTTTTTCCCTAACAGCGAGATATACTGCACATCTGTTTGTGTCCTATGGCCTTTGAGAGCCGCAAACCATCGTAACATTTGGGATTCGTTCACCTCTCAAACCGATTTTCACCCCCGTGGAGAGCACACGGTATAAAGGGATTACAAGCAGCTTCGACTGCTGAAGCCAGCAAGCACGGGGCTCGCTCTGCCAGCTGGTGGATGCCTGGCCGCGGCAACCCACCCTGTCCTCCAAGGCCAGGCCGTGTCTCCCGGGCCGCACCTGCCCCCACCTTGTGCTCTGTGTCCAACAAGGACTCGGCGAGAGCCAACCAGCGCCCTGTGCTTTGGCGGATAACGGGGCGTGGGAAAGATGGTCCCAGGCCTCAAGCGCTTTCAACGTCAGCAGAGCAGAAACAGTTCAGGTCCATCCATCCCAACGCTGAATCCAACAGGGCCAGAGTAGAAGCGCAGGACGGCAGGAGCAACGGGGCCAGCTTCCCACAGGGGCCCTGGAGCTGGTACATGCTGCTCTCCCCAAGCAGAGTCCGCAGGGGCGGTTGTAGGGGACGAACTCCCGCTAACAACGGTGACACGCACCTCACCACAGCCCAAAAGCCCTCCGTGTTCAGGAGCAAACAGCTTCAGGAATGGTTCCCGAGTCGGACTAAATCTGACCAGGCGCTGGGAGCACAACATCCCATCTACTGTTTCCCTGCTTCCTTACCTGCAGTTCCAAGAGACCCGGACCAGGTTTCAGCTGGGTCTCCGATTTCCTCTCAATAAACCTCTAGCTCAGGTTTCATACCCTGGCCCTGCAGAACCGTCCCTAGGAAGGAGGCAGGGTCTGGCCCTG